>NC_133620.1:423354627-423729627 GCF_048593235.1 Sminthopsis crassicaudata | reverse complement strand
AGATCAAATCATTGAGAAATAAAATTAGTGAATTAGAAAAGGTAAACAACTCCAAGGAAAACAGGATTAATGAGCTGGATAAAGAAATCAGCTCTCTAAAAAATAAAATGGAAAAAAATTCCATAGAAGAAAAAAAACTCACTTAAAAACACAAATGGACAATTACAAAAAAGATATAAAAAAGTGAGTGAAGAAAATACATCATTGAAAATTAGACTCGAACCAAGAGGTAGTCAAGCAAAACCAGAGAAATGAAACAATTGAAAGGAATGTCAAGTACCTTATTAGAAAGATAACAGACCTGGAAAACAGAACCAGGAGAGAAAATTAGAGAATAATAAGACTCCCTGAAAAATGTAAGGAAAAAAAGAGCTTGGACACTATTTTTGAGGAAATTATCAAAGAGAACTGCCCAGACGTTTTGGAAACAGAGGGTAAAATAGACATTAAAAAAATTCATCGATCACCTACTGAAAGGGACCCTAAGATCTAAACGCCTAGAAATATAGTGGCCAAGTTTAAGAACCATCAGACAAAGGAAAAAATATTGGGAACTGCTAGAAAAAATCAATTCAGATGTGGAGGAACCACAATAAGGATAACCCGGGATCTAGCAGCGTCTACATTAAAATAACGAAGGGCCTGGAATATAATATTCCAAAAGGCTGAGGAACTTGGTATGCAGCCAAGAATAACTTACCCAGCAAGAATGAGCATCGTTTTCCAGGGAAGAAGATGGACATTTAATGAAATAAATGAATTCCATCTATTCTTGATGAAAAAACCAGACCTACATAAAAGGTCTGATCTCCAAATACAGAACTCAAGAGATTTCTAAAAAGGTAAAAAGAAATCTTGGCAACTATACTTCTGCCAAAAAAAATATGTAAAGAACATATCTACAATTTGTCTTAGAAACTAGAGGTGGAAAGGAAATTATATCATAAAAAAGTGTAAAGTGGTGGTACTATATCTCATGAAGAGGCAAAAGTAACCTATTATATGTGAGAGAAAGAAAGGAGGGAGATGAACATAGTGTGTATCAATAGACATATTCAATTTATGGTGAAACTTCTTCTACTTTATTGAAAAGTGAAAGAGAAGGAGTATGCTAAGGGGAAGGGAATACAGAAATTGTGAGGAAAAGGGGTAAAATAAGGGGAGGAACTTTAAAGTGGGGGAGGGATCCTAAAAAGGGAGGGCTGTGAAAAGCAAGTGGTGTTCACAAGTTTAATACTGGGTAGGGGAGTAAGAGGGAAGGAAAGGGGAAAAGCATAAGTAGGGGTTAATAGGAAGGCAAGCAATATAGAATTAATCATTCTAACCATAAATGTGAATGGGGCAAACTGCCTCATAAAGAGGAAGCAGTTAGCAGACTGGATTAAAAGTCAGAATCCTACTATATGTTGTTTACAGGAGACACACCTGAAACCTGGTGATACATTCAAAATAAAAGTAAAAGGGTGGAGCAGAATCTATTATGCTTCTGGCAAAACCAAAAAAAGCAGGAGTAGCCATCCTCATCTCAGATCAAGCAAAAACAAAAATTGATCTAATTAAAAGAGATAAGGAAGGGCATTATATCCTGCTAAAGGGCAGCATCAATAATGAAGCAGTATCAATGTTAAACACATATGCACCAAGTGGTGCAGCATCTAAATTCTTAAAAGAGAAATTAAGAGAGCTGCAAGAAGAAATAGAAAGCAAAACTATAATAGTGGGAGATCGCAACCTTGTATTCTCAGAATTAGATAAATCAAACCACAAAATAAATAAGAAAGAAGACAAAGAGGTAAATAGAATACTAGAAACGTTTGATATGATAGATCTTTGGCAAAAGCTAAGTGGAGACAGAAAGGAGTATACTTTCTTCTCAGCAGTTCATGGAACCTATACAAAACTTGATCATATACTAGGGCATAAAAACCTCAAAATCAAATGTAGTAAGGCAGAAATAGTAAATGTATCCTTTTCAGACCACAATGCAATCAAAATAACATTTAATAAAAAGCTAGGGGAAAATAGAACAAAAAATAATTGGAAACTAAATAATGTTATACTAAAGAATGATTGGGTAAAACAGCAAATCATAGACATAATTAAGAACTTCACCCAAAAAAATGACAATAATGAGACATCATACCAAAATGTGTGGGATACAGCCAAAGCAGTAATAAGGGGAAGTTTTATATCTCTACAGGCCTACTTGCATAAAATAGAGAAAGAGAGGGCCAACGAATTGGGCTTACAACTAAAATTGCTAGAAAAGGAACAAATTAAAACCCCCCAGACAAACACAAAACTTGAAATTCAAAAAATAAAAGGTGAGATTAATAAAAGTGAAAGTAAAAAAAAAACAAAAAAACCTATTGAATTAATTAATAAAACTAAGAGTTGGTTCTATGAAAAAACCAACAAAATAGACAAACCCTTAGTAAACCTGATTAAAAAAAGGAAAGAGAAAAATCAAATTGATAGTCTTGAAAATGAAAAGGGTGAACTTACCACTAATGAAGAGGAAATTAGAACAATAGTTCGGAGCTACTTTGCTCAACTTTATGCCAATAAATTTGATAACTTAAATGAAATGGAAGAATACCTTCAAAAATATAGCTTGTCCAGATTAACAAAGGAAGAAGTAAGTAGTCTAAATAGTCCCATCTCAGAAAAAGAAATAGAACAAGCTATTAACCAACTTCCTAAGAAAGAGTCCCCAGGACCAGATGGATTTACATGTGAATTCTACCAAACATTTAAAGAACAACTAACTCCAATGCTATGTAAACTATTTGAAAAAATAGGGATTGAAGGAGTCCTACGAAATTCCTTTTATGACACAGACATGGTACTGATACCTAAACCAGATAGATTGAAAACTGAGAAAGAAAACTATAGACCAATTTCATTAATGAATATTGATGCTAAAATCTTAAATAAGATATTAGCAAATAGACTTCAGGAAATCATCCCCAGGATAATACAGTATGACCAAGTGGGATTTATACCAGCAATGCAGGACTGGTTTAATATTAGGAAAACTATTAGTATAATTGACCATATCAATAATCAAATTAATAAAAAAACATATGATCATCTCAATAGATGCAGAAAAAGCATTTGATAAAATCCAACATCCATTCCTACTAAAAACGCTTGAGAGTATAGGAATAAATGGACGATTCCTTAAAATAATAACAAGAATATATTTAAAACCTTCAGTAAACATCATATGTAATGGCAATAAACTAAAACCTTTCCCTGTAAGATCAGGAATGAAACAAGGTTGCCCACTATCACCATTACTATTCAATATAGTACTAGAAACTCTAGCCTTGGCAATAAGAGCCGAGAAAGAGATTCAAGTAATTAGAATAGGAAATGAGGAAATCAAATTATCACTTTTCACAGATGACATGATGGTATACTTAGACAACCCCAAAGACTCTGCTAAAAAGATATTAGAACTAATTCAGAATTTTAGCAAAGTTGCAGGATAAAAAATAAATGTACATAAATCCTCAGCATTTTTATTCATAACCAACACAATCCAACACCAAGAGATACAAAGAGAAATTCCATTCCAAACAAATGTTGATAGTATAAAATATTTGGGAATATATCTACCAAAGGAGAGTCAGGAATTATATGAGAAAAATCACAAAACACTTGCCACAAAAATAAAGTCAGATTTAAATAATTGGAAAGACATTCAGTGCTCTTAGATAGGCCGAGCAAATATAATTAAGATGACAATACTCCCTAAACTAATCTATTTATTTAGTGCTATACCAATCAGACTCGCAAGAAACTGTTTTAATGACTTAGAAAAAATAACAACAGAATTCATATGGAACAACAAAAGGTCAAGAATTTCAAGAGAAGTAATGAAAAAAAAAATTAAGTGAAGGTGGTCTAGCTGTACCTGATCTAGAACTGTATTATAAAGCAACAGTCACCAAAACCATTTGGTATTGGCTAAGAATAGACTAGTTGATCAGTGGCATAGGTTAGGTTCACAGGACAAGATAGTGAATAAAAATAGCAATCTAGTGTTTGACAAATCCAAAGATCCCAAATTTTGGGATAAGAATTCATTATTTGAGAAAAACTGCTGGGAAAACTGGAAATTAGTATGGCAGAAACTAGGCATGGACCCACATTTAACACCACATACTAAGATTAGATCAAAATGGGTCCAAGATTTAGGCATAAAGAAGGAAATCATAAATAAATTGGAGGAACATGGAACTGTTTACCTCTCAGACTTGTGGAGGAGGAAGGAGTTTGTGTCCAAGGGAATAATAGAGACCATTATTGATCACAAAATAGAAAATTTTGATTAGACCAAATTAAAAAGTTTCTGCACAAACAAAAGTAATGCAAGCAAGATTAGAAGGGAAGTAACAAATTGGGAAAACATTTTTACAGTGAAAGGTTCTGATAAAGGCCTCATCTCCAAAATATACAGAGAATTGACTTTAATTTATAAGAAATCAAGCCATTCTCCAATTGATAAATGGTCAAAGGATATGAACAGACAATTTTCAGATGATAAAATTAAAACTATTTCCACTCATATGAGTGTTCCAAATCACTATTGATCAGAGAAATGCAAATTAAGACAACTCTGAGATATCATTACACACCTGTCAGATTGGCTAAGATGACAGGAACAAATAACGATGAATGTTTGAGGGCCTGTGGGAAAAGTGGGACACTGATGCATTGTTGGTGGAGTTGTGAAAGAATCCAACCATTCTGGAGAGCAATCTGGAATTATGCCCAAAAAGTTATCAACTTGTGCATACCCTTTGACCCAGCCATACTACTACTGGGCTTATATCCCAAGGAAATACTAAAGAAGGGAAACGGACCTGTATGTGCCAAAATGTTTGTGGCAGCCTTTTTCATAGTGGCTAGAAGCTACAAAATGAATGGATGTCCATCAATTGGAGAATGGTTGAGTAAATTATGGTATATGAATGTTATGGAATATTATTTTTCTGTAAGTAATGGCCAACAGGAGGAATACAGAGAGACTTGCATCAACTGATGCTGAGTGAAACGAGCAGAACTAGGACATCATTATACACTTCAACAAGGATACTGTATGAGGATGTATTCTGATGGAAGTGGATATCTTCAACATAGGGAAGAGCTAATCAAATTCCAATTGATCAATCATGGACAGGATCAGCTACATCCAGAAAAGGAACAATAGGAAATGAGTGTAAACTGTGAGCATTGATTCTTTGTTTGTTTGTTTTTGTGTGTGTGTTTTTTTTTTCCTCTTCCCAGATTATTTTTACCTTGTGAATGCAATCCTTCCTTTGCAACAACAACAACAACAAAATTCGGTTCTGCACATATACATTGTACGTAAGATATACTATAAGATATTTAATATGTATGGGAATGCCTGCCATCCAGGGGAGGGGATGGAAGGAAGGAGAGAAAAACTCGGAACAGAAGGGAGTACAAGGGATAATGTTGTAAAAAAAATTGCCTATGCATATGTACTGCTAAAGAAAATGTTATAATTATAAAAATTAATTTAAAAAATGCTTAATAAAAAAATTCTTCATCTTAAAATTGTTCATGTCCTTTAACCATTTATCAGTTGCAGAATGGCTTGAACTATTATAAATTTGAGTCAAGTATCTATATTTTAGAAATGAGGCCTTTATCAGATCCTTTGGATATAAAAATGTTTTCCCAATTTATTGCTTTCCTTCTCATTTTGTCTGCATAAATAATCAAAATCATCCATTTTATGATCAATAATGATCTGTACTTCTTTGGCCACAAATTTCTTCCTCCTCCACAAATCTAATTTGTTTATAGTATCATTATTTATGTTTAGATTATGTCTAGATTTGATCTTAACTTGGCTTAGGTATGAGTCTATGCCTACTTTCTTCCATATTAATTTCCAATTTTCCCAGTGAATTTTGTTCTTATTTTTTTTAGGTCCATAAAATAGTTTCTTGGGAGTTTGATTGGTATAGCACTAAATGAATAGATTAGTTTATAGAGCATTGTCATCTTTATCATATTCACTACACCTATCCATAAGAACTTGATATTTTCCAATTACTTAGATCTGACTTTATTTGTGCAGAAAGTGTTTTGCTTATATAGTTCCTGATTTTCCTTTGGCAGATACATTCCTAAATATTTTAGACCATCAACAGTTACTTTAAATGGAATTTCTCTTTGTATCTCTTGCTGTTGGGTTTTGTTATTTTTGTATAATAATGCTGATGATTTATGTAGATTTATTTTGTATCCTGAAACTTTGCTAAAGTTGTGCATTAGTTCTAATAGCTTTTTAGTAGAATCTCTGGGGTTCTCTAAGTATACCATGATATCATTTGCAAAGAATGATAATTTGGTTTTCTCATTACCTACTCTAATTCCAATCTCTTTTTCTTTTCTTATTGTCAAAGCAAGCATTTCTAATACAATATTGAATAGGAATGGTGATAGTGGGCAACTTTATTTCACTCCTGATCTTACTGGGAATGGTTCTAGTTTATCCCCGTTACATATGATGCTAATGACTGTTTTAAAGAATAGTCCATTTATTCCTATACTCTCAAATGTTTTTATTAGGAATGGGTGTTGGATTTTATCAAATGCTTTTTCTGCATGTATTGAGATAATGATATGTTTTTTTTCTTAATTTGGTTATTGATATAGTTAATTATGCCTATAGTTTTCCTAATATTGAGCCAACTCTGAATTCCTGGTATAAATCTTACATGGTCATGATGTATTTTCCTGGGGATGATTTTTTATAATCTCTTTGCTAATATTTTATTTAATATTTTTGCATCAATATTCATTAAGAGGATTGGGCTGTAATTTTCTTTCTCTATTTTCATCCTGCCTGGTTTAGGTATCTATACCATGTCTGTGTCATAAAAATAATTTGGTAGGAGTCCTTCATTCCCTAGTTTTTCAAATAGTTTATATAGTTGAAGTTAATTGTTCTTTAAATGTTTGGTAGAATTCACATGTAAATCCATTTGGTCCTGGAAATTTTTTCTTAGACAGTTGATTAATAGCTTGTTTATTTCTTTTTCTAAAATGTGACTAAGTAATTTATTTCCTCTTTTGTTAATTTGGGCAATCTATATTTTTTAGGTATTCCCCCATTTCACTTAGGTTGTCAAATTTATTGGCATATAGCTGGGCAAAGCAGCTCCAAATAATTGTTCTAATTTCCTCTCCTCTTCATTGGTGGATAATTCTCCCTTTTCATTTTTCAGTCTAACAATTTCATTTTCTTCTTCCTTTTTTCTAATCAAATTAACTAAAGATTTATCTATTTTGTTGCTTTTTCATAAAACCAACTTTTAGTTTTATTATATCATAAGGTTTTTTTTTTTTAGTTTTAGTTTCAATTTTACTGATCTTTTATTTTTACAATTTTAAATTTGGTATTTGGGGAGTTTTAGTTTGTTCTTGTTTTTTTTTTAACTTTTTTAGTTGCAAGCTCAATTCATTGATCTTTTCTTTTTCTATTTTAAGCAAGTAAGCATCTAGAGATATAAAATTTGCCCTTACTGCTTTGGCTGCATCCCACAAATATTGGTGTGTTGTCTCATTATTGTCATTCTTTTGGATGAAATTATTGAGATTATTTAATTTTAAAATTCCTTTTCATCTATTTTCTCTCGGCATTTTATTGAATGTAATTTTTATTGCATTGTGATCTAAAATGTATTTACTATTTCTGCCTTTCTTATTTGATTTTGAGTCTTTATGTCCTAATATATGGTGAATTTTTGTATAGATTCCATGAACTGCTGAGAAGAAAGTGAATTCCTTTCTACTTCCATTCAGTTTTCTCCAAAGATCTATCATATCTAGTTTTTATAGTATTCTATTTACTCCTTTAGCTTCTTTCTTATTTATTTTGTAGTTTGATTTATCTAGTTCTTAGAGAACACAGTTGAGATCTCCCACTATTATAGTTTTGCTGTCTTTTTCTTTTTGCAACTCACTTAATTTATCCTTTAGGAATTAAGATACTATATCACTTGGTACATGTATGTTTAATATGGATATTGCTTCATTATATATGGTATCATTTAGCAAGATATAGTTTCCTTCCTCATCTCTTTTAGTTAGATCAATTTTTGCTTTTATTTTATTTCAGATCAAGATGGGTATCCCTGCTTTTTTAAAATTCATCTGAAGCATAATAGATTTTGCTCCAGCTTTTTTTTACCTTTACTTTTATGTATTACTCTGCTTTAAATGTGTTTCTTGTAAACAACATATTGTAGAATTCTGGCTGTTAATCCAGTCTGCTATCCTTTTATGTTTTATGGGAGAGTTCACCCCATTCACATTTACAGTTAAAATAACTAATTCTATATTTCTTGCCATCTTATTAACCACAAATTATATTTTTTCTCTCCTTTTCCCCTTTCCCTCCTCCCCAATATTTTACTTATGAGCACTTCTTGCCTTAAGCCATCCTCGTTCTTTAGAGACCCTCCCCCTTTCTTATACCTTTCCCCTATTATTTCTCTTTCCCCTTCTATTTAGCATATCCCTTTCCTTTTCCTTCTTCCCATTCCACTTTTCTATAAAGTGCAAAATGTTTCTTGTTGAAACCAAATATCTCTAGTATTCTTTCTTTGAGACAAATCCGATCAGAACAAGATTCACTTAATATTCATCATCTTTCCTTCTTTCTCTCAGTTATAATAGTTTTCTTTTTTTTTAACTCTTCCTGAGATGCAATTTTCCTCATTTTATGTTCACTTTCCCCCTTTTTTCTATTATAATTTCCTTTCCACTTCTAATTTATTTTTTATGTTATAACAGTAAAATCAAATTATACATGTACTCTTTATGTATACCCAAAAGAGAAATACAGTTCTCAAGAGTTTTTTTTTTTCTTTTTCTTTTTCTTTTTTATGCTCCTCATGAAACAGAAATGAAATATTTGGAGGTCAATTTTTTTGATTATCTCTGGTCTTCCCATAAAACATAATTAGAATTCACCACTTTCATTGAATGTCCATCTTCTTCCTATTTAAAAAAAAGTGCTAGGTTTAGCAGGATAATTTATTCTTGGTTACATTCCAACTCCCTTTGCCTTTCAAAATATCAGAGTCCAAGCCCTTGGATACTTTAAAGTGGAAACATCTAGGTCCTGAGTAACCCTTATTGTGGCTCCTTGGTATTTGAATTTTTTCTTTCTATTATTTTTTTTCCTTGGTCTGATTATTCTGATATTTAGCCACAATATTCTTTGGTGTTTCAATTTTGGGGTCTCTTTCAGGGGGTGTTTGGTGAATTCTTTCAATGGTCATTTTATTTTCTGATTCTATGATATCTGTATGGTTCTCTTTGATGATTTCCTGAAAGATATTTTATAAGCTCTTTTTTTCATCATATATTTCAGAGAGTGCAATAATCCTTAGATTGTCTCTCCTAGATCTATTTTCTAGGTTGGCTGTTTTCCCAATTATATATTTTACATGTTTTCCTATTTTTTTCACCTTTTTAGTTTTGCTTGACTGATTCTTATTGTCTCATTGATTCATCCATTTCCATTTGTTCATTTCTGAATTTTAGCAATTTATTTTCTTCATTTAATTTTTTTTACTCCTTTTTGAATTTGTCCAATTATATTTCTAAAAGAGTTGTTTTGCTCTAAGATGTAAAGGTCCTGTCATCTCTTCAATTAGAATCCTTCTCTGTGAGGAGATTTATTTACTCTGTGAATTCTTTTCTCTGTATGCAGGTTTCTTGGGAGCTCTGCATCTCCTCCAGCTCCTGTCCTTCCTTCCAGACTACTCTCCTTCCAGCCTGCCATCCCAACTCTATCCCAGACTAGACTATTCTCTAGACCCAATGCTGCCCTCTTTTATCCTTGCACAGATTGTTGTGAGAACTCAACGGGGTTTGGGGAAATACTTCAACCAATGAACTTGCTCTTTTTAAAGGGGCATGGGAGAACTCAGGGGCTTGTGGGAAAATTACTTCAACCAATGAACTTGCTCCTTTTAAAGGTTGTGTAAACTCCTTTTCAGAACTCCTTTTAAAGGTGTAATCTCCTTTAAATATGTAAACTCCTTCTCAGAAGTTCAAAGGTGTAAACTCCCCCTAAAGGCCGGAACTAAAGGTGTGAATTCTGAGCTAGAGAATTGCCCAGACAACCTGACTTCTCACCTTGTAATCCTAACACTATGAATTTTTGTTTTTCCACTTCACAAATTTTGTTTTTTTGGGAGTTTTTTTCTTTTTCTGTTTCACAATTTTTTTTTAAAGAATTGTTTTCTTTTTCTGTTTCACACATTCTGTTTTTTTTTTTTTTCCTGGAAGTTGCTTTCGTTTTTATTTTATTAAATCTATCTTTTAATGAGTTATATGACTTTGTACAAACCCTCTTGCAAAGTTTTCATTTCCTTCCTCTATTTTTCTTCCAGTTTTCTTTTAAGATACCTCTTAATTTCTTTTAGGAAAGCCTTGTGTGATGGGGACCAGGCTATATCACCTTTTGGGGCTTCATCTAGAGACAATCTGCCTTTAGTCCCTCAGGATTTGAAATCTGTTCTTCTCTTTCACCATAAATGCTGTCTTTTATCAGAGTCCTCAACTGTTTTATTCATTAATTAAAAAAAAAAAAAAAAAAAAAAAAAAAAGGTAAAGTCTGCTTTTAGGGTGGAAAAGGTTTTCCAAGCTTCCCCTACAAGCAGCAGCTTCCTCTATAAGCTGCCACAACTGGGCTGGGTCAGTGATGATTTACTCTTGGTGTTGGATGGGCGTGGTCAGATCCCCTGTCTGTGCTGGCTTTTATGCTTGTACTTAGCAGCCTCCCTGTTGTTTCTGATTGAAACAGAACTTTTTCTGGTCTGTTTCCTCCCTTTAGATTCTCTGCCATGCAGAGTCTGCACCAGCATGTGGAGACTGCAACACCCTGGGACTCTGTTTATTTGTTTTCAGCAGCTGGTGCTTCTCTGCCTCCCTCCCATTTCCAATTGAAACAGACCTTTTCTGGCAATATTTGAAATTATATTATGCTGCTAATTTGTTGCACTCCCAATATTTGTGTGTTCTATCAGTCCAGAGCTAATACAGAGGCCAGATTTGCTAATTAATCTGAAGGTTATAGGAGGTCAGAAAGAAATGTGTGTCATTTGTGGCATCTTGGCTCCTCCCCTGCTCCTTATCATGTTTGAAAATGAGACAAAACTGGAACAATAACTAACACATTGGACAATGGAGTCAGAATCCAAAAAAAAATTATTGATAGGCTGGAGCAATGATTTGAATTTAATAAAATTAAATTCCATAGGGATCAATATAAAGTCTCACATTTGAAGACACACACATACACACATGTGCACTCACATGTGTGCACACCCATACAGAGACCCCTTAATTTTAACTTTACAAGTACAAGGTAGGGAATTTTAGATAAGCTCTATTCTCTCATTAATAGCTTGTCTATTTGACATTTAAAACTTCAAGTTCTGTTGCTCTTGTTCAGTCATTGTTTGTCCAAATCTTCCTGATCTTGCTTGGGGTTTTCTTGGAAAAGACAAAGTAGTGTTTTCCTACTTTTTTCTCTAGCTTCTTTTACAATTGAGGAAAGTATGATAAATAAGCTTAAATGACTTCCTCAGGATCGCAAAAGTAATAGTAACTGTAAGACCAAACTTGAACTCAGAAAGATGAGTCTTTGTGACTCCAGTCTCAGATTTCTATTTACTGTATCACCTCACTAAACCCATGAGTCCTATAAACAATTCAAATTCAGCATGTCAAAAAAAAAAAAAAAAAAACTGGAATTTTTTTTCCCCTCATCTCTCCTTTTTCTGAATATCCCTATTTCTAGTGATAGTATTCTATCTTTTCCTCTAATTTTCTAAATTCCTGGATTTGTCATTCTCCTGGATTCCTCATTATTTGTCACCCTATGCAGTTACTTGGCTTCTAAATCTTATTAGTTTTACTTGTATATTATCTTTTATAAAACTAAAAGTAAAAATTAAAAATGTAAAAGTAGCAATATCTTTTGCTATTTTCCTTTTTAACTGTTCACAGAGCACCTTAGTTCAATTTCTCATCAATTCTTTCTTAAATTATGACAATTACCTCCTGTTTTATCTCTATCTCATTTTTTCCTACTCTTGCCTTTCCCATACCTACTTATTAAACTGACTTTTTTAAGTCCAGGTCTGTCCACATTATTTCTGTAATGTAAAACTTTGAGTGGCACTCTATTGTCTGTAAGACTAAATACAATTCTACTATTTAGCATTTAAAATTATTTGCTTTCTGGCCTGAACTTGTATTTAAAATCTCATCACATATTGTTTTCTTTCCATAGTCTATGATATAGCCTTTTTAATTTAAATTTTTAAAAAATTATGTTCAATACATATCGTTTTATGAATCATATTGGGAGAGAAAAATCATAGCAAAATGGAAAAAAACAATGGGAGAGATAAAAAGAAAAACAGAAAAAAAAAAAGTAGTGAGTGTTTTGATATACATTTAGTCTCCTTAGTTCTTTTTCTAGGTGCAGATGGCTTTTTCTATCCAAAATCTATTGGGATTGCTTGGGATCACTGAACCACTGAGAAGAACCAAATCTTTCATACTTGATCATTGCATATTCTTGATGTTATTGGATACAGTGAATTACTGGTTCTGCTTGTTTTGCTCAGCTTCAGTTTATGTCACTCTTTCCAGGCCTTTCTGAAATTAAATACCACAATTTGTTCAGTATTTTTCCAATTAATAGGCATCTATTTATTTTTCCAATTCTTTGCTACAACAAAAAGAACTACATTTTTGTAATATCGGTCCTTTCCTCTCCTTTCTAATTTCCTTGGGGTACAGAGCCAGTAAAGACATTGCTGTACAGTTTCATAGTCCTTTGGATTATCATATAGTCTTTACTTTTACCTACCTCTTACCTATATCTATGTCTTTTTACTGGCTATTCCCCAAGCCTGAAATGTTCTACATCTGATGAAATCCCATCTTTCAAGATGCAATCTAAGCACTGAAGACATTTTGCATGAAGACATTCCTGATTTCCCATATTCTTAATGTCCTCCTCTAATTTCCTTTTATTTTATATTTACTCTCCATATACATAAATACTTTCTGTAATAACAATCATTTCCATCATTTCTTAAAGCATGATATAATTCAATTATGTCAGTATACCAAAATTTGTTGAGCCATTTCCCCTATGTAGTCCATGACAAATTATTTAACTTTTACAAGTCATATTGTCTTCATTGTAAAGTGGCAATAATAATGACACCTTCCCATAGGATTGTTGTGGAACTCAAATAGGTATATGAAAAATGTTATAAACATTGAATTTCTACATTATTGTGAGTTATTGTTATCTATGACCTAACCCCTTAAAGGTAGAAATTATAAACAATCTTTGTTTTAAAATAGTATACAACTCTTCTCCCTAATCCTTTTTCCTTACAGTTGTCTCACCATAATTCTTCAAGCATTACTGGGTGTTCAATAATTATGGCTTCTCTCCAAGAGTTAGCAAGACTTAATCATGTCTTAATAAAATTATTTTTTAGTGTTGGCAGGGAAAGTAAACAGAATGGTAGATTAAGAGAATGTTATGGATATTGTTATAATAAAAGCAAAGGGATTAATATCTATATTTATTTTTTCTATTAGTGTAGTTTTCTTAAATGACTATATATATATACATACATATATACATATGCATATATATACATATATACATATATATATATATGTATATATGTATGTAATCATCTCATCAAATTACAGAAAACACAATCCAAGAGACATGACTGATACAGAGAATGAAAGAGTTAAAATCCCCTCAAGAAAAGATCTAGGATAATAGGGAAATGTGAAGCTGAATTTAAGAAGATGACATTGAATAAGGAGGAATATAAGGTTCTATAATTGTGTTTAAAAAAAAAAAAAACAACTTCATCAGAATAAGATGATGTTCATTTAAAATTTTTCTCAGTATTCTAGTAACTGCAAGCTCAAAATGAATCAGTAGAATGATTTGTGAATTGAGAAGATTCTTTTAGTTGTAAATGTTTTAAGAGGAGTAAAACATTTAAGATAAAGGAGGTGATCTCTTTTTACTCTTCTCTGATCAAACTACATAGGGAATAATGTGTTGTCTTCTGTTTCCTACACTTGATAACTGTGGAGAATCCAGGAAAAACAATCAGGATATTGAGCAGCTCTGAGATTACATCATAAAGATCATGTGAAGAATATGAGAATATTTGACCTGGAGAAGAAAAGAAACAAATGTAAATTTCAAACTGACTAATGGACAGATCTACTATCATGGCTCAATGCCTCAAACTCAAATGTCTGAATGAAACTTGTTAAAATCGCTCAAGATTTCCGGTGAAGATGGCGATGTGCAGGCAGACAGCTGCTTGAGCTCCGCATTTTCTCTCAGAGCTTACTTCCTGACAAGCCTCGGAATTAATGCTTGACCCAAAAAGAAACCCACAAATAATCACCAACAGAAGACATGCTTGAAATTCACCAGAGAAGGTCTGTGTTTCCTTGGGGGAGGGGACAAACAGACTGCACCCAGACTGAGGGCAAGCAGCAAGAGTGAAGCAGGCAGCTCACACAGCTCAGACCTTAGGGGGGAGGGGTGCATTCTCTTCCGTTTCTGTGAAAAGACTTTTACCCCAGTGTGGATGTTCCATATTGGCAGTAAGCCAGGAGCAGCAGAGAGGGTGTAAACACCAGAGGTGAAGAATGATACCCCGGAAAGCTAGAGTCTCTAGTAACCCGGCCACCCCCCACACCCCTGGAGTGACTCAGCATATTCTTAGAGCCTCAGAGCACAGATGCAGGGAAGCCATCCCTGTCCTGTTAGTGCCACGCTGCTGTCTCCCGCAGTCTGTAGAGATAGCCTAGTAACACCTTCTAGCCCCATCGCCCCCCCAAAAAACACTCAAATTGTTTCTCTTGTCAATTTATTTTCTTCTATTTCCACTCTGACAAAATGAACAAAAAATTTAAAAGGTCTCTAACCATTGACAGCTTCTGTATGGAGATAGAGTAGACTTCAAACACTGAGGAGACTAAAAGCAGACTGTCCCCAGAGGAATCCCCTAAGGGGGATATGATCTGCTCCTCAATATATAAGACTCTCATAGAGGAAATCAAAAAGGCTCTCACAAGAGAGCTAGAAGAGAAATGGGAAAAGGAAAGGGAAACTTGGCAAGAGAGTCTGGAGAAGTCATCCCATGCATTTAAAGACAGAGTGGATGAAGAAATCAAATTATTGAAAAACAAAATTAGTGAGTTAGAAAAGGTAAACAACTCCAAGGAAAAGAGGATTAGTGAGCTGGAAAAAGAAAATAGCTCTCTAAAAAATAAATTGGATGAAATGGGAAAAAATTCCATAGAAGAAAAAAACTCATTTGGACAATTACAAAAAGATATAAGAAAAGTGAGTGAAGAAAATACATCATTGAAAATTAGACTCGAACAAGTAGAAATGAATGACTCAAGGAGAAACCAAGAAGTAGTCAAGCAAAACCAGAAAAACAAAACAATTGAAAAGATTGTCAAGTGCCTTATTAGAAAGACAACAGACCTGGAAAACAGATCCAGGAGAGATAATTTGAGAATAATAGGACTCCCTGAAAAATGTGAGGAAAAAAAGAGCTTGGATACTATTTTCCAGGAAATTATCCAAGAGAACTGCCCAGATGTTTTGAAAATACACATTGAAAAAATTCATCAATCACCTACTGAAAGGAACCCTAAAATCAAGATGCCAAGAAATATAGTGGCCAAGTTCAAGAACCATCAGAAGAAGGGAAAAAAATATTGGAAGCTTCCAGAAAAAAGCAATTCAGATATGGAGGAGCCACAATAAGGATAACCTAGGATCTAGCAGCATCCACATTAAAAGAACGAAGGGCCTGGAACATGATATTCCGAAAGGCTAAGGAACTTAGTATGCAGCCAAGAATAACTTACCCAGCAAAAATGAGCATCATTTCCCAGGGAAGAAGATGGACATTTAATGAAATAAATGAATTCCATCTATTCTTGATGAAAAAAAAAAAAAAAAAAAAAAAAAACAGATCTACACAAAATGTTTGATCTTCAAATAGAGAACTCAAGAGATTTCTGAATAGGTAAAAAGAAATCTTGAGAACTATATTTTTGCCATAAAGATATGTAAAGAACATATGTATAATTTGTCCTAGAAACTAGATGTGAAAAAAAAATTATATCATAAAAAAGGGTAAAGTGGTGGTACTACATCTCATGAAGAGGCAAAGGTAACCTATTATATCTGAGAGAAAAAAAAAAAAGGAGGGGGATGAACATAGTGTGTATCAATAGACATATTTTATTTATGGTGAAACTTCTTCCACTTCACTGAAAAGTGGGATGGAAGGAGTAAGCTAAGGGGAAGGGAATACAGAAATTGTGAGAAAAAAAGGTAAAATAGGAAGAGGAACTTTAAGGTGGGAGAGGGATATTAAAAAGGGAGGGCTGTGAAAAGCAAGTGGTGTTCACAAGTTTAATACTGGGATTGGGGGGGTAAGAGGGAAGGAAAGAAAAAAAAGCATAAGCAGGGGTTAACAGGATGGCAAGCAATATAGAATTAGTCATTTTAAACATAAATGTAAATGGGGTAAACTCCCTCATAAAGACAAAGCAGTTAGCAGACTAAATTAAAAGCCAGAATCCTACTATATGTTATTTACAGGAAACACACCTGAAACCTTGTGATACATTCAAAATCAAAGTAAAAGGGTGGAGCAGAATCTACTATGGTGAAGCCAAAATAGCAGGGGTAGCCATCCTCATCTCAGATCAAGCAAAAACAAAAATTGATCTAATTAAAAGAGATAAGGAAGGGCATTATATCCTGCTAAAGGGCAGCATCAATAATGAAGCAGTATCAATGTTAAACACATATGCACCAAGTGATGCAGCATCTAAATTCTTAAAAGAGAAATTAAGAGAACTGCAAAAAGAAATAGACAGCAAAATTATAATAGTGGGAGATCTCAACCTTGCACTCTCAGAATTAGATAAATCAAACCACAAAATAAATAAGAAAGAAGTCAAAGAGGTAAATAGAATACTAGAAAAGTTTGATATGATAGATCTTTGGCAAAAGCTAAGTGGAGACAGAAAGGAGTATACTTTCTTCTCAGCAGTTCATGGAACCTATACAAAAATTGATCATATACTAGGGCATAAAAACCTCAAAATCAAATGCAGTAAGGCAGAAATAGTAAATGCATCTTTTTCAGGCCACAATGCAATGAAAATTACATTTAATAAAAAGCTAGGGGAAAATAGAACAAAAAATAATTGGAAACTAAATAATCTTATACTAAAGAATGATTGGGTAAAACAGCAAATCATAGACATAATTAAGAACTTCACCCAAAAAATGACAATAATGAGACATCATACCAAAATGTGTGGGATACAGCCAAAACAGTAATAAGGGGAAGTTTTATATCTCTAGAGGCCTACTTGAATAAAATAGAGAAAGAAAAGGTCAACAAATTGGGCTTATAAGTAAAAATGCTAGACAAGGAACAAATTAAAAACACCCAGAAAAACATGAAACTTGAAATTCTAAAAATAAAAGGTGAGATTAATAAAATTGAAAGTAAAAAACTATTGAATTAATTAATAAAATTAAGAGTTGGTTCTATGAAAAAAACAGCAAAATAGACAAACCCTTAGTAAACCTGATTAAAAAAAAGGAAAGAGGGAAAGCAAATTGTTAGTCTTAAAAATGAAAAGGGTGAACTTACCACTAATGAAGAGGAATTAGAACAATAGTTCGGAGCTACTTTGCTCAACTTTATGCCAATAAATTTGATAACTTAAATGTAATGGAAGAATATCTTCAAAAATATAGCTTGCCCAAATTAACAGAGAAAGAAGAAAATAGTCTATATAGTCCCATTTCAGACAAGAAATAGAATAAGCTGTTAACCAACTCCCTAAGAAAAAATCCCCAGGACCAGATAGATTTACATGTAAATTCTACCAAACATTTAAAGAACAACTAACTCCAATGCTATATAAACTATATGAAAAAATAGGGATTGAAGGAGTCCTACCAAATTCCATTTATATCACAAACATGGTACTGATATCTAAGCCAGGTAGGCTAAAAACCGAGACCAATCTCCCTAATGAATATTGATGCTAAAGTCTTAAATAAAATATTAGCAAAAAGACTACAGAAAATCATCCCCAGGATAATACACTATGACCAAATGGGATTTATACCAGGAATACAGGGCTGGTTCAATCTTATGAAAACTATTAGCATAATTGACTATATCAATAACTAACTTAACAAAAACCATATGATCATCTCAATAGATGCAGAAAAAGCATTTGATAAAATCCAACATCCATTCCTACTAAAAACACTTGAAAGTATAGGATTAAATGGACTATTCTTTAAAATAATGAGTATATATTTAAAACCTTCAGTAAACATCATATGTAATGGCGTTAAACTGGAACCTTTCCCAGTAAGATCAGGAATAAAACAAAGTTGCCCACCATAACCATTACTATTCAATATTGCACTAGAAACTCTAGCCTCAGCAATAAAAGCTAAGAAAGAGATTCAAGGAACTATAGTAGGTAATGATGAAATCAAACTATCACTCTTTGCAGATGACATGATGGTATACTTAAAGAACCCCAAAGACTCTGCTAAAAAGATATTAGAAATAATTCAGAACTTTAGTAAAGTTACAGGATAAAAAATAAATGCACATAAATCCTCATCATTTTTATACATTACCAACACAATCCAACAGCAAGAGATACAAAGAGAAATTCCATTCAAAATAATAGTCAATAGTATAAAATATTTGGGAATATATCTACCAAAGGAGAGTCAGGAATTATATGAGCAAAATTACAAAACATTTGCCACAAAAATAAAGTCAGATTTAAATAATTGGAAAAACATTAAGTGCTCTTGGATAGGCCGAGCGAATATAATTAAAATGACAATAATCCCTAAACTAATCTATTTATTTAGTGCTATACCAATCAGACTCGCAAGAAACTATTTTAATGACCTAGAAAAAATAACAACAAAATTCATATGGCAGAACAAAAGGTCGAGAATTTCAAGGAAAGTAATGAAAAAAAAATTAAATGAAGGTGGCCTAGCTGTACCTGATCTAGAACTATATTATAAAGCAACAGTCACCAAAACCATTTGATATTGGCTAAGAAATAGACTAGTTGATCAGTGGAATAGGTTAGGTTCACAGGAAAAAATAGTGTATAAAAATAGCAATCGAGTATTTGACAAACCCAAAGATCCCAAATTTTGGGATAAGAATTCATTATTTGAGAAAAACTGCTGGGAAAACTGGAAATTAGTATGGCAGAAACTAGGCATGGACCCACATTTAACACCATATACTAAGATAAGATCAAAATGGGTCTGTGATTTAGGCATAAAGAACGAGATCATAAATAAATTAGAGGAACATAAGATAGTTTACCTCTCAAACTTGTGGAGGAGGAAGGAATTTGTGACCAAAGGAGAACTAGAGATCATTATTGATCACAAAATAGAAAATTTTGAATACATCAAATTTAAAAACTTTTGCATAAACAAAACTAATGCAAACAAGATTAGAAGGAAAGTAACAAATCGGGAAAACATTTTTACAGTTAAAGCTTCTGATAAAGGCCTCATCTCCAAAATATACGGAGAATTGACTCTAATTTATAAGAAATCAAGCCATTCTCCAATTGATAAATGGTCAAAGGATATGAACAGACAATTTTCAGATGATGAAATTGAAACTATTTACACACATATGAAAGAGTGTTCCAAATCACCATTGATCAGAGAAATGCAAATTAAGACAACTCTGAGATTACACTACACACATGTCAGATTGGCTAAGATGACAGGAGCAAATAATGATGAATATTGGAAGGGATGTGGAAAAACTGGGACACTTTGCATTATTGGTGGAACTGTGAAAGAATCCAACCACTTTGGAGAGCAATCTAGAATTATGCCCAAAATGTTTTCAAACAATGCATACCCTTTGATCCAGCAGTGCTACTCCTGGGCTTATATCCCAAGGAAACACTAAAGAAGGGAAACGGACCTTTATGTGCCAAAATGCTTGTGGCAGCCCTTTTTATAGTGGCTAGAAACTGGAAAATGAATGGATGCCCATCATTTGGAGAATGATTGGGTAAATTATGGTATATGAATGTTATGGAATATTATAGTTCTGTAAGAAATGACCAACAGGATGAATATAGAGAAGCTTGGAGAGACTTACAGGAACGGTTACTGAGTGAAATGAGCAGAACTAGGACATCATTATACACTTCAACAATGATACTGTCTGAGGATGCATTCTGATGGAAGTGGATATCTTCAACATAAAGAAGAGCTAATCCAATTCCAATTGATCAGTGATGGACAAAATCAGCTATACCCAGAAAAGGTACACTGGGAAATGAGTGTAAACTGTTAGCATTTTTTGTTTTTCTCCCCAGATTATTTTTACCTTCTGAATCCAATTCTTTCTTTGCAACAACAATAACAAGTAAATTCGGTTCTGCACATATATATATTGTAGCTAGGATGTACTATAACATATTTAATATGTATGGGAATGCCTGCCATCTATGGGAGGGGATGGAGGGAAGGAGGGGAAAAATTTAGAACTGAAGGTAGTACATGGAATAATGTTGTAAAAAATTATCTATGCATATGTACTGTCAAAATGTTATAATTATAAAATTAATTAAAAAAAACTAAAATCCCTCAAAACATATTTTTATTCCTGAATCTGCTATTTTTGCTGATGGCACCACAATTTTTGCAGTCACTTATGTTGGTAACCTCAATGTAATCCATGATTTCTTTAGTTTCCTCCTCTTTTTCCACAATAAATCAGTCACCAAACCTTGGTGTATATCAAAACCAATCCTTCTTTTCTATTCCAATGGCTACCACAATCAAATGAGATTTATGGAATCTCAGAATTGAAGAAGACCTTTAAGTTCTCTTAGTCCAAACCATATTTAAACAGTAATCTCTCAGAAACTGTTTTTTAAGTGATCAACCCTCTTTCACCTATATAATTCTAGATGTAGAAAACTCATCAGCTCCTCAGGCACGCTCTTCTATTTTTCCTTAGTCACAGGTTTTCTTTTTTTCCTTTTTCTCTCTTTTGCAAAGTTCTTATTTTCTGTTATTTGGTTATCAGAATGAAATCCTATACAGTCTTTCTGTCTTAAAACTCTCTCTTTCTTTTTTTGCTCTCTCTCTGTCATCTTTCTGTCTTTCTCTGTGTGTTTCTGTCTTTCTTTGTGTTTCTCTCTGTGTCTATCTTGCTCTGTCTTTCTTTCTCTGTCTCTGTCTCTGTTTTTCTGTCTTTTCCCTTCTCACTGTCTTCCCATCTCTCTCTTTTTTGTCTCCTCTCTGCTGTCTGACTGTCTCTCCTCTCTCTCTCTCTCTCTCTCTCTCTCTCTCTCTCTCTCTCTCTCTCTCTCTCTCTCTCTCTCTCTCTCTCTCTCTTTCTCTCTCTCTCTCTCTCTCTCTCTCTCTCTCTCTCTCTCTCTTCTCTCTCTCTCTCTCTCTCCCTCTCTCTCTTCTCTCTCTCTCTCTTCTCTCTCTTTCTCTCTCTTTCTCTCTCTCCACTTGCATTTAGCTGAAATTCTACTGCTAGCTTAATTTCCTAAATGCTTAGCTCTGATTACATAATTCCAATATTCAGAAACATCTATATTTTGCCTAATAGAAAATGTTTAAAACACTTAATTAAATGTCCTCCACAATAAGGTTCCAACTTACTTTAATGAATTTAGACCATCATTCTCTCTTTCATATATCCTTCATTCCAAATACACTGTGCAACTTGCTTTTCCTAGAATCACTGAATTCTAGTTATAGAAAATGATGCCTAAATATGTTGCAACTAGCCCAAAATAGCACAACTAATAATAGTAATAGGTCTGAGAGTGGAACACAGATTTTTTTTTTTTTTACAACTTTGTATCTATGGTTTACCCATGCTTTCTTTTCTTTCTTCCACACAGAGAAACAACTCCACTAACAGACTTCAACTCACAAGGGATCAATTATAGAATGGGCTTAAGTTTTACAGCAAATAATACAAATATGACCCACTTATACCTGTAGAGATTTAAGAGATTTCCCACCCTTTTCTATGGTGCTTTGTCTTAGGAACTTTAACAGTCTTCATGGATTTTAGAACTAACTTGCATGGAACACAATTTAGAAGAAAATACTTAAGGATTGACAAATAAGAAATGTCCTTTATGAGACTCTTTGCCCCCATTTCTTTTGTTGTTATGCCATTTCAATTGTGTCTAACTTTTCATAAACCAATTTGAGGTTTTCTTATCAAAGACACTGAAGTGGTTCGCCATTTTCTTCTGCAGTTTATTTTACTGCTGATGATACTGAGGCAAATCAATTTAAGTGACTTGCTGAGGGTCACACAGCTAGTCAGTATCTAAGGCTAGATTTAAATTCAGGAAGATGAATCATCCTAAATCCAGTCCTAGCCTTAGCCACTGTGCCACCCAGCTGTACCACCTGTAATTTATATTAATGTTTTTAACATCTCATAGTTTTGAGAGCAAAACAGAATCATAGAATGTTAAAAAAACATAAAGCCATAATTAATTGTGAAAAATCTTATTTTTGCAGTTTAAAAATTATGAGACAATTCCTGTTATTTTATTTTAACTAGGAGCTAAATTTTATTGCTTTCAAGAACCTACGAAATCCTGCTAGTCCATGGATCTCTTGCTATAGATCCATATACAAAAATTCTCCAGTATATAACTCAAAGCCCTGATGTTTGAAATTTTGTAGAGTTAAATGCTTGGATTAAGATTTTTCTCTCTGTCCTAACTCCTGTTTGCATAATAAAGAATTTCATTTTATATAATGACACTCCTTCAAATATTCCTACTTTTCAATGTTTCAATTTATTCATTTTTCATGACCTATACCTGCGATTTTCCTAAGCTATGCATAGATAGAAACACATCCTACATTAGTTCTTTTCCTTCTCCCTTCCCTGTCTTGATTACTTGGTGAAACTAGTTAAACTTTACACATTCTTCTGTATTTGAGCTTCTTGCCATCTTATCCTAACTTTGGTCCTGTCTCGCCAAGTGCCAGTTTTAAGTTACTCTCTCCATAAGTTACTTTCATTCTTCTGTGCAGTCAGTTAAATAGAGATAGAGAAACTTGAGTGTAACAAGGTGTCCCAGTGGATTGAGTATTAGACCTGGAATCAGAAAGACTCCTGAATTCAAATCTGGTCTTAGATACTAGCTATGTGAATGAGTAATTAAGCCTGATTTGATTAGATTTCCTAATCTGTAAAATGCACTGGAGAAAGAAATAGCAAACCAATTCAATATTTTTATCAAGAAAACCCAAATTGGGGTCATGAAAAGTTGAACACAACTGAAATGGATAGTGCAAGGCTCAAGTAAATCACTGAAATTTTTATCTAAATCCAAGAATTAAAATCATTCAAAGAAATATATATATATATATATATATATATATATATATATATATATATATATATATATTTAAATCAGTAAAACTATTGTTTTCTCTATGTTCTTTGGACTTGAATAAATAGTGATCTATAGGTAAAGTACAAAATTAAATGGTCACTGGTAGTGGTTCAATTCTTCAAATTGTCAGCAATATCTAATACTTTGATATGCTTTCTCAGGTGAGCTGAACATTGAATTTGCCCCTTGTGGTCATTCTGATATGTCTTTTCATAGTAAAGTTGGCAACTGAACTACTCCTGAAGTGCTTTCTGAAATTCTTATAGCTGGTAGCTTTTTCCTAGCTCTGTCTCATACCTGGTTTGACATACTTCCTTACCTCCATCTCTCTCTTTTTTTTTTTTTTTTTAAACTTACCTGAAATCCTGTCTTCTGCAAAAAGCCTTCCCTGGTCCCTTGACTAGCTAATGCCTTCCATCTGAAATTTCTTCCTATTTATCTTGAATATATCTCATTTATACATATTTATTTATATATTATTTCTCCCATTAGAATGTGAACTTCTTGAGGGAAGGGATGTATGTTTTTGCTGCTTTCTTTGAGATTCCATACATAATAGGACTTTATTCATGATAAGGGCTTAATAAATGTTTGCTGATCAATTGTCCATCCCTATTCTTTTGTAATTGACTCTGATCCTTTTCCCAAAGGAACACATCTCCCTTTCTCAAAGAATAAGAAAGCTCATTTACTGTTTTTCAATTTATTTTTTCTTAAGCATTCAGGGTGATTTAACTTCTCAAAGGCTGAAGGACAATGTGACATAGTAGTAAAAAAAAGCCTGCCTTTTGGGTGAGAGAATCACAAAATATTGAAATATAAGAATCTACAAAGTGAGAAGAATATTTATGGTCATTTAATCCAATTGTTTCTGAGATGAGACTCCCCTCTATAATATCTATGACAATCATTCATCCAGTGTTCACTTTAAGATATCTTTTGGAGGAAAACCAGGTTGAGAAGACTTGTTATTTTAGTTTGAATTTTAGTTCAATTTAGTTCAGTTTAGTAAGTATATTCCTCCTTCCCTTTTGTTGAAACAAAGTTAGCATTTCTGAAACTTTCACCCATTTTCTTTATTTTTCCCTCTATGGCAAAAAGAGCAATTCTACTTCCTTCTATATGACAGCCCTTAAAATACATTAATATATTCATCCCTCCCCCACCCATCCTCTTTCTTCAGTTAATTTAATGACACTTTAGTATACATATTCATCATTATTTATGCCATAAAAAGGGACCAAGCCCTTGGAAATTCAATGTTTATCCTGACAATTAGACACATATATCTCATAGGCAGAAATGCAGAAAAGGTAAGAACTTTCTGTGGTTTTCAAAAAAATTTAATGATTTAGCCCTCTACTGAAAATCTCTCTTTTAGTTTGAATTCACTTATTAACTATTATGTGAGCTTGTGGATTTACCCAATCAGGGCAATTCACAAATCTCCATACCCTTGAAAAAAATCCTACTTCATTCTTGAATATCTTTGAGTGTACCCTAGGCATGAGCCCTTGACATAATGTATTCAACTCTCCAAAGAAGGCATAGCCATGTTTTGATGTTGTCTATAGTGTTTTTACTTTTGGCATAAAATCAATAGTAATAAAATAATGTTCATCACCAATATGTCAGTACATTTGAAGCACAAAAAAGTCCATTTCAAATGAACTCTCTGTTATCTCTTGTATTGCGCCCAGAATGTGTCTTATGCTTAATCACACCATACTATCATCTCGTGTTTCTTGTAAGGTATGTTTCTTATGTTTCCCAAAAATAATTTTGCTTTTGTTTTCAGTTCCATGAAAATAAAGTGTTTTTGCCTTTCTATAATCCCTTGTTTTTAGAGCAATATCTGGCACATTGTAATTTCCTTTTTAATGCTTATTGATTGACTAATTCAATGATATAACCAAATCTGCTTGGCAATCTCCTTTATGGTAAACCTATGAGTTTAAAGGAGTCATACATATTCCTTGACTCACTGATGTTTTCAGAATTGTAACATGGTGAAGAAATGTAAAGTAAACAAACCCCAGAGACCCAAGTTATTTCAAACATTGGTTGCAATTTGAAACTTTTCTTCCATTCTATAACCAACTATATCATATTACTTTTTGTTTCAAAATGTCATTCACCATCATCCTCTTTTCCCTTGTGCTTTACTTACTTATCCCCTTTACTGTGACTTCAATGTCATAGCACATGCTTTGAATGAATGACTATGTATTAATATGTAGAATTTTCTAATAACCCCAAAACTTATAAAATATGACTTTTCTGAGAATAGCTGTAGGTGTAAACAACTAAAAAATATCATGCATGCATGAATGAATTTAAGAAGTCAAAGGCAAAAATTACTGAGATATTCCATGTATTTTTAACTTTAGGTAAATCTCTCCCTCCCCCCCCCCCACAACATTTAACCACCTATAAATGCTGAATCATTTACAGCTTCATTCTGTGTTAAGGAACTAAGACTTGGCTCAATGATACCACATTATCCAAAAATAATAAAAAAGAAAGAAAATTGTTGATGTTTTTCAATTAAAGTAATGATATTTTATGGATTGATCACTGGTTTCCTTGACATGATATGCTCTCAGTATGACCTTCTAATAAATGCCCCCCAATTATAGATATTTTTGTTTTAGACATTATTTGAAAGCTGATAGCCCAAATTATTACAGTGCTACATAAACTTAGAACTTGATTTAAATTACTAGGCTGATCACAATGAAATCCATAACACATCAGTTCAAAGACTAATGAAACATATTTCCTTATCAACTTTGGTAATGCTTTGACAGTTGGTGCCTCTGTGCCTTTGAATTCCAAGTGTGCAGAAGTGTGTTGCTTGCTTCTACAATGGGTCTCTCTCTAAGTAAATCATAGGTCATGACAACTGAATTTGAATTGGTTAACCAAACAATGAAAATGTCTACTATATTCAAAAAAAGGAAAACAACCCAATTTAAGTTTGAATTAAATTTCTGGTCATATAATCAAACACAAATGCATTACATGAATGATGTGAAAGTTTCATTGTGCTCTAAATTTGTATGTTTAAGAAAATAATCTATGAAGAAATAACTAACATCTAAACATAATGTTTTGTAGGATCCTATAGAACTTTTAACATAATCACAAGCAAAAAAAAATATTAGTCTTACAGTGGCAAAATGTTACTCAATTAATATAGTTATAGTCTGCTAAAGAAGAGCATTTAAACAAAGATGAAGGGTTTAGTTAATTCATAAATAATTATTAACTCCTACATTTCTGACTTCTTGCTGAATCTTTTCAGTTTAGTGTCTTGACATTAACTCAGACACAGCAAATTTATAGAAAAACTTATATACTCTCTATAAAATCATCTGACAGCCCAACTTTTTTTTTTTTTTTTTTTTTTGCTGAGGCAATTGGGGTTAAGTAACTTGGCCAGAGTCACACAGAGCCTGGACATGTTAAGTGACTGAGGCTAGATTTGGATGCAGGTCCTCCTGACATCAGGGCTAGTGCTCTATCCATTACATCAACTAGCTGCCCTAGCCCAACTTCTTTGTAAATTACAATCATTTTCTCATTTATCCATTCTTAAACCTCAGCATAATCTTGGACTCATCTTTCTTTCTGAGTCTTTCACAAAATTAGTCACCAAGGTGTTTTGATTCTACTTCTAAAATACTTTTTTATATGCCTTCCTTTATATTCTTTCTTGCACAGTCTTAGTTCAAGGCTTCATTGTTTCCTAATGGACTATTGGAATTCACACTCAACTTGTTTTTCTGTCTCTGAATTTGACAACACTTCTAATTTATCTTTCATATTTTTTTCCATCATACTATTATTAATCAGAATTTAAATTATTTATAAAGTTGTTTTTCCCTCTAAAATATTATCACTGTATAAATTATTTTACTTCATTTTAAAAAATTTATTTTATTGTGGAGCCAAGAAGGCAGAGAAGATACATGGCATTCTAAGCTCCTTTCATACCCTTATTACAAATTACCAAATTCAACCTAAAAAAGTAGTGCTTGACTGGTAAAATCCACAAATATTGGAAGTATAACAACTTACCAGCAGAAGATAATCTGGAAGATCACCAGAAAAGGTTTTTCCTGATAAGTAGGAGCAGGCCAGAACAAGCAAGGAGATATAACCAGAGGCTAGCATACTGAGCAGACTGGGGTTGGGGCTGTCTCCCTAGCTGGAAAATTTACAGGGAGGACTCTACCACAGGTTGGCTTCTCTGCCTTGGATACAAAGCAGTAGATTAGCAGAGAAGTTAAAGCCAAAGGTAGAATGTACTCCAAAAAACACCAGAATCTAACAGGATCTGGCTACTCCCATCCAAAACTAGAAGTGAGTGATTCAGCACAGACCACAGCACAGCTGTGTAGCCACATTATTAGCACAGGGCTTGTGCCCGGGTTACTCAAACTTCTGCACAATGCGGGGCTCTGCCTGGGGCAATAGAACTTCCCCCCTGCCCAGAGCAGAGACACCTGCCAATCCCCACAACAGAGTTCTGTCTGGTACGGTGACACTTTTGCTGCTCAGCCTCTA
Source organism: Sminthopsis crassicaudata (assembly GCF_048593235.1). Taxonomy (NCBI): domain Eukaryota; kingdom Metazoa; phylum Chordata; class Mammalia; order Dasyuromorphia; family Dasyuridae; genus Sminthopsis; species Sminthopsis crassicaudata. Next base: position 423,701,397 of record NC_133620.1, on the reverse strand, counting down.
GTTCCAGGGCAGTTGCTAATCCTCACAGTAGGGCTCTTTACAGGGCACTTCCACAGCTCTGCTGCTCTTAGCAGCCCATTTGTAGGATAGTTACTGTCCATATATCTATCCCTCATCTGCAGAGGAAGCTGGTAATCTCCTTGCCCTGAAAGCAGATCATAAGGGCTTTAAAATGAGTAAGAAGGTCAAGCAAATGCTAACCATTGATAGCTTCTATACAAAAAGAGAACAGGTGTTCAATCCCAAGGAGACAAATAGCAGACAATCTCCAAATAAAACCCCAAAAGAGGATGTGACCTGGCCCCCATCATCCAAGGCTCTCCTAGAAGAAATTATAAAAAAAAATCTTAAAAAAGAACTAGAAGAAAAATGGGGAAAGAGAAGCTATGCAAGAAAGTATAGAAAAGGCTTATAACTCACTTAAAGAAAAAATTGATAGAGTGGAAAAAGAAAACAACTTCCTGAAAGGTAATTGGAAAAGGTAAAGAACTCCCAGGAAAGTAGGATTTGTGAAGTGAAAAATATAAATAAATCCCAAGGAAATAGGATTTATGAATTGGAAAAAAGAAAATAACTCAGATAAAAAAAATTTAGTGAAATGGAAAAAAAAAATTCCATAGAGCAAAACAACTAATTTAAAAACTCAACTGGACATATATATATATATATATATATATAAAGACAAAAAAGGTAATGAAGAAAATAACTCAATAAAAATCAGAACTGAACAAATAGAAATGAAGGAATCATTGAGACAGCAAGAATCAGTCTAGCGAAACAAAAAAAAAAATTAAAAAATAGAAAAAAATTGTCAAAATATCTTCTTAGAAAAACATCAGACCTGGAAAATAGATCTAGGAGAGATGATTTGAGGATTATTGGACTTCCTGAAAATTATGATGAAAAAAAGATCCTAGATACTATTTTACAGGAAATCATCAAAGATAACTGCCCAGATGTAATAGAATCAAAAGGTAAAATACACATTGAAAGAATTCATTAAATACCTTCTGAAAGAGATCATAAAATAAAAACTCCAAGGAATATTGTGGCTAAATTTCAGAACTATCAGCAATATTAATACTAAACATATATGCAGCAAGTGGTTTAGCATCTAACTTCCTAAAGAAAAAGTTAAAAGAATTGAAAGAAGAAATAGACAGCAAAACTCTAATAGTGGGAGATCTGACCTTGCACTCTCAGATTTAGACAAATTGAACCACAAATTAAATAAGAAAGAAATTAAAGAGGTAAATAGAATATTAGAAAAAGTTAGGTATGATAGATCTTTAGAGAAAACTGAATGGAAACAGAAAAGAGTATACTTTCTTCTCAGCAGTTCATGGAACCTATACAAAAAATTGACTATATATTAGGACTTCAAAATTAAATACAGAAAGACAGAAATAGTAAATGCATTCTTTTCAGATCACGATGCAATAAAAACTACATTCAACAGAAAGCTAGGGGTAAATAGACCAAAAAGTAATTGGAAACTAAATAATCTCATTCTAAAGAATTATTGGGTGAAATAGCAAATCACAGACACAATAACTTCACCCGAGAAAGTGACAATGATGAGATATCATACCAAAATTTGTGGGATGCAGCCCAAGTGATAATAAGGGGAAATTTTATATCTCTACATGCTTACTTGCATAAAATAGAGAAAGAGAAGATCAATAAATTGGTCCTGCAACTAAAAAAAGCTAGAAAAAGAACAAATTAAAAACCCCTAGTCAAATACCAAACTTGAAATTCTAAAAATAAAAGAAGAGAGCAATAAAATTGAAACTAAAAAAAAAAAAAAAAAAACTATTGAATTAATAAATAAAATGAAAGGTTGGTTTTATGAAAAAAAAGAACAAAATAGATAAACCTTTAGTTAATTTGATTATAAAAAGGAAAGAGGAAAATCAAAATTTTAGTCTCAAAAATGAAAAGGGAGAACTATCCACAAATGAAGAGGAAATCAGAGCAATAATTAGGAGTTACGTTGTCCAACTTTATTCCAATAAATTTGACGATCTAAGTAAAATGGAGGAATACCTACAAAAATATAGATTGCCCAGATTAACAGAAGAGGAAATAAATTACTTAAATAGTTCCATTTTAGAAAAGAAATAGAACAAGCTATCAATAAACTCTCTAAAAAAAATCCCCAGAACCAGATGAATTTACATGTGAATTCTACCAAACATTTAAAGAAAAATTAACTCCAGTACTATGTAAACTATTTGAAAAAATAGGGAATGAAGGACTCCTACCAAATTCCATTTATTACACAGACATGGTACTGATACCTAAACCAGGTGGGATGAAAACAGAGAAATAAATTTATAGCTCAATCTCCCTAATGAATATTGATGCAACAGTCTTAAATAAAATATTAGCAAAGAGATTACAGATAATCATCCCCAGGATAATACACAGTGACCAAGAAGGATTTATACAAAGAATGCAGGACTGGTTCAATATTAGGAAAGCTATTAGCACAATTGACTATATTAATAACCAAATTAACAAAAAAAATATGAGTATCTTAATAGATGCAGAAAAAGCATTTGATAAAATCCAACATCCATTCCTATTAAAAACACTTGAGAGTATAGGAATAAATTGACTTTTCCTTAAAAAACCTGTAGCATCTATTTAAAACCATCTTAAGTAGGTATCATATGTAATAGAAATAAGCTGGAACCATTCCCAATAAGATCAGGAGTGAAACAAGGTTGTCCACTATCACCATTACTGTTCAAAATTGTATTAGAAATGCTAGCTTTGGCAATGAGTTGAGAAAGAGATTAAAGGAATTAGAGTAGGTAAGGAGGAAACCAAATCATTACACTTTGCTGATGATATGATGGTATACTTAGAGAACCTCAGACATTCTACTAAAAAGCTATTAGAAATAATCCACACCTTTAGCAAAGTTGCGGATACAAAATAAACCCACGTAAGTCATCATCATTTTTATATATCACTAACAAAATCCAACAGTTACAGTTACAAAGAGAAATCACATTTAAAGTAATTATTGATAGTATAAAATATTTAAGAATCTATCTGCCAAAGGAAAATCATGAACTATGAGCAAAACTACAAAACATGTTCCAAACACAAAACAAAGTCAGATCTAACCAATTGGAAAAAAAATAAAAAATAAATGCTCTTGGTGAGCAAATATAATAAAAATGACAATTCTACCTAATCTATTTATTTAGCGTTATACCAATCAAACTCCCAAAAAACTATTTTAATGACCTAGAAAAAAATGACAACAAAGTTCATATGGAAAAACAAAAGGTCAAGAATTTCAAGGGAATTAATGAAAAAAGAAAATAAAATGAAGGTGACCTAGCTGTATGAGATCTAAAATTATATTATAAAGCTGTGGTTACCAAAACCATTTGGTATTGGCTAAGAAATAGACTAGTTGGTTAGTGGAATAGGTTAGGTTCAAAGGACAAAATAGTCAATAACTTTAATAATCTAATGTTTGACAAACTAAAAGACCCCAGCTTTTGGGATAAGAATTCACTGTTTGAAAAAAACTGCTGGGAAAATTGGAAATTAGTATGGTGGAAACTAGGCATTGACATACATTTAACGCCATATACCAAGATAAGGTCAAAATGGGTTCATGACCTAGGCAAAAAGAATGAAATTATAAATAAATTAGAAGATCATAGGATAATTTCAGACCTGTGGAGGAAGAAGGAATTTGTGACCAAAGAAGAACTAGATAGATATCATTATTGATCACAAAATAGAAAATTTTGATTATATCAAATTGAAAAGTTTTTGTACAAACAAAATTAATGCAGACTAAATTAGAAAGGAAGCAATAAAATGGGAAAACATTTTTACAATCAAAAGTTCTGATAAAGGCCTAATTTCCAAAATATATGGAGAATTGACTCTAATTTATAGAAACCAAGCCATTCTCCAATTGATAAATTGTCAAAGGATATGAACAGATACTTTTCAGATGAAGGAATTGAAACTATTTCTAGCCATATGAAAGAATGCCCCAAATCATTATTAATCAGAAAAATGCAAATTAAGACAACCCTGAGATACCAATACACACCTGTCAGATTGGCCAGAATGACAGGGAAAGATAATGTGAAATGTTGGAGGGGACGTGTGGAATTGTTGGTGGAATTGTGAATACATCCAGCCATTCTGTAGAGCAATTTGAAACTATGCTCAAAAAGTTATCAAACTGTGCATGCCCTGTGATCCAGCAGTGTTACTACTGGGCTTATATCCCAAAGAAATCTTAAAGAAAGTAAAGGGACCTGTATGTGCAAGAATGTTTGTGGCAGCCCTCTTTATAGTGGCTAGAAACTGGAAACGGAGTGTATGCCCATAAATTGGAAAATGGCTGAATAATTCGTGGTATAAAAATGTTATGAAATATTATTGTTCTGAAAGAAATGACCAAAAAGATGATTTCAGAAAGGCCTGGAGAGACTTACAGAAACTGCTACTGAGTGAAATGAGCAGGACCAGGAGATGATTATAAACTTCAATAACAATACTATATGATGATCAATTCTAATGGACATGCCTCTCTTCAACAATGAGATGAAACCAAATCAATTTCAATAGTGCCTTAATGAATAGAACCAGCTACACCCAGCAAAAGAACTCTGGGAAATGAGTATGAAGCACTACCTAGAATTCCCAATCCCTCTATTTTTGTCTGCCTGCATTTTAAATTTCTTTTACAAGTTAATTGTACACTTATTCTAAGAAGTCCTATTCTTTTTGTACAGCAAAATAACTGTTTGGACATGTATACACATATTGTATTAACACACACTTTTAACATAGTTAATATGTATTGACCTACCTGTCATCTGGAGGATGGAGTGGGGGGAAAGAGGGGAAAAATTGAAACAAAAGGTTTGGTAATTGTCAATGCTGAAAAATTGCCCATGCATATATCTTTTTTTTTTTTTTAATTCATTTTTCCAAATTATCCCCTCCCTCCCTCCCTCCACTCCCTCCCGCCGATGGCAGGTAATCCCATACATTTTACATGTCTTACAATATAACCTAGATACAATATATGTGTGTAAATACCATTTTCTTGTTGCACATTAATTATTAGCTTCTGAAGGTATAAGTAACCTGGGTAGATAGACAGTAGTGCTAACAATTTACATTCGCTTCCCAGTATTCCTTCTCTGGGTGTAGTTTTTCTGTCCATCATTGATCAACTGGAAGTGAATTGGATCTTCTTTATGTTGAAGATTTCCACTTCCATCAGAATACATCCTCATACAGTATTGTTGTTGAAGTGTATAGTGATCTTCTGGTTCTGCTCATTTCACTCAGCAACAGTTGATTTAAGTCTCTCCAAGCCTCTCTGTATTCCTCTTGCTGGTCATTTCTTACAGAGCAATAATATTCCATAACCTTCATATACCACAATTTACCCAACCATTCTCCAATTGATGGACATCCATTCAACTTCCAGTTTATAGCTACAACAAAAAGAGCTGCCACAAACATTTTGGCACATACAGGTCCCTTTCCACTCTTTAGTATTTCTTTGGGATATAATCCCAATAACAGCAACCATGCATATATCTTGTAAATATAAAGCTATAATAAAAAATAAAATTTTATTTTATTAAAAAACAGAATTAAAAAAAGAAAAACAGAAAACAAAAACAAAAGGAAACAAGACAAGAAGAACACTGTCACGTATCCAGCAGAATATCAGGGAATATTCAAAATATATAACAATAAATTATCAGTTCAAGAAAGAACATATAATAGTCCAATAAATCATATTCATTAGTGTACATCTTTTCTTTACTTCCTTGTAGGTTATCCTTTTGTTCTCTGTTGCATTTTTTTTTTACTTTCTTATTTTTTCTCCCTTTTATCCCTCCTACCTCCCTCTATATATAGTTAAGTAAGGATATATTTATTTTTTATTTTTTTTATTTTATTTTTTTTATTATATATATATATATTTTATAATATTATCCCTTGTATTCATTTTTCCAATTTACCCCCCCTCCCTCTATTCCCTCCCCCCGACGACAGGCAATACCATACATTTTACATGTGTTACAATATAGTCTAGGTACAATACATGTGTGCGAATATCATTTTCTTGTTGCACAATAAACATTAGAATCCGAAGGTACATGCAACCTGGGCAGACAGATATTAGTGCTAACAATTTTCGTTCCCCTCCCAGTGTTTCTTCTCTGGGTGCAGCTACCTCTGTCCATCATTGATCAACTGGAAGTGAGTTGGATCTTCTTTATGTTGAAGATTTCCACTTCCATCAGAATACATCCCCATACAGTATTGTTGTTGAAGTGTACAGTGATCTTCTGGTTCTGCTCATTTCACTCAGCATCAGTTGATTTAAGTCTCTCCAGGCCTCTCTATATTCCTCCTGCTGGTCATTTCTTACCGAGCAATAATATTCCATAACCTTCATATACCACAATTTACCCAACCATTCTCCAACTGATGGACATCCATTCATCTTCCAGTTTCTAGCTACAACAAAAAGAGCTGCCACAAACATTTTGGCACATATATGTCTCTTTCCGCTCTTTAGTATTTCTTTGGGATATAATCCCAGCAGTAGCGCTGCTGGGTCAAAGGGTATGCATAGTTTGATAACTTTTTGGGCATAATTCCAGATTGCTCTCCAGAATGGCTGGATTCTTTCACAACTCCACCAGCAATGTATTAGTGTCCCAATTTCCCCACATCCCCTCCAACATTTGTCATTATTTGTTCCTGTCATCTTAGCCAATCTGACAGGTGTGTAGTGGTATCTCAGAGTGGTCTTAATTTGCATTTCTCTGATCAGTAGTGATTTGGAACACTCTTTCATGTGAGTGGATATAGTTTCAATTTCTTCCTCTGAGAATTGTCTGTTCATATCCTTTGACCATTTATCAATTGGAGAATGGTTCGGTTTCTTATAAATTATGGTCAGTTCTCTATATATTTTGGAAATGAGACCTTTGTCAGAACCTTTGTTTTTAAAAATATTTTCCCAATTTGTTACTTCCCTTCTAATCTTGTTTGCATTAGTATTATTTGTACAGAAACTTTTTAGTTTGATGTAATCAAAATCTTCTATTTTGTGATCAATAATGATCTCTAGTTCTCCTCTGGTCATAAATTCCTTCCTCCTCCACAAGTCTGAGAGGTAGATTATCCTCTGTTCCTCTAATCTATTTATTATCTCCCTCTTTATGCCTAAATCGTGGACCCATTTTGATCTTATCTTGGTATATGGTGTTAAGTGTGGATCCATATCTAATTTCTGCCATACTAATTTCCAGTTTTCCCAACAGTTTTTTCCGAATAATGAATTTTTATCCCTAATGTTGGAATCTTTGGGTTTGTCAAAGATTAGATTGCTATAGATGTACCCTTTTTTGTCCTTTGTATCTAATCTGTTCCACTGATCTACCGGTCTATTTCGTAGCCAATACCAAATGGTTTTGGTGACTGCTGCTATATAATATAGCTTTAGATCAGGTACACTTAGACCACCTTCCTCTGAGTTTTTTTTCATTAGTTCCCTTGCAATTCTTGACCTTTTATTCTTCCATATGAATTTTGTTGTTATTTTTTCTAGGTCATTAAAATAGTTTCTTGGGAGTCTGATTGGTATAGCACTAAATAAATAGATTAGTTTGGGGAGTATTGTCATCTTTATTATATTCGCTCGGCCTATCCAAGAGCACTGAATGTCTTTCCAATTATTTAAATCTGATTTTATTTTTGTGGCAAGTGTTTTGTAATTTTTCTCATATAATTCCTGACTTTTCTTTGGTAGATGGATTCCCAAATATTTTATACTCTCAACATTTGTTTGGAATGGAATTTCTCTTTGTATCTCTTGCTGTTGCATTTTGTTAGTGATATATAAAAATGCCGAGGATTTATGTGGATTTATTTTGTATCCTGCCACTTTGCTGAAATTTTGAATTATTTCTAGTAGCTTTTTAGCAGAGTCTTTGGGGTTCTCTAAGTATACCATCATGTCATCTGCAAAAAGTGATAGTTTAATTTCCTCATTTCCTACTCTAATTCCTTGAATCTCTTTCTCGGTTCTTATTGCCGAGGCTAGTGTTTCTAGTACTATATTGACTAGTAATGGTGATAGTGGGCAACCTTGTTTCACTCCTGATCTTACTGGGAAAGGTTGCAGTTTATTTCTATTGCATATTATGCTTACTGACGGTCTTAAATATATACTCCTGATTATTCTAAGGAATAATCCATTTATTCCTATACTCTCAAGAGTTTTTAGTAGGAATGGATGTTGGATTTTGTCAAATGCTTTTTCTGCATTGAGATGATCATATGGTTCTTATTAATTTGATTATTAATATGGTCAATTATATTAATAGTTTTCCTAATATTAAACCAGCCCTGCATTCCTGGAATAAATCCTACTTGATCATAGTGTATTATCCTGGAGATGATTTTCTGAAGTCTTTTTGCTAATATCTTATTTAAGATTTTAGCATCAATATTCATTAAGGAGATTGGTCTATAATTTTCTTTCTCAGTTTTCGATCTACCAGGTTTAGGTATCAGTACCATGTCTGTGTCATAAAAGGAGTTTGGTAGGACTCCTTCATCCCCTATTTTTTCAAATAATTTATATAACATTGGGGCTAATTGTTCTTTAAATGTTTGGTAGAATTCACATGTGAATCCATCTGGCCCTGGGGATTTTTTCCTGGGGAGTTGATTAATAGCTTGTTCTATTTCTTTTTCTGAAATGGGACTATTTAAGCAATTTATCTCCTCCTCTGTTAATCTAGGGAGCCTATATTTTTGGAGGTAGTCATCCATTTCACTTAAGTTATCAAATTTATTGGCATAAAGTTGGGCAAAGTAACTCCTTATTATTTCTCTAATTTCCTCTTCATTGGTGGAAAGATCCCCCTTTTCATTTGTAAGACTATCAATTTGATTTTCCTCTTTCTTTTTTTTTTGATCAAATTTACCAAAGGTTTATCTATTTTATTGGCTTTTTCATAAAACCAACTCTTGGTTTTATTTATTAATTCAATAGTTTTTTTACTTTCAATTTTATTGATTTCTCCTTTTAATTTTTGTATTTCGAGTTTAATTTTTGGTTGGGGGTTTATAATTTGGTCTTTTTCTAGCCTTTTAAGTTGTAAGCCCAATTCGTTAATCTTCTCTTTCTCAATTTTCTTCAAATAAGCCTCTAAAGATATAAAATTTCCCCTTATTACTGCTTTAGCTGCATCCCAAAGATTTTGATATGATGTCTCATCATTATCATTATCTTGGGTGAAATTGTTAATTGTTTCTATAATTTGCTCTTTCACCCAGTCATTCTTTAAGATGAGATTATTCAGTTTCCAATTACTTTTTGGTCTATTTACCCCTAACTTTTTACTGAATGTAGCTTTTATTGCATTGTGATCTGAGAAGAAGGCATTTATTATTTCTGCCTTCCTACATTTAATTTTGAGATCTTTATGTCCTAATATATGGTCAATTTTTGTATAGGATCCATGAACTGCTGAGAAGAAAGTATATTCCTTCCTATTGCCATTCAGTTTTCTCCAAAGGTCTATCATACCTAGTTTTTCTAATGTTCTATTTACTTTTTTAATTTCTTTCTTGTTTGTTTTGTGGTTTGATTTGCCTAAATCTGAGAGTGCAAGGTTGAGATCTCCCACTATTATAGTTTTACTGTCTATTTCTTCTTGCAGTTCTCTTAACTTTTCCTTTAGAAAGTTAGATGCTATACCACTTGGTGCATATATGTTTAGTATTGATATGGCTTCATTATTTATGCTACCTTTCAGCAGGATATAGTTTCCTTCCTTTTCTTTTTTAACAAGATCTACTTCTGCTTTTGCTTGATCTGAGATTAGGATAGCTACCCCTGCTTTTTTGGCTTTACCTAAAGCATAATAGGCTCTGTTCCAACCTTTTGCCTTTACTCTGTATGTATCTCCCTGCTTTAAGTGTGTTTCCTGTAGACAACATATTGTAGGGTTCTGCTTTTTGATCCAATCTGCTATCCGTCTCCGTTTGATGGGATCGTTCATCCCATTTACATTTACAGTTAAAATTACTAATTCTGTGTTTCCTGCCATCGTATTATCCCCAGATTATACTTTTTTTCCTTGACCCCCCTGATCCCCCTCCCCGATATTTAATTTACAGACCCCCCTTGTGACGCGAAGTAAGGATATATTTATACACACACACACACACACACACACACACACACACACACACACACACACACATCTTCACATATACACAAGTATATTTCCTAACCCTTAACTTTCCTAGGTATTACTGAACCTCTCTCTACCCGTGGATCCCTCTTTTGTCCCCACCTCAGACTATCCCTCTTCCCTTATATCTTTATAGATTTCAGAGGGTGCTATGCCCTTCATGGTATAAATGTAAGTGGGTTTTCAGAACTATGAATCCTCTTTTCCCTTCTAATGCTTCTGTGTCTATTTTTTCTCCACCTCATTTGTATGGCATAGTTACTATTTTTACTTTAATCATGACCCAATCTTTCTTTTGAGCTACCCAATTATTGATGTCAGCCTTAAACATATAGTATGCATTTCCAAGTAAAAAACATAAACAATTCATCCACAGTACATTCCTTGAAATTGATCTTTGATAATTGGCTCTTATAGATTAAATGTTTTATTGAATTTGGATTTTGTTGAAAGTCCTGAAAATCTGCAAGTTCATTGAATGCTCTTTTCTCCCCATTCAATATTATTTATATATATATATATATATATATATATATATATATATATAATTTTGCTGGATGTGACAATTTTGGTCACAGGCTTAGTTCTTTTGATTGACAGAGCATATGATTCTAGAATCTGCAGTCTTTTATTGTGGGTGCTAATAAGAACTACACAATTCTAATTGCAGCTCCAGCATTTTTAAGTTGTCTTTTTCTTGTTTCTTGCAAAATTTTCTCTTTGAGCGGAAAGAGACATATATGTGCCAAAATGTTTGTGGCAGCTCTTTTTGTTGTAGCTAGAAACTGGAAGATGAATGGATGTCCATCAGTTGGAGAATGGTTGGGTAAATTGTGGTATATGAAGGTTATGGAATATTATTGCTCTGTAAGAAATGACCAGCAGGAGGAATACAGAGAGGCTTGGAGAGACTTAAATCAACTGATGCTGAGTGAAATGAGCAGAACCAGAAGATCACTGTACACTTCAACAACAATACTGTATGAGGATGTATTCTGATGGAAGTGGAAATCTTCAACATAAAGAAGATCCAACTCACTTCCAGTTGATCAATGATGGACAGAGGTAGCTACACCCAGAGAAGAAACACTGGGAAGTGAATGTAAATTATTAGCACTAATATCTGTCTGCCCAGGTTGCATGTACCTTCGGATTCTAATGTTTATTGTGCAACAAGAAAATGATATTCACACACATGTATTATACCTAGACTATATTGTAACACATGTAAAATGTATGGGATTGCCTGTCATCTGGGGGAGGGAATAGAGGGAGGGGGGGATAATTTGGAAAAAATGAATACAAGGGATAATATTATAAAAATATATATATAATAAAAAATTAAAAAAAAATTTTTTCTCTTTGGTCTGGGAATTTTTTATTTTGGCAATAATATTCTTATGTGTTTTCCACAAAGGATCTCTTTGAGATGGTGATTGGGGGGTTTCTATTTCTGCTATCCCCACATGTTCTATCACTCCAGGACACTTTTCTTGGATTATTTTTTGCATTATTTTATGAAAGTTCTTTTCTTTTGGTCACAGCTTTCAGGTACTCCAAATATTCTTATATTTTCTTTTCTTGATCTGTTTTCCAGATCTATTTATTTTATGCTTCACATTCTGTTCTGTTTTTTTTTTTTTTTTTCTTTCATTCTTTATATTCTTTTTTGTCATTTCTTGGTCTGCTATTTCTTCACTGGCTTCCACTTGCTCAAATCTAGTTTTCAAAGAGTTGTTTTCATCTTTAGGACTTTGTGTCTCCTTTTGTAGTTGGTTAATTTTTTATTTCATAATCTTGTTTTTTTTTGTTTTTTGTTTTTTGCTTTTTTTTGATGGTTTTTATTTTTATTTTTTACTTTTTCTCCAATGTCTTTTGTTTGGTTTTTAAATTCTTTTTTGAGTTCTTCTATAAATTCTCTCTGGGCAGGGAGCCATTTAACATTACTCTTTGGGGTAGAAGAAGCTTTTTATACTTCAGTGTCCTCCTCTGAAAATGAATTTTAGTTTTTTCCTGTTTCTGTAGTAAGTTTCTAGTTTTTTTCTTTTGTTTGTTTGTTTGTTTGTTTTTGTTTTTTGCTGATTCATTTTTTAAGAGAAGTATCCCTGTGACTACTTCTACTCATTGCTTGATGGGATGGTGCCTCTTGCTTCACTTCAGCTTCCCCTTCTGACCTGGAACCCCAAACTAAAAGATCCACCCTCCTCCCAGTACCTGTAGCCAGCAGCATCCCTGCCCCACTGTCTCTGCACACACAAGTTTACTGGTTCCTTTTTGCCCAGGGCCATGCTTTTGTAGCACAGCTGGGCCTAGCATTCTTGATCAAGAGATGTTCACCCTGTTTGTCCAGATAAAGACCTAGGACTCCACATGCAATCCCAGAGAGTTTCTTCTGAGGCTCCAGCCACAGTCATTTCACCCTAGGGCTCCCCACTTAGTATTTCTGTGGACCCAGTCTAGAGGTGTCTGTACTTCGCTGGTTAATTCTGGCCTGGGGTTTTTCTTCCCATCTTCTCCAGCTGCTCTACAAAGGCCCCTATTTTGCCCTAAATCTTCTTGATTTTTCATTAGTCTATATTTGCCCTAAAACACAAATGTGTTCTCTTTGTGGGGGAAATCTGGAGAGTGTGAAATTTACTGATCTACTTTTGCCATCTTCCCAGAATTTTCCCCTAAACAATACTACTTCTGTTCATTTTTCTCTGAAAAACAAAAACAAAAACAAAAACAAAACAAAAAAAAACTGTCTTGGCTCCAGTTTTCTCATAAACTTTTTACTTGATAATTTCTAATGGTAAACATGTTCTATATAGTCATAAATCACAAATAATTTAGCTATGCTGAAACAGGAAACTGTTTTTTAACTTTCTAATTTAAGAGCACCACAAAAAGAGTTGTGATAATTAATTTTGTTTATGTTCTTTTCTTCTTTATGTTGAAATTGTGATGGATATGGCTACCATGTATATAGCTAGATCAAAATGTTCTCCATATTATTGCATTTGTGGGAACATGGATCTAAATTGCTTTCTAGTATGGTTAGATCAATTCACAGTTTCACCAAGTGTTCAATAATAATTTGTCCATATACCATTGAGTGTTAGTTATTTTTTTCCTTTTATTGTCTTTGCTATAGAACTTCAAAGTTTCTTTAAATTTCATTTTAGTAATTCATAACATTTTATCAGATTATTGAAAGCTTGCATTTCTTCCTTAACTAATAATTCATAACCTTTATTTTATTTTATTTTTTTAATTGGGGAATGTCTATATATTGGACTAGAACTTATTTTGATGTGTTTGGTGTGAGATGTTGGTGCACATTTGATATCTTCCAAACTGCCTTCTAGATTTCCCTATATATTTAGAGTATTTTTTGTTATTGTGGTTGTTGTTGTTCAAATACAGCATAATCCTTCATACAGTAAAATAAATCTTTAGAGTTATAAAACACTATGCTATTAGAAATATTTTCTCTTGTATTATGTATTGAATCCATTCCACTTATTGATCTATATCTTTCTTTTGTTAGAATATTAAATAATTTTAATGACTGTTGCCTTGGATTACAATTTGGAATTTAATACTAATAGAGACTTTCCCACATGATGTTTTCATTATTACTCTTGAAGTTCTAATCTTTTATTACATTATTATTATATTTTTCTAGGTCTAAAAAGGGTTTGGTACAACGCTGATTAAGGGAACTCATTTGGATAGTATTGTCATTTTTTATGTTTTGGCTTGACCTATCCATAAGCAATTAATGTTTCTCCAGCTATTTATTTCTATATTTATTTGTGCAAAGAATATTTAATAGCTACATGTATATGATACATTTATATGATAAATCTTGGAAGGTATACTCACATATATTTTATAACTCTGTAGTTATTTTCAATAGCAACCATTCCTATATATTATTTTCTTTAAAATGTCCATTAATAAATAGAAATTTTTAAAATGTATATTTGACATACAATGGATTGTTTTAAAGTTATTTATGTTTGAATATTTTACCAAGAGCATTGATAATATTTGCTACTCACTTAGCATTTATCACATCTTACTTTTATTGTAGCTTTTTTGTTCACAGATCTTGTTTTAGCTACAATGTAATAGATTTCAGGAAGCAAAGAATCTAAGGTAATAACTACAGTGTATAAAAATCATAGATTAAAACTACACTAATATTTTATTATATTTCATATTTTATAATGTGGTTCACACCTACAGGAGGTTACAACCTAGTTGGTGCTATATGGCTCATACAAACAAAATTAAGAACCATATAGTTTAAGTAAATGTGTTGATCAAAGAATATTGAACAGAGATGAAAGAACATAAAATGCAATGTAGGTTAAATTATTTAAGAAAATCTTCATAGAAGAATTGAGCTCTGAAGGATGAAGATAAGGGATATAGCATTGATAAGCTTAATTGTATCCAAACAAAAGAAAAAAAAACAAAAAAACAAACAAAAAAAAAAAAAAAAAAAAAACAGAAAATGATATTCTACCCATGAATGAGTTGAAGGAAAATTAGCCTGGAGAATAAAATATTTTATTTATCACATGGTTATTCTAAAGAGAAGAAATTGCTGAGAAGAAAATTTTATGCCAATGGACAGAAAATGCTTCTGTAAATTGGAGATATGACAAAGACATTTAAATAGGCAATGAGGTAGCTATTATCAAAGGTCTCCAAACAAAGGTTGTAGGAGAAAACGGTACTTTAATTACAGCAGAAAGAGTATATATTGGGGGTTTTTGATAGAAAAGAACATATTGGATAAGTGGATAAAATGAGAAAGGAATCACTCAATAGATCAAAAAGTTTGGATTTGGAGAGTCAGATTTAAAATTCCTTTAAGTGAGATTTTCCCTAACAATTAGCCACTATTTAAACCTCAAATGTATTATCTAAGGAGGTAATAGATTACTCAGCATCAGATCTTTTCAAGTGTAACCTAAATGACTACATGTCAGAGATATAGTAGTGGGGTTTCTTGGTCAGGTCAGTGAGGGCCAGACTGGATGATGCTTTCAACTCTTAAATTCCCTGAAGATTACTAGGAAATCATTTAAAACATAATTAACATATTCTGGAAGATCTGTGATTTCATCAATGCACATTTTTTCTTCCAGCAGTTTTTCCCTCTACAAATCTGGGCCAGACTTTCAAAATGTTTTTGACAGCTGTTTCATACAAAATGTTTGGAGTTTGGGAGTCTCTATTGCATTTTTTGTGCATATGAGATGGTACTACTTCTTGCTCAGTATTCTTAGGCCTATCTTATTTTTGGTAATGTTTTCTTTGAGGTTTCTTATCACTTCTGTGTCACAGTCTACTCATACCTTAATATGTTCCTCTGAAGAAACTAACAAAATAGATAAATTAAAGGACAATTATTTCCATCACAAAAGAATTGATAAATGTATCCTATTAATAGTGTTCCTTTCAATCATTTAAAATATGATTAAATTTTTAAAATGTAAATTTACATGCATTTTCAGAAACACATTTTATTATGTAAAAATCAACCAAAATGTAGCATTTCTACTGTGAAGAACTGGCCATACTGAAAATTCTGATACAATTCATTCTTTGTATCCCTAGATAAATTCATTATGAATGAAACTGTTCTTTAATATTTTAAACAGCATCTCTGTTTAAAATGCCTGACTTTTATGGTTTAACAAAAAATTTAAAATATTCAAATAAGTTAAGACAGCTTATTATTTTTTTGCTGCACTTTAAAAATGGAGAACATATTTGTCATATATATCGAGAAGAACTGATGTGCTAGGAAACAATTTCTAATTCAGTTGCATTTTTATGTATGTAATTTGAGGCAATTGAAAACATTACATTGTCTGCTCAATAGCCAGTTATGACTGCTCAGGAGCTCTTATCATACCATGCCTAAAGTTATCTTACAACTATTTTAATTCATGGATCATTGACTTTAAAATGATTATAATTTCCCAGGTCAGTGCAGGAAATTCAGCATCTCAAACCTCACCATTTTTTTTTTCTTTTCTTCTATTCTTTACTACATGAGACTTTTTCTAAAGAAAATTCAGCTACCTGCTTTGCAAAATCATGAAGGTCTAGCCATTTATCAGAGAAGCTGATTTGTACTTTGGGCAGAAGGTCAATGCAGTCCAACTATAGATGGACTAAGTGCAAATCAGAGGATTAAAAAGCCCATTTATTTAAAGTATGAGTAATTTTTTTTCTTTTATATATATATATATATATATATATATATGTGTGTGTGTGTGTGTGTGTGTGTGTGTGTGTGTATGTGTGTGTATATATATGTGTGTGTATATATATATATATATATATTTTTTTTTTTTCTTTTTCCTTATCCTGTTATCCTAGCCATGAAGATATGATGGCAAGATTTAAGGTTTGAGGACTAAAGGTATGTCTGCCAAAATTAAAAAAAAAAATTCCAAATCTCCCTTCCTTATACCAATCTCTTTCTTTACCACTTATCTATACTCCTCTGAACTTTATCATATTTCCCAGGACCCTCATCTTCCTGTAAGATCATATTAATCATATGACTTATATCTCTTAATTACCCATTGTTTTGGGGGTCCTTTTCTATCTTTTATTGAAAATAGTAGAGATGAAGAGTGGAGACATCCTCTCAGATCTTCTATTAAGGAAGAGCACTTAATCCAATGCTTTCTTCATTACCTACTTGTCAGGAACCTTCCCCAACCTTTCCCCTTGCTCTTCCCCCCTCTTGAACAAACCCAGGTCACCACGGCCCTGAGGCTGATGATTTCTGAGGAATGTCAAGACCACAGTTCCCAGAACTGATATGGAATAGACAAAACTACGTTATTCCACCCTGTCCTTGGGCCCCTAACCGTCTCATAATCTGCACCTGGTAAATGTTACAAAAATATTTGACTCATCTATCATGCTACCCAATCCTTATGCATACATGGCATTGCGGTTTTCTGCCTATAAATTCTGTAACTGTAAGCTAATAAACGAGACATGCTTGACCATTACTTTGAGTAGTCTCCCCTCTCTCTCTCTCTAGATCCTGTTCCCGGGCTGTCTTAGCCCCCGCAGGCTTTTGCCTTAATTTCGGTCTATGTCCTTCTTTTTTGACCCACGTTGAAGACCTGCTGGACAGGTCAAACTGGCGCCCAACGTGAAGGCTCAAAAATAGGGACTTTGACCCGACAGAACGCTCCCCCCGCCCGTCCGGACCCCCAGAGACGATTTCGCTCCCCCAGGCTGCTGGCGTTACGGAGCTCCGTGAAACGAAAGTAAAAAGAGGTAAGTGTTCGCGTCTGTCGATATCATGGGATCTAAGTTGAGTAAGGAAGAAAATTTTGTTAGAGAGCCCACCAGAAGGTTTTAACCCTCTGGAAATTAATTAATGACATTGTAGAAGATTCAAACAATAGTGGCAAAATTAGACAATTACTTATAGAAGCAGAGTCTTGCCTGCGTCCTTTGTCTCATGCCGTGTCACATAGCTCTATTCCACCAGAATCTGTCCCTAAAAAGGCTCCCTCTGTGATTATTGAAATGCCCCCCTACCAACCTAAATCCATATATCCGCCCATCTCATCATCCCCCCTGCCCCCTTTGGAAGGTTCCTGACACCTACTCAGCTGGACTCTTCTGGACTTCATCATGAATCTGTATTGGGTTCTCCCATCCCATACTTCTATAGTTAGCTTATTTTCTATATATTATTTTCCCCCATTAGATTGCATGCTCCTTGAGAACAAGAATTGTTTGCCTTCCTTATGTTCCTTATGTTCCTAAGCTTGATATAATGCTTGATACAGAGTAGATGCTTAATACATGTTTATTAACTAAAATATTGGCCAACCCAAGTGCCAGGAAAATAAAATGACTATATTTTTTAATGTGAAATAAAACAAACAAATCCTTAATCTAATTGTTTTTCCTTGGCTTGGCTCTAGTGAGTTTGGGTAAAAGAAGGATCTCCCAGAAACAAGGAAGAATGTCACATCCTTGTCTTACACTCAAAGGAATTGGGCTCTGACAACCAGAGGAGCCAACATAAGAGAGAGAGGTAGGGAAGAGGTTATTAGTGAGGAGTTTGAATATCGAGTGATCAAGACTTTTGGTTTGTCACTTGTCTTCCATGTCACAGCTTCCCAAAAATGAGAGGAGAAAGATGTAAGAAGCTCAAGGAGGAAACAGCATTAATAGTAGTGATGTTTGCAATCATTGTGGATATATACATATGAACACACACCAAAAAGAAAAAACAAACAAAAAACAAACAAACAAAAAAAAAAACTGTGAAAACCACCTCTACACCTGAAGTGACATAACTCCCAGGTAGATGCACATATGTGAGAAACATGCTAGCATATTAAGGTGTGTCTGAACATAGGTCACATGCTTACATGTTTATGTTGCAATATGCATAGAAAATGTTGAGATACAACAGGGGGTCCTCTTCTAGATACAACACCAACATTGGAGTCAGGAAGAGCTAGGTTCAGGACTTGCCTCTATAATAGTTTTTCTTGCTGATCACAGACAATACACTTAAACTTGATTCAGTTATTTCAGTGTTGTACCTGCCTTGGATGAGCCCTGAACATGGAAAATCAGAATTATGGTGGGGGATGATCTAAACAGCATACAAAGAATAAAAGACTTTATCATTTTCTAAATAAATAAGGTTTAGTGTGATTAAATGATAGAAAGACTGAAGGGAAAGAAGGAAAAGATTGAATGGAAGGGAATCTCAAAAACTGAAAAGAAAGGGCAGTTCTTATAGCCAATATATCATCTTATATGAAGAAGCTACAGAAATGCACAATATATAAATTTGGACATCCTCCTATACCTGCCCTCTCTATAGAAAATAGTATAAATTCTTTCAAAAGTCTCTGGCTCTCTGTGTGTCTATGTCTGTCAGTCTATCTGTCTCTCTCTGACTCCCTCTCTTCTCTGTCTTTCACCCACACATACACACACACTATTCTTATGACTACTGAATATATCTTTATATAAGTATATATTTACATAATAAATACAAACATATAAATTGCATCTGTGTATATGTATATACATGTACATATGTATGTGTATATATATATGTAATATATATATATATATATATATATATATATACATGTAATCTTCAAGAGATAGAATTTACATTCATGAGTTCCCTGAATCTGGTATGTAGGGTCATCTCCTATCATCTTGATATATATCTTGACACAGGATCCAGATGTCTCTGGAGGAAAAAGCGAGACTAGTCATTTTGCACAATCTACTCTCACTTAAATCTAATTCATTTACATATCATGGCATCAGCTCTATGATGTCATGGTCCTCTTCAAGAACAAAGGGAAAACAACAAGGATAGGGTCTGTCATATTCAAATAAAAATAATTCTTACAGACTACAAATTATCTATGCTGTATGAAATTTACTTTTTTGGGTATATACATATATTGGATTTAACATATATTTTAGTATATTTAATATGTATTGGACTACCTGCCATCTAGGGGAGGGGGTGGGGAAGGAGGGAAAATTTGGAACAGAAGGCTCTGCAAGGGTCAGTGTTGAAAAATTATTCATGCATATGCTTTATAAATAAAAAACTTTAATTTAAAAAATGGTGTACATTTACTAATTGTAATTCTGCTGACATGGACCCTATAGGCCCAGACTGACAACTCTGTCCTGGATCACAAATGCAGACCAAGAAAAAAAAAATCTTCCATATTTACCAAACTACCTACTTACGTCTATCTATCTATCTATCTATTTATCTATCTATCTATCTATCTATCTACTATGTATCTGGCTGGCTGTCTATCTGTCTGTTATTCTATCTATCTATCTATCTATCTATCTATCTATGTGTGTGTGTGTATGTAAGATTATATACAGAGAGAGATATACATATGTAAATATATATTTGTGTTTGTGCAAATGTATAAATTAAGTAAATGTATATTCTTAATGGTATACAGTTTTTGAGGAGAGTAAAATGTTCTTAATCTTCAGTGACAACATTTTTATTCTAGTCACTCGTGGTATGCTGCCAGGATGACTTTAAGATGAGTTAAATTGCTGATAATATCTGTGTATAACAGCAGTGTTGACATTATGTGTAGGAGGCAAAGATAGGGGGAAAACCAGAGAAGCTTGTGTCTGTGTGGGAGCAGTATTGGGGGAGGGAGAAAACTCTTCTCAGAAGAAAAAAGGCTCTCACATATTAAATAAGCTTGGGCTTTTGTCTTTTTAATTAAACCTTCCATCCTGATGATCCCACCATTATTCTGCCCATCCTTTTTGCTATATGAAGCCAATTCTCCAACATTTATAGCCAAAGGGAGGCTAAAGAATGCATATAGTAGGACTTAATCCACCTCAGCAGAAGAGAAAAACATTGTCAAATCAAAAGACCTGGTTACAAATTCTACTTTTGTCATTTACTAAAGAGAGGAACTTAGGCAAGTCATGATAACTTCCCTGAGCCTCTTTTTCATTATCTGAAAAATGACAAGATAAAATAGGTAGTCTCTAATATCTTGTTCAGCATATGTTTCCTCTGGTCCTAATTATATAATTATGGTTCAATTTTAGAAAATGTAAGGGAAAAAAGACCAAAAAATAAGCCACAAAAAGGCTTTGTGGTTTATCAAAACTGACTGTTTTTAGCTAGACTTCAAATCTTCCTTAAATTCAGCACAGCTAAAGCTCTGAGTTTGGATACAAGAAAATCTTCAAATTTTATCTGACACCAGCTTTACTCCATTGGACCAGTCATTGACATGCAATGAAAATGTCCATAGACTTACTTGTAGGAGTTATATAAAATCTCAAACTAGATGAAGAACTTACATTGGATTCAGGAAGACCTGAGTTCAAGGCTTGTTTATTTCAAATAATAACTTTGTGACTCTTAGAAAATTACTTAACCTTTCAGTTAGAATGAATTATAAATGATTAGCTTATCATCAAGGGAAGGAATTTCCATTTAGTAGTCCTTTGAATTCGGGGCATTAAATTCAAATAGAAATGATTCAGTAAATTGAATGTTTAGTAGAAACCACAAATTAACATTATCTTTGATGTATTTTTTTTTCATGTATTTCTCATTCACACTTTAATCTATTTCTGCCATACCTGAGCATTTTGTTATATCATGGAATCTTTATATCCTGAGTTAGATGATACCTTTGCCTTAGATCACAGATACATAACAACAATAAATTCCTTAAAAAGTTTCATTAATATCTAGAGTACCTTAGCAACTTCTACCATCCTACTGAAATTATTTCATTCCCCATGGCATTATGTAAATAGTGATTTAATTTCTATAATTGTTATTTAATTCTCTAGTTCTACATTGATTTCAAGTTTTTTAAGACTATTAACAATTTTTAAAGTTACAATTCCCCCACCTAGTACCAGAAATGTACTTCAGTATTACCTAATAGTCAACTTCCCACTGCTATGCCTATCTTGTATTGTCCTATTCTCCTTAGAGTTAGCTATTTAGAGGGATATTGCACACATGTAAGTAAATAGAGCACTTTATTTGGAATCAGAATGATGAAAATTATAATCCTGATTCAGATATAAATTTGATATGTGACAATAATCAAATTGATTAACCTTTGAACCTCAGTTTCTTCTTTTATTACATTAAAGAATCCTATCTATACTGCCCCGCTAACAAGGTAATTAGATTTTCAAAATAGATCACAGTTATTAGCCCTTAGTCAATTAGTCAGTAAGTATTAATTAACATTTACTACATTCCATGAATTGTTCTAAGGAGTTAGGTTGCAAATAATACTAAAAGCTCAGAAAAAAAAATAAATTATTATATAAATTATATAAATATAAAGTATTACATAAATAAATTATTACAATAAATCTATTATTTCTTGGACTACTTGAATCTTGTATTAATAAAGTTGTGATACTAACAAGCATCGACTAGGATGGCGAAGGAACTTGAATATATTTTATTTGAGCAATACTTAAAGGAACTATAAGTATTTAACCTTGACAAGAGAATATCAGAAAGATTATTGTAGCTGTCCTCAAATTATAGTATTAGAAAGGCTGTCATTAAAAAAAAAAAAAAAAAAAAAAAAAAAAAAAGGAGTGGGGCTGCAAGGTGGCTCAGTGGATAGAGTACCAGCCCTGAAATCAGGAGGATCTGAGTTCAAATGTGGCCTCAGACACTTAACACTTCCTAGTTGTTTGACCCTGGGCAAGTCACTTAACCCTAATTGCCTCAGCAAAACAACAACAACAAAAAACAAAAAAACAAACAAACAAACAAACAAATAAAAACGGGGGGGGGGGGGGGGGGGGAGAGGAAGGGGAATTAGAATTGTTCTATTTGGAGACAAACAAAAATGAATGAGACTTGAACAAAACAGAAATTTATGCCTTAGGTCAAATCTAGGGTAAGGAGGAAGGAGTTCTTAAAAATTATGTTGTAGTTACATTTGTTGTTTGGCCTTTGGTTTTGGAGAAGACAAAAGACTTCATATAGTAATGTCTTGACTTGCCCATGAATTGAATGTAAGTGAGCCAGAGTTTCACAGTTATCACATTTATTCTCTCTTCCTCAGTTACCATAGAATTGTGGTAAAAACAAAAAGTCAAAATGGCTGTTGATGTCCCAGATGCAGCAGATACCTTAGTGTATTCCACATATGACTAAGCTCTAAACTATCCAGCATTTACTTCAGATAGTCTCATGGCTTTAGGAACAAATTTTTGTCATCTGTCCATTCTCCTGGGGGACATTGCATTCATATTCTTTGGGTGAACATCGCTCTAATTCACTAATAGAATTGAAGTCTGTTGGTTCTCCTTATCCTGGTGTAGAGGTCTACCAAAGTTTGTCAGGGTGTGGCCAGTGCATATTCTACAGCTTCTTGAAGTAACAGGTGAGAGTTGGGTGACTCAAGTGAGCATCAAAAGTGGATAAGCAGCCTCAGCAAGTCTTTAACCAGAGGTGCTAGTCTTCCAGAATACCCTATGTACCTCAAAGACATTTGTACTACCTAATACAAAATCCATTTTTATGACTCTTACCAATTCCACTCTACCTACCTCTCATGGAAGTAATGACCTTCATTTCCCCAAATTTATACATTAACAATTAATTGTCAATTATTTTGGTCCCCAGGGGGAATGGATCTTCTTGGGGATAGTGGATCTTCTTCTTGGTGGACATTTTTAAGCAGAGATGGAATGAGCCCTTGTGGGTAATGTATAGTATACAGGTTACCAGGACTTCTTAAATTTGTTCCATTTAAGATCTCTTTTTGCCTGAAAAAATTTTTATGTGATCCTGGATATATAATTATACAAATCAAACATTTATTAATAATACATTTTAATTTCATGACGCCCATATTCATTTATGAGACCCTCATATAGATCACAAACACCAGAGTATAAGAAACTAAGGGTTAGATTATATGGCACCCAAATTCCATGAATCAGTAATATTTAATAGATTTCAATTTAATAATTAAAAAGTAATAACATTTATAAAGGCAACTTATAATTAAGTTCAAATTTTCCTAAAATGAGATACATTTTAACATTTATTTTATTGTTAAAAGCAGTAAGTAGTTACCTGAGTGTACATTCTCTGAAAAAAAAAATTAAACAAACAGCAACAAATGATCAAGATGCTAAAAATATTCACCTTGCCCCAAGAGTGAAAAGTTTAAAAAAAAAAAAAAAGTGGTTAAGGGTGATAAGGATAATGCCTTGTCAATTATTCTGAGCATTGTGCATCTAAATCTTCTATTTAAAGACCATCAGACTATAGGAAATGCTGCATTCAATACCTTGGCATGCTGGTTCCCTACCAATAAATTTCTAAGATTTATGGTTGCCTTCCAAATAGGCTCCGTACTTCAGATTTCTTGGAAAAAATACATGTCTGATGGTTAATAAAATTCATTTTACTTTCCATTTATTACAGATTCCACTTGAAAAATTTATTGAGCATTGAACTACATGCTTGATATACTGAAATAGAAAGAGCTCCTTAGTGTGTCTAAGAAAGGGAATGGTGACAAAAGCCTCACTCCTAATTAATCCTAGGAAAATGAGAAAGAGGAAAAAAAAAACAAAAAACAAAAAAACAAAAAAACAAGGTCTTATCAGTTTAGAATGGTAATGATGCTTTTTCTGTAAAGAGATCAAAGCCCAAGAAGCTTCTGTTTTTTTATCACAGAATAAAAAGCTGTTTTCATACTTCCTGGTTTGAATTCCTTCAAAGACCCCTTTAGAAAACAAAGTTATCAATTGATGCTTTTGTAATTACTGAGATTAATTATGAGTCAGAGAGAGAAGTTTGGCTGAGACACAAGTTTATTATGTTTTCTGGGACAAAACAAACAGATTTCTTCTTTATAACTTTGTATAATTGTGTATATAATTACATTTTTTAAAATTGGTACTTATTATACTGGAAAGAACAATGACTTTGGAATTAGTAGATCTATTTGGTCATATATTACCTGCACGATCTTACATAAGTCGATCTCTCTTGGCCTTGATTTTTTTCATCTATAAATTGAAGTCACTGAATTAAATTGTTTCTAAATGCTTCCAGCTCTAAATCTATTATCCTAATTCTTCTGCCACTTAATAATTGCTGTGGAGCATAGTATTTTTTTTCCAGGTTCTCAAATTATTTTTTTTTGTTCCTTATATTTATAATAAAACTTCTGTGAGCTTGAGTTCTTGAGTTCTTGAGTTCTTCATACTATTGGATCCAAAATATTCAAAATTTTCATTTTAACTGTATGTTGTACATCTCTGGACTTTTCTTTTTTTTTTTTAATTTTTTATTTTATTTTATAATTATAACATTTTTTGACAGTACATATGCATGGGTAATTTTTTACAACATTATCCCTTGCACTTACTTCTATTCAGATTTTTTCCCTTCCTCCCCCAACCCCCTCCCCCAGATGGCAAGCAGTCTTATATATGTTAAATATATTACAGTATAATTTAGATACAATATATGTGTGTAGAACCGAATTTTTTGTTGCACAGGAAGAATTGGATTCAGAAGGTAAAAATAACAGTTTACATTCATTTCCCAGTGTTCCTTTTCTGGATGTAGCTGGTTCTGTCCATCATTAATCAATTGGAATTGGATTAGCTCTTCTCTATGTTGAAGAAATCCACTTCCATCAGCATACATCCTCGTACAGTATCATTGTTGAAGTGTATAATGATCTTCTGGTTCTGCTCGTTTCACTCAGCATCAGTTGATGTAAGTCTCTCCAAGCCTCTCTGTATTTCTCCTGTTGGTCATTTCTTATAGAACAATAATATTCCATAACATTCATATACCATAGTTTACCCAACCATTCTCCAATTGATGGACATCCATTCATCTTCCAGCTTCTAGCCACTATGAAAAGGGCTGCCACAAACATTTTGGCACATACAGGACCCTTTCCCTTCTCTAGTAGTTCCTTGGGGTATAAGCCCAGTAGTAGTATGGCTGGGTCAAAGGGTATGCACATTTTGATAACTTTTTGGGCATAATTCCAGATTGCTCTCCAGAATGGTTGGATTCTTTCACAACTCCACCAACAATGCATCAGTGTCCCAGTTTTCCCACAGCCCCTCCAACATTCATCGTTATTTGTTCCTGTCATCTTAGCCAATCTGACAGGTGTGTAATGATACCTCAGAGTTGTCTTAATTTGCATTTCTCTGATCAATAGTGATTTGGAACACTCTTTCATATGAGTGGAAATAGTTTTAATTTCATCATCTGAAAATTGTCTGTTCATATCCTTTGACCATTTTTCAATTGGAGAATGGCTTGATTTCTTATAAATTAAAGTCAATTCTCTGTATATTTTGGAGATGAGGCCTTTATCAGAACCTTTAACTGTAAAAATTTTTTCCCAATTTGTTACTTCCCTTCTAATCTTGTTTGCATTAGTTTTGTTTGTGCAGAAACTTTTTAATTTGGTGTAATCAAAATGTTCTATTTTGTGATCAATAATGGTCTCTAGTTCTCCCTTGGACACAAACTCCTTCCTCCTCCACAAGTCTGAGAGGTAAACCATCCCATGTTCCTCCAATTTATTTATGATTTCGTTCTTTATGCCTAAATCTTGGACCCATTTTGATCTAATCTTAGTATGTGGTGTTAAATGTGGGTCCATGCCTAGTTTCTGCCATACTAATTTCCAGTTTTCCCAGCAGTTTTTGTCAAATAATGAATTCTTATCCCAAAATTTGGGATCTTTGGGTTTGTCAAAGATTAGATTGCTATTTTTATTCACTATCTTGTCCTGTGAACCTAACCTATGCCACTGATCAACTAGTCTATTTCTTAGCCAATACCAAATGGTTTTGGTGACTGTTGCTTTATAATACAGTTCTAGATCAGGTACAGCTAGACCACCTTCACTTAATTTTTTTTTTCATTACTTCTCTTGAAATTCTTGACCTTTTGTTGTTCCATATGAATTCTGTTGTTATTTTTTCTAAGTCATTAAAACAGTTTCTTGCGAGTCTGATTGGTATAGCACTAAATAAATAGATTAGTTTAGGGAGTATTGTCATCTTAATTATATTTGCTCGGCCTATCTAAGAGCACTGAATGTCTTTCCAATTATTTAAATCTGACTTTATTTTTGTGGCAAGTGCTTTGTAATTTTGCTCATATAATTCCTGACTCTCCTTTGGTAGATATATTCCCAAATATTTGATACTATCGACTGTTATTTTGAATGGAATTTCTCTTTGTATCTCTTGCTGTTGGATTGTGTTGGTAATGTATAAAAATCCTGAGGATTTATGTGGATTTATTTTGTATCCTGCGACTTTGCTAAAATTCTGAATTATTTCTAATAGCTTTTTAGCAGAGTCTTTGGGGTTCTCTAAGTATACCATCATGTCATCTGCAAAAAGTGACAATTTGATTTCTTCATTTCCTACTCTAATTCCTTGGATCTCTTTCTCGGCTCTTATTGCCAAGGCTAGAGTTTCTAGTACTATATTGAATAGTAATGGTGATAGTGGGCAACCTTGTTTCACTCCTGATCTTACAGGGAAAGGTTCTAGTTTATCACCATTACATATGATGTTTACTGAAGGTTTTAAATATATGCTCCTTATTATTTTAAGGAATAGTCCATTTATTCCTATACTCTCAAGCGTTTTTAGTAGGAATGGATGTTGGATTTTATCAAATGCCTTTTCTGCATCTATTGAGATGATCATATGGTTTTTATTAATTTGATTATTAATATGGTCAATTATACTAATAGTTTTCCTAATATTAAACCAGCCCTGCATTCCTGGTATAAATCCCACTTGGTCATAGTGTATTATCCTGGGGATGATTTTCTAAAGTCTATTTGCTAATATCTTATTTAATATTTTAGCATCAATATTCATTAAGGAAATTGGTCTATAGTTTTCTTTCTCAGTTTTCGATCTACCTGGTTTAGGTATCAGTACCATGTCTGTGTCATAGAAGGAATTTGGTAGGACTCCTTCAATCCCTATTTTTTCAAATAGTTTACATAGCATTGGAGTTAGTTGTTCTTTAAATGTTTGGTAGAATTCACCTGTAAATCCATCTGGTCCTGGGGACTTTTTCTTAGGAAGTTGGTTAATAGCTTGGTCTATTTCTTTTTCTGAGATGGGACTATTTAGACTACTTACTTCTTCCTCTGTTAATCTGGGCAAGCTATATTTTTGAAGGTATTCTTCCATTTCATTTAAGTTATCGAATTTATCAGCATAAAGTTGAGCAAAGTAGCTCCTAACTATTGTTCTAATTTCCTCTTCATTAGTGGTGAGTTCACCCTTTTCATTTTCAAGACTATCAATTTGCTTTTTCTCTTTCCTTTTTTTAATCAGGTTTACTAAGGGTTTGTCTATTTTGTTGGTTTTTTCATAAAACCAACTCTTAGTTTTATTAATTAATTCAATAGTTTTTTTACTTTCAATTTTATTAATCTCACCTTTTATTTTTTGAATTTCAAGTTTTGTGTTTGTCTGGGGGTTTTTAATTTGTTCCTTTTCTAGCAATTTTAGTTGTAAACCCAATTCGTTGGCCCTCTCTTCTCTACTTTATGCAAGTAGGCCTGTAGAGATATAAAACTTCCCCTAATTACTGCTTTGGCTGTATCCCACACATTTTGGTATGATGTCTCATTATTGTCATTTTCTTGGGTGAAGTTATTAATTATGTCTATGATTTGCTGTTTTACCCAATCATTCTTTAGTATAAGATTATTTAGTTTCCAATTATTTTTTGGTCTATTTCCCCTGGCTTTTTATTAAATGTTATTTTGATTGCATTATGGTCTGAAAAGGATGCATTTACTATTTCTGCCTTACTGCCTTTGATTTTGAGGTTTTTATGCCCTAGTATATGATCAATTTTTGTATAGGTTCCATGAACTACTGAGAAGAAAGTATATTCCTTTCTGTCTCCATTTAGCTTTCGCCAAAGATCTATCATATCAAACTTTTCTAGTATTCTATTTACCTCTTTGACTTCTTTCTTATTTATTTTGTGGTTTGATTTATCTAATTCTGATAGTGCAAGGTTGAGATCTCCCGCTATTATAGTTTTGCTATCTATTTCCTCTTGCAGCTCTCTTAATTTCTCTTTTAAGAATTTAGATGCTGCACCACTTGGTGCATACATGTTTAATATTGATACGGCTTCACTATTGATGCTTCCCTTTAGCAGGATATAATGCCCTTCCTTATCTCTTTTAATTAGATCAATTTTTGTTTTTGCTTGATCTGAGATGAGGATGGCTACTCCTGCTTTTTTGGTTTTGCCTGAAGCATAATAGATTCTGCTCCACCCTTTTACTTTTAGTTTGAATGTCTCATCCTGTTTCAGGTGTGTTTCCTGTAAACAACATATAGTAGGACATCTCTGGACTTTTCTAAGCTTACCTTCAAATAATGGACATAATGTCTCTGATCATACACATACTGGAAAGCCTTTCTAGCTTTCAGAATTTGCTTCTTCTTGTTATGGGACCACTAAAAGCTTAGAATCACCTCCATGAACCAATGAGGTACACAGTAGACCATTGCTATAATTTCTTTTGGTTTTGAATAATATTTATTAGAGTTATATTAAAGTCATTGTTCTGTTCTGCTATTATGTATTCCTTACTCAAATAATTGAAGGGAGGGAGGGAAGGGAGGGAAGAAAGGGAAGAGAGGCAAGGGAGGAAAGAAAGGGAAGGAGGGAAGAAAGGAAGGGAGGGAAGAAAGGAGAAAGGAAGAAAGAAAGAGAAAGAAAGAAAAAAGGAAGGAAGGAAGGAAAGAAGGAAGGGAGACTGATCCTCATATATGATGCCTTATCTCCTTTATCTATTTCTTTGAATAGCCTCTGTTTCATGCCTTGAGTTCTCCACCTGTTTTATCTCCTGTATCTTTAATATTCTCTTCAAATCTTAGCTCAAGATCACTTATTTCAGAAGGCCTTTTTTGATTACTTTTCAGTCACAGCCTAATAACTATTTTATTTGTTTTATATATAATATATATACTCAACATATTTCCTCTCCTAAGTTAAATGTCAACTCCCTGAGGTCAGACCCCATCTTACTTTTGTATTAGTATTTTCAGGAATTTACAATATGGCTGACACACAGAAAGCCCTTAATATATGTTTATTAATTAGGCATTAATGCTACCAAGAAAAAAAATGTAATCACTATCCTTGTGAAACAGTTTGAGCCCATAACATTTTTGAGAATGAGATCCTTCAAATCATAGGGGAGGAAGCCTGTAGTAGGGAAGTCTATAGCAGGGTCCAAGATTCCCTGAAACTAATAGGTGTATTGGAATTCTCAATATTGGAACTTTTTCATCACACATTCTTAGCATCTAATGATCTATATATTGGTTTTGTACTGCTGCCTTTCACATATCTCAAGTTTTCAGAGACTTAAGTACAAGAAAAATTGTGATGCCATTATACAAAAAAATACGTATATGCGCATGTAATGAATATATAATTTAGTTTTATATTATATCTAAAACTGTACCTCCAAATTATGGGATGGATGGATTGATCAACTGATAAATGATAGACACATCTGATATATTATTGTGCATATACTGCTATATATATATGTATAGATTATTATGCATGTATATGTGTATAATTATAAAATGCATGATTGTGGGTGTACTGTATTTGTGTATACATATGTGTGTATGTCATTTGTATATATGTGTAAAGGCATGCACAACTGAATACAAGGTTTCTAACGTCAGGAATTACTTCATTTTTGTTTTTATTTATCCCAATTCCTGGCAGAGGAGTTGGCAGCATTATTAATGAAATATTAATGAATATTTGTAAATTAATAAATGCTCCTTGATTGATAAATTGATGCATATTCATGCACAGTATACAAAGAGTAGATTCTGAATTAAATATTTTTATTGCTTTTTCTTTCAGTGATTTGTAGAAAAACTTGTTTGTGGTCAGGAAAAAAAAAACCTGCAAATTTTATATGGGTCATATAGAAAAAGTTTTATATACCAATACTTATAAATAATCACTAGGATTTTCTGTGTATTTGACAGCATGTATTCACCCATACAAACGAAGAATTCCATACTTGGGTCCTTTGAATGGGTGGGGGAGGGGTGGGACAAAGTCATTGATATATTTTTTTAAAAAATAGTCACTTTCTTAACAAACATCCAACCATTTCTGAAGCCCTGTTTTCTCAACCTACTTTCTATACTCTATACAGTGGATCATCATATTCTTGTTACTTTCTCCTCTGGTTTTCTGTCAGTCTACTCTCGTGATTCTCCTGAATTTCTGACTAATTCACCTCAGTCTCTTTTTTCTTATTCAACATCCAATCCATGGCTATTGACTGTGAGTCATTCCGAAGACAGCATTGCAAGTCTCTTCTTTCTCCCTGTCTTGGTGTAGGGAGGTCTCATAGATTTACATTATCTTTTCAATCTTTCAGATTGAATTTCAGATCTATCAATTTAGCTTTAGTCTCTCCCTAGCTGTCTGTTGGGTATTTCAAACTGGATGTCATGGATGAAATCTCAAATTTCCCAATTCCAGAACTAGACTCTTTAATTTTCCTCTAAACCCAGCTCTTCATAAAAGTCCTATTTCTGTCTAAAGCACCATTTTCCCCTGTCTCTCAAATGTGCAGCCTCAGCATTATTCTGGCTTCCTCTCTCTCACTCATCCTGCATTCAAGTTGCCTAATCTTGCCATTCCTAAATCCATGACATCTCTTGCATCTGACCTCTTCTCTGAACTCACACAGCTGTAGTCTGCATTCAGGTACTTATCATCACTTTCCTATATTGTTGCAATAGTTTTTTGAGGCTCTCTCAGCCTCAAGTCTCTCTTCTTCAGTATATCCTCTACAATATTGTCAGACATATTTTGCTTAAGTCCAGATCTATGTCACATTTTGACCAGATAATTCAATAGCTTCTTATAGCCTCTATGATCAAATATAAATTCCTTTGTTCAGCTATTATTGTTTTTTTTTTACAAACTAACTGCAAACAATTCACTCTCCTATATTTATTCTCCTTTCTTCATTCTGAAATGTACTATCTTTTCTGTGCCTAGAATGCACTCTATCCTCACTCCCAACTCATAAAACCTCTTTTTCTTCAAGATTCAACTGAAATGCCACCTTCTGTATGACGCCTTACCTCATTATAAGGAAAGGGGGAGGATAAACATTTTTATACTTATTACTATTTGCCACACACTGTGCTAAGCATTTAAAAAAATGTGTCTCATTTGATTGCATTACTTCCAGTTTCTATTGTCTTTACTCCTGAAAGTCTTATATTTGATTATTTTGTATTTATTCATATTTATTAATTTTATGTTTGATCAGTATAAGAATAATCATATCTGATTTTAAGCCATCATTTGAACATATTTGTTACATATATTTTGGCATATATAATATATACACAACCTAAATAACATAATTATATACAATACAAATATAAAGATAAATTATATGTCTCTGTTTTCCTCATTATACTTGCAGGTTCCTTGCAGGTAAGGATTTTTTTCATTACTTATATTTGAATTTCAGGCAACCAAGATAATACCTATTTTTTACATAATTGTTGTTGTTGTTGTTGATTGAACAACTCCATGGAGTTTGTTGTTAAGTGAAAGGAAGGAAGTGTCTTTTATGTAAGAATATATAATACAACATCATAGCATTACAACTGACCAAAGTTTTATTGCATCATCATATTGACTTTACTGACACTCTTACTATTACTATGTTCTCTTTGTTCTGATTTGTTCACTGTGCTTCACTTTCTCCAAGTTTTTCAATGGTTCTTTGAGCTTTTTACTATTTGGTTTCCTCCATCATCTAGTAGTATTCCATTTTTCAATTTGTTCAGGTATTCCTTAGTCTTTGAACACCTGTTTCTGAAATCACAATTAAAAGCTTCCATGATGATTTTCTTTTGCAACTATTAGGTCATTAATTCCTATCCTGTTGGTAAACTCCTTAGCCTATGATAGCAAAAGTACAATCTTGCTTAAATTTAAAGATATTCACTGTATAATTTGAAATTGTGAAAAATCACTTTTGACTTTACATATGGATATATTTTAAGAAAACTTTATTCAAAATTACAATATATAATAAACTTCCAAATTTTGATGAATAGATTTCTTATAAATTTTTTGATTTATAGAGATGAATTCATTCTCTCAATGAATATATTCCCATGGAAGGATACAATATTTTATAACTTGAAAAATTTCTGATTTTCCTTACAAATACTCAGAACTAAGTGTATTCTGGAAATCTAATAGCATTATTCCAAGTTGCATCCCCAGTGAGCCTTATAAAACCATCACTTTTTTTTTTTTTTTTTAGCAAACTGAATAATAATTTTTTAACCAGATGAAGCATAAAAACAATAATGGCCTTTCATTAAATACGATTTTTTTTTTTAGTTTCTGAATTTAACTTTACATTTACCCACCATATAATTATCTTTTCATTGTGAGATACTTGTGATCTCTTTTACGCTTCTCTTGTCTAAAAATTATATGAATTTCTGACACTCTCTACACTTATAAATATATTCATTTAAATTCTTTAAAGTTAAGAATCAGAGTACTTCCTGAAATGAAAATTAAAAAGTCCAATCTATTGTATGCATTTTTTTTAAGAATACAAAGTAGAATAGAATACTATACTTAACACTTCTTTGAGGACTATTTCCAATATGGAATTGCTACTGATAATAGTATAATTCTCATGTTATACTTGCAATTGGCATGGAGTAGAAGGATTGCTTCAGAGTCAAGGCTAAATTAAGAGAAAATAAGAAAACAATTATTTTCTCTAACTAGGGTTTGTGAATCTTTTTCATAAATATGGAGACTTTAGTATAAAATGAGAAGATATTTTAAAGCAATAAGCAATAATTTAATAATAACTATTTCCTTGTATTTATTTCAAATTTAGATATGGTAATTTAATAATAATTTACAAAACTTTTATTTTTTTAGGTTGAGTCTTTCTTGTATCAAGATGTCTCTGTCCCCTCTTCCTACCTGTTCCAGCTTCAATCTGTCCATTTTCTGGAATCTTGCATATCTGAAAACTTTAATGTGTCATGGTCCTCTAGGACTTTGCCACCTAGTACTTGTTCCTGGTTGATAAGAATGA
Source organism: Sminthopsis crassicaudata (assembly GCF_048593235.1). Lineage (NCBI taxonomy): Eukaryota > Metazoa > Chordata > Mammalia > Dasyuromorphia > Dasyuridae > Sminthopsis > Sminthopsis crassicaudata. The sequence continues at coordinate 423,667,331 of NC_133620.1, read as the reverse complement.
TTAAGTATCATCTTGCTCATTATTATATAACCACTAAATATCTGAGAAATAATTTAAATATGACTATCTCTGTCTCCAAATCAAGTGCTTTCTCTGCTGGGCTACCTAGTCTAGACATAAGTAACTTTGAAATTTCAGAAAGAGTAAATTTGCAAACTCACTTTTAAAAGATTTTCAAGTGCTTTAAATGGCAAGACAGAAAGGAAAGGAATAAGCATTTGCATAGTGATTACTACATGTCAGGCATTATGCTAAGTACTTTATAAGTATCACTTCATTGGATCATCACAATAACTCAAGAGAAGTAGATGCTATCATTGTCTTCACTTTAAAGAAGAATAAATTAAAGAAACTAAATTAAATGACTTACATAGGGTTTCATAGTTCAAAAGCAACTGAGGCAGCATTTGAATTAGGTTTTCCTGATTCAATATTCTAATCATTTTATCACCTAGCTGTCTCTGTGTAGGAAAGGAAAACTAGGAATAATGGGGCTATTTTAAAGGATTCCAGAAAAATTTCAGTTACAGTAACTCTTAATCTAGGCTTATAGATGATTGGCTCTTGATATAGGCTGGCTATGTGATCATGAGTAGGCCAGTTAAACTTTTTATGGCACAGGCCAATGTTTTTCCACATTATTTGACACTGGCCCCTCCTACCCCATACTTAAAAAAAAAAAAAAAAGTGTTTCTAAATTATGTGCATATTTCATTTTTGTAATATATTATGGAACATACAAAAATAGACATTAAAAGGGAGAAAAGGGAAACTATTTTCATTAATAATGCTAAAAATTTTGGATCTCAGCAAAATACTACCTTTTCTAAACTTTGAAATGGTTATTATTATCATACCTTCCATGTTCTGAGCAGCTAACCACTTCTGATGACCTTCAACAATAGCTGTTTAAAAATTCTTGATATTTAGCCTAAATTCTTAGTTAATCATGCAAAACTCAACTATTTCTTCAAATATATTTTAATGCCTAATGATTATTAGCATTATAATAGTAACTGTAATAAACTTAAGTTAAATTTTTCTCCCTTCTAAACAACTTGAAGTTTGTCATAAAAGCTTGTAACTAATATAGTTAGTCTATGCAGCATATGGTATAAGGTGGTGTTCAGTTAAATAAAATTACATTAAAGGTTGTATAATGTGTGTATATGCTGGAATATTTTAAATTTTGTGTTTTGTACATGTTTAAACTCAAAAATAGTAATGAGGAAAAGAGGTATAGTATAAAATGTTATATGAAAATATAGCTATATTTGTGTTAATAGTTAAAATATAAGTTCTATTAGATTTATTTTGCCTTAATTATAATTTTGAAATATTTTATATATTAATAAAAAAGTAATTATTATTTTAATTTAAAGAAAAAAAAAACAAATGCATTCTATATCATGTTTCAAAAAGCAGGGCACTATAAGATATAATGACAGGATTAACATTCCATTCTCTGGTCTCTTTGTATTACCCACACAACAAATAATACTTAAAAACAATAAAATAAACTTTAGTATAAGTTAGAGCAAAAATTATCTTTTAAATTTTGTATCTCATGAAAACAAATACCATTACCAGAGCCTTCTGTAAAAGCTCTTTTTCATGAAAAACTATGACAAAGCATGGATCTAATCTATGATAAAATTATTATTCAACATTGTCATTTTTTGCAAAAAAAAACACATTTTCATTTTTTCCTGGATTATGTGTTACTGAATAGTGAATATTCTAACTTTCATGTATTAACTATGAATTGGATGGGGCAGAAAATGCTTTTCTAAAAATGAAACTATGGATATTTGTGACATATTGTAGGACTATGAGCAGTTTAAAAGTAGGTGAGCCTTTATCATGTAAATCATTTTCCTAGAATATTTGAAAAATCATGTTGGCAATAGTTGGTAGCACAGTTGGGAAGAGTCCATTTTTTATCTTTAATTGTCTCACATGCTCAGTGGAAATGTAGAACCCAATAGTAATCCAAATTTGATATTCATTTTTATTTGGAAGTGTGCAGTATTTTAAATCATTATTTCTAAAAAAAGGCAAATGTAAATTATTTCAAATCTCCATCATGTGGACTTACAAATTTTGTAATTTTTCTCTAATAAATGAGGCCCTATTTAAAAAAAAAGTCCAAAGGACTGAATAGACTAGGCGAAACCCTGTACCTGCTACTATATATTCCAGATCCCTATTATATAAAGTGTAGAATCCCAGGTGGTACAGTGGATAGAGCACTAGTCCTGAAGTCAAGGACCTGAGTTCAAAATTGGTCTCAGACATTTAACTTCCTAGCTGTGTGACCGAGGGCAAGTCACTTAACTCAAAAGAAACAGTATCCCAGGGCTGCCATACTGAACTAACTAAACTATTAGCTATGGCATGACATAACCACAGGGGGGAAAAACAAAACAAACAAACAAACAAACAAACAAAAAACTGAAAGATGACCTCATCTAGAATTACAGTTATATCCTTGTTTGTCTCTTTGATTGTTTTTTCCTTTTCCCTTCCCCTACAGAATATTCTGTTCAATGAGACCTAATCTTGCTTTAAATAACTCAAAATATGCACATAATAAAGTTTTTTTTTTTTCCTTCACTGTCTGGCTTATTTTCTTTGTTAAGACCCAAATCTGTAATTAATTAGATATTAGATAGAATTAGATAGTCAATTCACAATATTTTAGATTATGTCCAGTATTTCATGACCTTATGTGAGCTTTCATCTTACACAATTTGAACACAGTCCTCCAAATAAGATAAGTGATCACTGGCCCTATTACTTTACTTTGGGTTCTTTTGCATTCACTTGTACCTTTGTTTAAGTTGGAGTTTTTACTCTGCCCAATTCAAAGTATTTCAGGATCTTCAAAGTGAGTAATTAAACTTGTGCCCCTATTCCTTGTGGCCAAATATAAAATGCAAAGAACATGCCAGATAAGGTTAAGCATGATTGAAGCTCAGTGTGAAACTCTATGTCACATGATATATTGAAAGAGAAATTGTGGTTATTTGAAAGCCATGGTTAGAGAAACAGTGGTTTCTAAGGAATACATTTTATGGCATTGTAAATGTCTTATTTTATGTTTTACAAACCACAAAGAAGCAGGTCAGGTCAATAGCTCTGTACTCAAACTTTTTTCATGTAATTTCAAGCTAGCAAGAAAAATGTTTTGTTTTTTTTTTCCTCCTTTCCCCCTTGCCTTTCCTTGCTTTGTTGTGCCTTTCCTCATCTCTCTTTCCCCTTTTCTCCCCCACATCATCTTTTCCTCCCTTTATTTCTCTTTTCCTTCCCTCCTTCCTTCCCTCCTTTGTTCCCTCCTTCCTTCCCTCCTTTGTTCCCTCCTTCCTTCCTTCCTTCTTTCCTTCCTTCCTTCCTTCCTTCCTTCCTTCCTTCCTTCCTTCCTTCCTTCCTTCCTTCTTTCCTTCCTTCTTTCCTTCCTTCCTTCCTTCCTTCCTTCCTTCCTTCCTTCCTTCCTTCCTTCCTTCCTTCCTTCCTTCCTTCCTTCCTTCCTTTTTTCCTCCTTTTCTTCTTCCCTTTTTTCCTTCCTCCCTTCCTTCTTTCCTCCATTCCTTCTTCCCTTTCTTCCTTTTTTTTCCCATCCTTCTTTTATTCACAAGTTCTCCTCTCTGCTTTAGTACTATGATCATCAGCATTCCTATCTGCCTTAGAACTGAGTATGGGCAATAGAATTGTCCATCAATATCAATGTACCCAGTTCCAAGAAAGGTCCCTTTTTAATATCCTGACTAGTTGTCTGACTCCTTTTACCATCTCTTGGATGAGAGCTCCTGAAGCTGCTGCAATCACTATTGCTGCTAATGAATATGTAAGGAGCTTTAGACTGCTCTGTTATTTATTTCTCCTACTGACCTCTTAAGTTTTTTTTTTTTTTTTTTTTTTTTTTGTTGTTGTTTTTGTTTTTCTTGGGTCAAGAAAAGTTTCATCTTGATTTTTTGTTGACTCTGCCACTCCACGATTTGATTTAAGGTATTATTTTAAAGTTTATTAAATGGGAATATTTGGAGGGCTCAGCTAGGTGCCAAATCCACCATCCTAGTTCTGTCTCCTTCTAGGTTATTTTTCCACCTTGTTCTCTTTTAGGTTCCCTCTTTCACTTTGGATATGTTCTCTTCCCACATTAGAATACAAACTCCCTGAGGGCAGAGGCTATATTTCTTTTTGCTTTTATTGTTCCTGTTCTCAGTGCTTGGTACATAGTAAATGCTTAATAATTGCTTAATAAATTCTCATTCAATGTAACTTTTACATAGTTGAAAAAATCCATTAAAATATTACTTTATTTGAATTGTGACTGTGGGTATACTCCAAGTGTGTTTCCCTGGCACTTTTTCCTTCTTTCTTCTCCTCTTCCTCCTTTTTCTGCTTCTTCTGTTTCCCTCAATCTTTCATTTGATATTTAATTTGATATCTGTCATCTGTTACAACTCCTTATTAAATATATTGTACAGAATTTTATGATAAATTATTTCCCTTGACAGAGAAAATACTAATAAAAGTAGGGTGACCAATTATTCCTTCTTACTGTTTTCAATTATCATTACCTCATTTACCCTGAGTAATAGTCTTATTGATTCGTTAATGTCCAATCTAGTTATACATATATACACACACATACACAGAACATACATGCACACATATACCTTTTCTTATTGTTTTTGCCTTTAGTTTCCTCATCACTTCAGTCTATTCAGAAATGTAGGTCATTTAACATGGTTTTCAAAGGACTCTCTTGAATTTTGTATTCATTCGTCATTACCTACCTTCAACACCAATCTTTCTATTGAAACAGAATGTGTTAAGGGAATTAAACTAGTGAAAAAAATCTAAGTCTAAGACATTTTCTGAAAAGTCAGGATCTCCAACAAACTGTATGGGTTGTATATTGAGAATGAGAATTGGAATATTTTGTTTAATTATGATCACCTCTTGAAAATTACAAAAGCAAGGGGTGGAGCTTAGATGGAGGAGAAGATACATGCGGATTTGTAAGCTCCCTTCTTCCCTCATTACCAATTAGTTAAATCAGCCTCAAAAATAATGCTGGACTGATAAAAACCACAAGGATTAGAAGCACAACTTACCAGCTGAAGAGAATCTGGAATTTCAACAGGAGAGGTCAATTCCAAGGGGAAGAAAAAAAAAAAAAAAAGAGGCAAGGTTGTTGCGCAACAACCGCCCTCCCCTGCCCCAGTCTGGGAGGAAGCTGGTAAATAAATAAATAAACTTCTTATCCCAAGGGCAGACTCCAACAGATTTTTAACAATGAGTAAGAAGCTGAAGAGAACTATTGACACTTTCTACACAGAGAAAGAGCTGGTATCCAACCCCGAAGAAGCTAAGAATAGAGAGCCTGCAGATAACACTCTAATGGGGAACAATACCTGCCCACCATCACAACTCTCTCCTAGAAGAGACTATTAAAAAGTTAAGAGAGTTTGAAGAAAAATGGGGAAAGGAAAGAGAAGCTATGATAGAGAATAACAATGTCCTGAAATTTGAGTTGGAAAAAATAAAGAATTCACAGGAGGTGCAGGGAAACAAAATTTGTGAATTAGAAAAGGTTAAAAAAATCACAGGAAAGTAGGATTTCTGAATTGGAAAAGATAAAAAAAGTCTCAAGAAAGTAGGATTTCTGAATTGGAAAAAGAAAATAACTCACTAAAAAAAAATTAGTGAAATGGAAAAAAAATCAACAGAGCAAAATAATTCATTTAAAAACTCAATTGGGCATATACAAAAAGAACTAAAAAATGTGAATGAAGAAAATAATTCATTAAAAATCAGATCAGGACTGAACAAATAGAAATGAATTATTCATTGAGGAACCAAGAATCAATCAAACAAAACAAAAAAATAAATAAATAAAAAAGCTGGAGAATAATGTCAAATACTTACTGGGAAAATCTATAGACCTGGAAAATAGATCTAGGAGAAATAATCTGAAAATCATTGGACTTCCAGAAAACTATGATTAAAAAAAGAGCCTAGATTCTATTTTACAGGAAATCATCAAACAGAACTGTCCAGAGATAATAGAAACAGAAGGGAAAATAGGCGTTGGAAGAATTAATCGAACACCTTCTGAAAAAGAGCCTAAAAAAAGAACTCCACTGAACATTGTGGCTAAGCTTCAGAACTACCACACTAAGGAAAAAATATTGCAAGCAGCAAGGAAAAAAACAATTCAAATATCAAGGGGCCACAATAAGGGTCACACAAGTTCTGGCAGCCTCCACATTAAAAGATCAAAGGGCCTGGAACCTGATATTCCGAAAGGCAAAAGAGCAAGGATTGCAACCAAGAATAAACTACCCAGATAAGTTTAGCATTTTCTTCCATGGAAGAAGATGGTCATTTAATGAAACAGGAATTCCATTTGTTTCTAAGAAAAAAAAAAAAAAAAAAACAGAGTTAAACAAAAAATTTGATCTACATGCACAAGACTGAAGAGAAGCAGAAAAAGGTAAAAAGAACTTTTAAGAATTGTATCTCTGTTGTGGATATACAGAAAGTCCGCATGAATAATTTGATTTTACTGATATAATATTCATAAAAAGGGAAGTAGTAAAGGGAAGGGGATAGTGTGAGAAAAAGGGGAAGGAGAGATAAAAAGAGGGAAACTACATCCCAGGAAGAGGCACAGAAAATCTACCATATCTGAGGGAATTTAGAGAGGGGGAGAAATATTGTAGGAATCTTAATCTCAGCAGAGTAGGGTAAAAGAGTAAATAATTGACATTTTTGTTTTTCAGAGAATCCTCTCTCACATCATTAAAAGGGGGGAGAGGAAAAGGGAAAAGGAAAAAGGGAATAAGGGAAGGGAACAAAAAAAGGGGAAGGGACTTAAAAGGAGGAGAGATTCTAAAAAGTGAGGGCTATGCATCACAAGTGGGGTCTATAAATTAAATATTGGGGAAGAGGTTCGGGGGTCAAGGGGGAAAAAAGCATAATCTGGGGATAATATGATGACAGCAAATACAGAATTACTAATTTTAACTGTAAATGTGAATGGGATGAACTCTCCCATTAAATGGAGGCGGATAGCAGACTGGATCAAAAGTCAGAACCCTACAACGTTGTTTATAGGAAACACACTTAAAGTAGGGAGATACATACAGAGTAAAGGTAAAAGGTTGGAGCAGAATCTATTATGCTTCAGGTAAAGCCAAAAAAGCAGGGGTAGCTATCCTTATCTCAGATCAAGCAAAGGCAGAAATTGATCTAATTAAAAGAGATAAGGAAGGAAACTGTATCCTGCTAAAAGGTAGCATAGGCAATGAAGCCATATCAATACTAAACATATATGCACCAAGTGGTATAGTATCTAACTTCCTAAAGGAAAAGTTAAGAGCGTTGCAAGAAGAAAGAGACAGCAAAACTATAATAGTTGGAGATCTCAACCTTGCACTCTCAGAATTAGACAAAACAAACCACAAAACAAATAAGAAACAAATTAAAAAGGTAAATAGAACATTAGAAAAACTAGGGATGATAGACCTTTGGAGAAAACTGAATGGTGATAGAAAGGAGTATACTTTCTTCTCAGCAGTTCATGGAACCTATATAAAAACTGACCATATATTAGGACATAAAGATCTCAAAATTAAATGAAGGAAGGCAGAAATAGTAAATATCTTCTTAAAAGATCACAATGCAATAAAAACTGCATTCAGTAAGAAGTGAAGGATAAATAGACCAAAAAGTAATTGGAAACTAAACAATGTTATCTTAAAGAAAGATTGGATGAAACAGCAAATTATAGAAACAATTAATAATTTCACCCAAGATAATGACAATGATGAGGCATCATACCAAAATCTGTGGGATACAGCTAAAGCAGTAATAAGGGGAAATTTTATATCTTTAGAGGCTTATTTGAAGAAAATAGAGAAAGAGAAGATTAATGAATTGGGCCTGCAACTTAAAAAGCTAGAAAAAGACAAAATTAAAAACCCCCAACCAAAAACTAAACTTGAAATACTAAAATTAAAAGGAGATGTCAATAATATTGAAAGTAAAAAAAAAAAACAAAAACAAAAACAAAAACAAAAAACAACAAAAAAAAAAAAAAAAAAAAAAAAACTATTGAATTAAGAAATAAAACCAAGAGTTGGTTTTATGAAAAAGCCAATAAAATAGGTAAACCTTTGGTAAATCGGATCAGAAAAAGGAAAGAGGAAAATCAAATTGTTAATCTTACAAATGAAAAGGGGATCTTTCTACCAATGAAGAAGAAATTAGAGAAATAATAAGGAGTCACTTCGCCCAAATTTATGCCAATAAATTTGATAACTTAAGTGAAATGGATGACTACCTCCAAAAATGTAGGCTTCCTAGATTAACAGAGGAGGAGATAAATTGCTTAAATTGTCCCATTTCAGAAAAAGAAATAGAATAAGCTATTAATCATCTCCCCAGGAAAAAATCCCCAGGACCAGATGGATTTATATGTGAATTCTACCAAACATTTAAAGACCAACTAGCCCCAATATTATATAAACTATTTGAAAAAATAGGGGATGAAGGAGTCATGCCAAACTCCTTTTATGACACAGACATGGTACTGATACCTAAACCAGGTAGATTGAAAACTGAGAAAGAAAACTATAGATCAATTTCCTTAATGAATATTGATGCTAAAATCTTAAATAAGATATTAGCAAAAAGACTTCAGAAAATCATCTCCAGGATAATACACTATGATCAAGTAGGATTTATACCAGGAATGCAGGGCTGGTTTAATATTAGGAAAACTATTAGTATAATTGACCATATTAATAATCAAATTATAAAAACCATATGATCATCTCAATAGATACAGAAAAAGCATTTGATAAAATCCAACATCCATTCCTACTAAAAACGCTTGAGAGTATAGGAATAAATGGACTATTCCTTAGAATAGTCAGGACCACATATTTAAGACAGTCAGTAAGCATAATATGTAATGGAAATAAACTGGAACCTTTCCCAGTAAGATCAGGAGTGAAACAAGATTGTCCACTATCACCATTACTATTCAATATTGTATTAGAAATGCTAGCCTGGGCAATAAGAGTCGATAAAGAGATTAAAGGAATAAGAGTAGGTAATGAGGAAATCAAACTGTCACTCTTTGCAGATGATATGATGGTATACTTAGAAAACCCCAGAGATTATAATAAAAAGTTATTAGAAATAATTTACAACTTTAGCAAATTTGCTGGGTACAAAATAAATCCACATAAATTTTAAGGATTTTTATACAACACCAATAAATTGCAATAGCAAGAGATACAAAGAGAAATTCCATTCTAAACATATGTTGAGAGTATAAAATATTTGGGAATCAATATACCAAATAAAAGTCAGGAATTATATGAACAAAATTACGAGGCACGTGGCACAAAAATAAAGTCAGATTTAAATAATTGGAAAGACATCCAGTGCTCATGATAGGCCGAACGAATATAATAAAGATGACAATACTCCCCAAACTAATCTATTTCTTTAGTGCTCTACCAATCATACTCCCAAGAATATATTTTAGAGACATAGAAAAAAAACAAAAAAAAACAAACAAACAAACAAAAAAAAAAAAACAAAGTTCATATGGAAGAATAAAAGGTCTAGAATTTCAAGGGAATTAATGATAAAAAAGCCAAATGAAGGTGGTCTAGGCATACCTGATCTATGTTATATAGCAGCAGTCACCAAAACCATTTGGTATTGGCTAATAAATAGACTGGTCGATCAGTGGAACAGATTAGGTACAAAGGACAAAAAAGGGTACATCTATAGCAACCTAGTGTTTGATAAACCCAAAGATACCAACATTAGGGATAAAAATTCATTATTTGAAAATAACTGTTGGGAAAACTGGAAATTAGTATGCCAGAAATTAGATATGGACCCACACTTAACACCATATACCAAGATAAGATCAAAATGGGTCCATGACTTAGGCATAAAGAATGAGATCATAAATAGATTAGAGGAACAAAGGATAGTCTACCTCTTAGACCTGTGGAGGAGGAAGGACTTTATGACTAGAGGAGAACTAGAAATCATTATTGATCACAAAATAGAAGATTTTGATTACATCAAAATAAAAAAAAGTTTCTGTACAAACAATACAGTTAAAGGTTTTGATAAAGGTCTCATTTCCAAAATATATAGAGAATTGATCCTAATTTATAAGAAATCAAACCATTCTCCAATTGATAAATGGTCAAAGGATATGAACAGACAATTCTCAGATAAAGAAATTTAAACTATATCCACTCATATGAAAGAGTGTTCCAAATCACTACTGATCAGAGAAATGCAAATTAAGAAAACTCTGAGATATCAGTACACACCTGTCAGATTGGCTAAGATGACAGGAACAAATAATGCTGTATGTTGGAGGGGCTTATATCTCAAAGAAATAAAAAAGGAGGGGAAAGGGACCTGTTTGTACCAAAATGTTTGTGGCAGCTCTTTTCGTAGTGGCTACAAACTGGAAGATGAATGGATGTCCATCAATTGGAGAATGGTTGGGCAAATTATGGTACATGAAGGTTATGGAATATTATTGCTCTGTAAGAAATGACTAGCAGGTTATATTCAGAAAAGCTTGGAGAGACTTGCATGAGCTGATGGTGAATGAAAGAATGAAATGGGCAGAACTAGAAGATCATTATACACTTCAACAACAATACTGTATGAAGATGTATTCTGATCAAGTGGATAGCTTCAACATAAAGAAGATCCAACTTACTTCCAGCTGATCAATGATGGACAGAAACAAGAACACCCAGAGAAGGAACACTGGGAATTGCATGTAAAATATTAGCACTACTGTCTATCTACCCAGGTTACTTATGCCTTCAGAATCCAATACTTAACTTCCAACAAGAATATTGGATTTACACACATATATTGTATCTAGGTTATACTGTAACACATGTAAAATGTATGGGATTGCCTGTCCTCTAGAGGAGGGAGTAGAGGGAGAGAGGGGAAATTTTGGAAAAATGAATACAAGGGATAATGTTATTAAAAATACTCATGCATATATACTGTCAAAAATTTATAATCATAAAATTAATTAATAAAAAAATTTTAAAAAGCATATTACAAAAGCACACACAGAGTTGTACATCATTGTTTCTATACTGCAATACATAGCACTAGCATATCTAGCAAATGTTTTTCAATCCTTATTTAAAGAATTCAAATATAAAAACAAACATAATATCTATTCTGTTTTTAAATACTGCTAAATGCTAGGTTTCACCCTGCTTCATATTAAGACTAAAATGTTTTTCTTTATAACTTACAGTGCTCCTACTTAGTTGAGCTTCTTAGCTCAAACAGAACAACATCAATCCATCTTCTATATGACATCTGTTAGATACTTTGAAATAGTTTCCATACCTTCATATCTTCTCTTCTCTAGTTAAAACACTCAATTGCCTTCAATGTGTCTTCATATAACTTCCATTCAAGATCCTTTCTCATCCTAATTGTTTCTCCTTGGTATGTTCTTCAACTAATCAATGTACATCCAATACTCTAGATTTATTTAATAAGCAGTATTTTGTTGTAGACTGGGAAACTGATTAATCTTTAGTATCTATTCCAATTCAACTTTTTTCAAAGAATAATAAAATATTTAGTCTTATGAAGACAGCCTAATGAAGAAAACTATGCAAATATTTAGTTAGAAAAAAAATTCTTTTCTGTTGGGTAGATGGAAGACACTATAAAATGATAATGCACCAGCAGTTAAGAACACTAAGAAAAGAATTTTCAGACTAGTTAAGATTTAATCCAAGTGTGAAATTATATATAAAAAGTGAGGGAGAGATGACAGGCCAGAGAATTTCAAGTTTTGGAGAATAGACTTATTACCAGAATCTTTAGTGCATGGAGGAGAATAAAGTGTAAAAAAAAAAAAAAAAAAATTGGAAAGGTGGCAATGTATCAGATTATGAGGTTTTAGTCTAAACAAAGGAGGTTGTGCTTGAACCTGAAAGTAATAGAAAGATGCCTGCATTTATAATAGATGGGATTGACATGAACAGACCTACAATTTAGAATTGTTGGTCCAGTACACTCCAGTAGCTGAGTGAGGGATACAGTGAAGTGGGAAGAAAACAAAACAAAACAAAACAAAACAAAAAACAAACAAAACAAACAGACAAACAAAAAACAAGTTTCCCTAAGGTTTCTCTGAAGGAAATACAAAGGAAATTTTGATAGTGAGAATGGACAGGGAAGGCTCACTGAAGCTATTGAATCAGCCAATGTGAAAGTCACCTCTCTCCCAGAGCTCTGTCTCCATTTGCAGATCTTGACTTTAACTTAAATCCTATCTTATTTTAGCTGTACCCATGAAATGATCATGGGATGATACGCTCAATCCTGGCTTTTAGCTCTATCTTTCAGCAACATACTTGATTTGTTCCTGCTTAACATCTGATTATTTCATTACTTTTCATCAAGGTTTAATCACACATACCCACTCAGTGATCAAAACCATTCAGTTGTCAAGTTTTGTTGGTGTTACCTTCACTACAGAGATTTTGCTTCCATATGCTTCTTTCCACTTACAGCACAATCATCATAATTCTACCCTAATTGCCTTTCCTCTAGGCTATTGAAACTGCATCCTTAGTGATTTCACTAAATCCAGTCTCTTCCCTCACTAAGCTATCTTCCTCCTCCCAGATAACTCTACCTCATATCTATGTCTACTTAGATATGCTTCTTTTCTTCACCTACACACCGGCAACCTAGGCTCTGCCCCTGAGTCCTTTGTTTTGGTGAGTTTTTGCCTTTTCTTACTAGGGCTGGAGTCTTTAAGTCATATTCTGGCCCATTTTATGTTTTATTATTCAGCTAATATCACCCCTTCCCCTTTCCACCTCTCCTTATGTACTGTGTTTTGCTATTTGAAGGTAAGCTACTTGATGTCTTCCACTAACAAAATTGTTTGTATGTGTACCTCTAGCACTTAGTACAGTCCCTAACATATAGTAAGTAGCACTTAATAAATTCTCTGTTTCTGTCTTTTACTATCTCTGTCCCTATCTCTGTGTTTCTCTGCCTGACTGCCTCTATCTCTGTCTCCAAGTTTGGTCACAGGGCCAAAAACACACCAATCTGATTACAAAATTGATATTTCAGATCTGTATTCCTCCCAAAAATGTGAGTAGCTGTTATTTTGAATGTGAGCAAATTAATTTAAAAAATAAGCATTTACTATGAGCTAGGTATTATGATAAAGACTATAAATACAAATAAAAATAAGCAAGACATTCTGTGCCCTCAAGGAACTTATGTTCTACCAAGGGAATGAAATATATAAAGAAAAATGGAAAATAAGGAGGAATGGTTTGGAAGTCAGAGAAAATGGTGATTTGAGTGAAAGGGCAAATAGCTGACAAGTCCTAACATTTGAACACCGTCCAATCTACTTTTTCAAGCTCTTCATACACTAATCTCACTTTCACTCTAAATTTCCATCAAACAGATTGACCACCTTAATCCACATTGGAATAAATTGTCCCCATATTTGAAAAGATCTCCATGCTTACTTACCTATTCCAAGTTGTTTTTGGTGATGTCACATTAATCAGTTATTAATTATCTCTTTTACTTTTTAATATATATCCATACTCTCTATTTATCTATGTACATATTTATACATAAATGTAAAGTGCAAGTTTTGTTGTTGTTGTTGTCAATGCAATTGGATTTGCCCAAGGTCTCAGGGCTAGGAAATTTTAAGTATCTGAGACCAGATTTGAATTTAGGTTCTCCTGACTTCAGGACTGGTGCTCTATCCACTGCACCATCTAGTGCTCCCGAGTGCAAGTTTTTAGAGGGTAGAGACTGTGTAGAGACTGTCTTTATAGTTCCAGAAGCTAGATAGCTTCTAGTACAAAGAAGATACTTCAAAATGACTGTGCAATGCTATAGATGCAAATGTGTTGACTCTACCTATGGTTGACAAAAGCTGCTGGTGCATCCAATGTGATGATAGAGAATTAGATTTGGCCAAGATTCTCCTCTTGGAGATATTTGACTAAGACTCACCGAGTGTTTTATTGGCAATGAAGAATGAACATTGGAATGTAAAGATTCAGTGGGTAGTATTATTACTCACTTTGAGTAATGTCTGTCACGACAGATATGTCAGAAAGAAATGGAGTGAATCAAATGAATCTTAATGATAAAAGGACTTGTCAATATCCTCTTCTTGGCCACCTTTCTAGATTTAAAAAAAAATAAAGTTTGTTTTATTTCAGATTCTGACCTTCTGGAAATTAGGTACAATTTATCCAGTTAAGTGGAATGGCAGGATCATCTCTGCTTATGTTTTAAATCATCCCTATAGAGCCAAACATAGCTACTAGCAATATCAGAGGAAAATATAGTATTAAGCATAAAAAATATGAATTCTAAAAAATAAATTAGTCATAGCCTTAAGTAGTGGTGACCTATGTGAGTGAGTAAAAGGTACTTCTGACTAGCATTCAGACTTTTTCCATTCTTTCAAGGGTTTGTTTATTTGATATTGTATAGTACTTGGAGCAGAGCCTGAATTCATCTCAGCGTGTCTGTTTCTGACTATGCTTTTCATAAGCAATATAATTTTAAATCTTCATCTTGAAGGAAAAGATAAGTAAATCATCACCCCAACACATGTTGTACTTTACCCATGGGGACCAAAGTATATCCCCTTGTGATGAGGCAGCGTTATTTCCTAGAGTTGAATAAAATTTCATTAGATGATGTGCCATAGTCATTATCATTAGACAAGTGATCCTAAGAAAGTCCTAATATAACATTGTTTTATTTCCATACTTTATTTAGGTAGGAGAATGACTGAAAATTCTAGTAAGAATAAATTCAAGGCAATATAGAGGAAAAAAAGAGTTACCTGGTGCTTATCACCCAGAGTTAAAGGAATTACCTAAGGTAACTTATTTGAACAATGATAGTAAGATGCCAGTACAAGTCTTCTGACTTTCCTCATGCTTTTAATTATTTTTAGATTTTTTTTTCTTGAATACATGGAAAAAATAGTTTTAAAATTTAAAAATATTTTTTTGAAATTTCAAATTTTCTCCTCTCATACCTTCATGCTAGATAAATCAAGCACTTTACCACTTTGGTATAGATAATACATGCACAGTCTTACAACACACATTTTGCTGCCTTTTTTTTTCTGAGGCAATTGGGATTAAATGACTTGCCCATGGTTGTAGAGGGCTGGCACTCTGGAGAAGCATACCTGAAACAAAGATACTTACAGCAGGGTGTTAACTCAGTGATGAGATAATGGTTCTGTAGTTTACATATACTTAAGACAAAGCATGGTGATGTAATAGTTCTCTAGTTTACACATAATCAGTATGCTGTAATGATGCAATTGTAATAGGGCATTTAAGGGCTGAGAAGGACTGGAAATGAGGCATTCCATTTTTGACCATCCTCCTGGTGTTTCTCCTTTCTCTTGCACTCCTCCACTAAGATCAAGAGTGAGTCAGTCAGAATCAGACAGACTTTGGAGGAGAGATTGAGTGAAGGAGAGTGTGAGAATGAGTGTGCTCTAGCTGGATCTCAAACTCCAGACTCAAGAATAAAGAATTTAGATTCTATTCCTGACTATTCTCATGGTGACTATCCTTCTGAGACTAAGGCCCACACAAAGGATCTCCAAGAAAGCTAGCCCAAACATTACATAGGATCACACAGCTAGGAAGTGTTGTGTCTAAAACTTCATTGCTATTTCTATCATGCCATAATACTTCTCATAGTTAATCCCTTATAAAGTATTATTTCAGAAGCAACATGAGTACTTCCTTGAATATTTTCAAATATATCTACTGATAGTTTGTTAAATAATATGTCAAAAGTTTTGTCCACAATTATTGCTATGAAAATTAAAGTGTATTTTACCGTAAACCATCAAAATGTATATAACTTGCTTTTAAATTTAAAAATATTCTAAACAAGAACCAAATAGAATGATGCTTTTATTTATTTATTTATTTTTAATAATTGGGCCATTTTCCATGTTTATTTATTTATTCATTTATTTTTGATGAGGCAATTAGGGTTAAGTGACTTGCCCAGAGTTACACAACTAGTAAGTGTTAAATGTTTGAGGCCATATTTGAACTTAGGTTCTCCTGAATCCAGGGACTGTTCTGTATCCACTAAGCCGTCTAATTGCCCCATTTGCCATATTTATTTATTTTATTTATTTGTTTATTTATTTGAGGCAATTAGGAGTAAGTGACTTTCCCAAGATAGTTGTTGTGTCTGAGGCAGCACTGACTCCAGTGATGGTGTTTTATCTACTGAGCTATCTAGCTGCCCCTTTTGCCATGTTTAATAGCCTATTACATACAATGCATTGTGTCAGGCACTGAGAATAAGTAACAAAAATGAAGTTAACTACCATTTATGATCAATCTTCTAGGATGAAATAAAATTAACTTGAATTTGTTTTAGATTGTTTTTCATCTAAAACATGTGAAAGTGAAAATATTTCAAATCTATAGTCATAGGGACATATGTGTCTCTTCTGCCTCTTTTATGGGGATAATTTCTTGTGAGAAAATAGAAGGAAAGGAGACATAATTGTTTAAGAGTTAAATTGCTCACTAAATTTATCTACAGGCTAAAATATTAAGTCTCAGTTCACCCTCACTATCACTACCAAAATGTCTTCAAGCTTATATAGATCAGGTTTGTTTCCCTCTTTTGTTAATGTTCCTCTATAGGTTCAAAATAAGTCTATGACATTTTTTCTTGGCTTTTCCTAAAATGGCCAAATATACTCTCAACTTCTTCACTTAGGGTCACTTTACAATGTACGAATCCATTCTGGAACAAGTCTTACTTCAATCATCCCAGAAAATGCATAAAATGAAAAAGACTCACAGGGGTCCATGAACAGTTTGCAGAATACATGGAAGTAAATGACCATTTTAGACTGCCTCTGATTCAGATAAAGATACTTTGGGGATGATTGAATAAATACTATCGATTTACTTTGTACCTACAATAATGATATCTATTCACTGCAATATATGGGTTCACAAATTCCTACTTTTTTGCTTCCTCCCAAATGCACAGCCCAGTGGCATGGATTAAGTCAATAGGCTGAAGATCAGACTGCTAGTGAGGAGCCTCTTATTTTTCCAATAGTATGCTATTAAAGAAACTTTTTCCCTCTAGGAAATTGGTCTCTGTCTCTCAATACCAGAAAGTATTGATCTCTTAAAATCAACATAATTTAAAAGGAAAAAAAATTTTAAGGTGCCCAGAAAATGAAATAAAATGGCAGCATAAGGTAACTATTAATTGATGGCTCAGGTATGCTTTGGTAGTTTCCCTGGTCAAGCACAAGTCACATTCCATATATTTCTCCTATGTCACCCTTTCCATATGACCTTTGACACTCTAATCTGAAATTACAAAGAAGATAATACAGGAGAAAAGAAAAGCAGGCCAAGAAAAGGGTCTGTCTTGCTTTTATTAGACACATAAAATGGTAGCCCTCCAGAAGAGTCCAACCTCCCACCAATCATCTTGGAAATAGCCAAATTCATTAAGAACCAAACAGTTCAGTTCCATATATTTTTAAAGCAATACTTCAGTGCTCATGGATGGTTTTTTGGGAGGTGACTTTTTAGTATCAGTCCATGATTAAGTTAATGGAAGGATTCCTTAATCTGAGCAAGACCTCTATTAGTCAGCTATTAGTGATAGTTATTAGAGAAGGATGAAAAAAAGCATGCAGAAAGGAGCTGTGATGATAATTAAGTATTATTCTAAAGGACTGAGCTGAGAAGATAACTTATTTTAGATATAGGAACATTTTGTAGAAAGAAGAGATGATACTGTGTATTTAGAAAGTAACAAGTCATGCATCCACTTCCCAGCAAAGTCACCCAAAGGGTATAGTATGTGTGAGAGGGTATAATCTGTAATGATCTTTGGGTAAACTGACATTTTTTTGCACCTTTTTTCTTACTTTATCCAGATCAGTTCCTGACCCAAGACCTTGAAGCTCAGAGATAAAATAAATGGACGCTGGATTGTTTTGAAATTAACTGAACTGAAAGGAAGGTTCATTATATATCAAACAGTGATGTTGATTATAAGATAAAGCTTCTTGTAATATTTGCCTCTTCTGCTTCATTTTCATAACAATGAAGCTTTTCTGCTGGCCATGATTGTTTGAGTTCATAAAGAGGTGATTTTTCTTGGAAGCAACAAATAAAGACAGTTACCTACTAGCTCTTGCCCCAGAATTCCATTAATTTGCTTTGCTACTGGCACCTGACTCACTTTGATGATAGAAAGTTAAAAACCATCTTGAATTGTCCAAACTAAGTACAGAAAGATAATTTTTGTTAATGTTTATTAAGCCTCAGTCCTGGAAGCAGAGTACTAGGCTGGGATATATATATATATATATATATATATATATATATATATATATATATATATATGTATATATACAGGTATTTTTATGTATACCTAATTTAAATTTGGCCTATTTTATGCTATATTTTTCCTCCAGAAACCAATATAATCCTGACAAAAATTGTCCTGATGCTCTTTGACTGCTTGGGCTTTAAATATGGATAAATTATAATCAAATTATAATCATAGTTGTTTTTTTTAACTAATGGATATTTATCATCATTTCTTGAAATCTTTCTTCATAATCAATTCCTTTTGTCCCCAGAGAAAATAATAGATTCTAACAGTATTTTTTCAGCCTTAAAGGTTGCTTATTTTAAAACTTAATTTTGAATACCAAGTCCCATTATAAAATTATAGGATTGACTTCCATAACTATTCTAGACATTAAAAAATAATGCTATAATATTGCAAAGGGTCCCCAGGTAAGTGCCACTTTTGCAAATTGTTGCCTGACGTAGTAAGCAAATCAGTTCTGGGTTGAAGAAGAGGGTTGACTAAATCATCTATTAAAGAGTTATGCTTTCTGGCAAAATGATTCCTATAACTATCTAAAATAGCTTTCTTGTAATGTATGAGTTTTGATTTTGGTCTGCTTTACATTGTGTGATAGGATAAGGTAACAGAACATTTGATGTGGATATAAAGCAAAATTGTAGAATTCTAATTTTATCATAGTTAGAATGAAAACAGGGCTGGAGCTATGATGCCATCTATTTTTTTTTTTTTTTTTTTTTTTTTTAGTTTTCTAAGCATTTTTTATTTTTTATTTATTTATTTTTTTATTATATATATATATATATATATATATATATTATAATATTATCCCTTGTATTCATTTTTCCAAATTACCCCCCCCCTCCCTCTATTCCCTCCCCCCGACGACAGGCAATCCCATACATTTTACATGTGTTACAATATAGTCTGATGCCATCTATTTTTTAAGAATTCTATTTGAGCCACAGTTTGGAGAAACATTACTAGTGTTGCCCCCAAATAAGTGTCATGTTCATTCAGAACATTGAGCTGTTCATTGACCCCAACACTTGGATATTGATGACAAATATTCTTTTTGGTAATATCTTCAATTTGAAAACCAAAATCTTTTTTTTCTAAAATTTAGCTCCTTAGTGGGTGCTCTTCAGGAAAATGAGAAGATTTATGGTGGTTCACATAGGATAGGATATATTTTGAAAGATAATCTACATGTAAGAAGTCACCTAAGATATGGGTGTCATTGAAGAGAAGGTATGAAAATATCTGGAAATAGAGGTAAATCAACCATTTGTTGAGAGCAAAGAAGAATGAATGGATAGTCTGAGTGCTTCATTAATATTCTTGAAACTTGGAAAGATCTAGTGAGTGGGCCACTTTATTCTGGATAAATCATTTGAAGGTCTCTGGAAGAATACAAACAAGACTTTCATGAATTGAGTATATATGAGGAGCTTTTTAGTTTGCATGCAAAAATGTAATCATAATTAAATAACTTATGTGTTTAATTAGAGAATGAACTCAGAAAATTTTGAAAACACAGGAGTAGATTAGGAGAGTGATTGGTTTTAATTTCTCCTATTTTTCCACTTTATATCCATGACTCTTCCTATTTTCTCCAAAGTTCTTGAAATCACAATGTTCTGGCACTATAGTATTCCTTTAATGAAGAAAAGCTCCTCAAATTATTTCTGTTCTTTTAAAATATTTTCTTGGTCCTGAGTTTTTTAAGCACTTTGTTCTTACCTCCATGTTACTTCTATGACTGTTTCATTATTGGATTACACTCTTTATGAAAATAATTTTCCCTTGTCCTAAGGAGAGCTCTGGTGAAAGAGCTGCAGTTGGCCAAACAGGAGAATGAATTATGATTTTCTTATCACATAACAAAGGTCTCTGTAAGTGACTTTGTCCCTAAGCAGAGTTGGAAAAAGAGGGGAGAAAAGAATAGAAGGGAAAACAAAAAAAGAGAAAAGAAGGGAAGCAAGAGAAGAAAAGAGGGTAATGGGGGAAAGTAGCTGGTAGGAAAGGGAAGGAAAAGAAAAGAAAAGAGGGAAGGAGAAAGGAAGGAAGAAGTCTATCAGGATGATAATGGTAGCAAGGTACAAACTCCTATACTTAGGATTTGCATTAATGTGCTAAGAAAAGTATGCTCTGCCTGCTATTGAAATGAAATAGGAAATAAGAAAAGGACATATTTAAGTTTAATATGTAATTTAAAAATTTGAGGATATATTAAAATGTAAATCAAAGTATAGTATGCTGTAATAATATTTCACATTATCACAAATGCAAATGTTTTACAAACATTTTTTTTGCAAATTATATGAATATGATTAAAATATTTGAAATTATCTATTTGAGAATGTAATTACTACTAGTCTTTCACTAGAATATTATTTTCTAAAACTATTTTTGACATGAACTTTTGTTTACTTGAAAACTAAGAGGAAAAAAAGACATATTTTAAAACAAATTATATTTTGTATGCCATTTAGTATTTGATTACTAAAGCATGTACAGTAAAATATATAGGTATATTATCATAATAAAAATTAATATTCTTCCCCATTTAAGTATTTTATTTTATTTTTGTTTATTTTGTGTTGCAAAGGTACTATAATGATATATTATTTCCTTCTACAGATCATTTTATAGATGAAAAAACAAAGGCAAACAGGGTTAAATGACTTGGTCAGGTCAAACAGATAATAGGTATCTTAGGCTGCTACCTGATTCCAGACCCAGCACTGTATCCATTGTATCTTTTAGCCTATAATAAAAAATGTACTCCAAATTCCAAAATTGCAATTTTATTTATTAAAACAAAAACATTTCAGGAATTTTCAGGCAGTACAATAAAATGAGATTATTTTGTGATACTGTCAAAATGCAAAAAAAAAAAAAATGTTCATACTGAGGTGGGAATGCTGAGAAATGTTCAATGCAGAGTTTAAGTTTGCATGCTGTTATCTAGATTTGTGAGTGCATTTAACATGATATGTAAGTAGATAAATATGTGTACATGCATATACATATCAGATATATGTAATTAAAATATAATTAAATTATTTTATATTAACATGTAATTATTAATTCTTCGGTTAATTTGAACCTATATTGACCAATGACTAATAACATTTTGAATATCATTTTTTAAAATTAATTGATTTTATTACAACAGATATTAAAAGCAACCAACAAATTCTATACTGAGAAAGACTGTGTGTGTGTGTGTGTGTGTGTGTGTGGTTTCAAGATTTCTGCAGTTTGGTTGTTTGTACCAGTTTACCCCTTCACATTCATGTCAATTCTGGGTGGGACTGAAGTGTTCTATTGTTCAGCCAAAAAAAAAAAAAAAATCTTCAGTGAGAAAGCATAGTATGTTGAATTCTGAACCAAAGAAACTCAGGTTAGCATATTTCATCAGATATTTCCTGGCTGTGTCAGCCTGAACAAGTCACTTCATGCTTCAATGGCTGCATTTCCTTATCTATATAATAGGAATCATAATACTTGAACTATCTATGTCACAGGTTTCTGAGGAAGATTGTGCTTTTCAGACCAGAAACTGGAACTATTTTGTTCTGTGAATTGGCAGAGTTAGAGACTGTCCCACCATAGGATTTCTCAGAAAGGACTTTAGAGATTAGCTAATACTCTACCCTCCCTCCACTTATTCAACAGGGACAACACTTAAGACAGGTTAAATGACCAAATTAAGCTTGTTTATCACAATGAAGAAGCAGAGCAAAGACTAGTACGCAGGTCAAATTGTTCTTAGTTCGATGTTATTGTTTTTTGCTTTGTTAAGTTTTGTTGTTTTTAATTATTTTCTCTTTCCCTAGTCTGCTAAGTAGTAAAGTAGATTGAATGTAGGACATGGAGTTGTGATAGTAATATTTAATATATCCAGAGTGCATCAACCAATCTCTCTGTGCTTCAGTTTCCTCATCCCTAAAAGGGGGGCAAAAATAGCTCCTACCTTGCAAGGGTATTCTGAAGATCAAATTAATTAATACATATAGAAAGTTTAGAAACTTTAAAGTAATTTATCAATGCTAACTAGCTATAATTTCCTCAATCCCCTAGCTTAGGTAGTACAATGTACTTCAAAGAGTATTAGATTTGTTGTCAGAAGACCTGGATTCAAATCCTAAAGTGGAGGCCTTTACATATCTAGAAATCACTTTCCTTAATTGTAAAAGTGAATGTTTGGACTAACTAACATCAAATGCCACTTCTGCTGCTCTTTGATCTTCCTAATTCTGGGCAGGCTTTAAAATAGATCAACAAATTAACCCATGAGCCTCTGCAGTAATTTTTCTCTTTTAAAATCCATCAATCAGAGGCAACTAGTGGGTACAGTAGATAGAGCACCAGCCCTGTAGTCAGAAGGAGCTACGTTCAAATCTGGCCTCAGACATTATGTTGTGTTGAGGTCACTTAACCCCAATTGCCTCAGCATAAAAAAAATAAAATAAAATAAAATAAATAAATAGATAGATAGATAGATAGATAAATAAAATCCATTAACCATCAGTTATTTATAAAGTACCCACTTTGTGTCAGGTACTGTGATTTTTGGAAAGTAACAATAAACCACAGAACAATCTCTGCTCTGAGAAATCTAATGCTCTACTAGGAAAGACAATATCTTTACATATGAAAAAGCCTATATTACATTAAAAATATACATTAAAAAGGTAATTTTGGAGGGAAGGTATTTCCAATAGCTAGAAGAATGAAAAGAGCCTTCATTTGACAATTGTATTGATGCTTAGTTGTGAAAATAAGTAGAGATTGTAAAATACAGATGTGAGGAGGGAGGACATTTCAAACTTGGAGGATAAATTATGTATAGATTAAGCATAGAAAAGGGATTTAAAATGCCATGTGTATGGAATAGTAAGAAGTACAATTTAACAGAGCTGAAGAGGGTACGACAAGCATTATATATAATATTGGTACATATAATATATAGACTACAACTAGTAGATGCATTATGATATATACTATATGTAGCATATGCATGTGTATATGTATATATGTGTGGATATGTATATAAAATGGAAAGATTGGTTGGAGCCAGGCTGTGAAAGGTTACAAATAGTGAAATCTATATTTGGTCATAGAGGTGATATGTAACCACTAGAGTTTATTGAGGATTTTAGGATCAGATCTATGCTTTAGACATATCATGTTGAGTGCCTTTGATACAGCAATGTACATAGTGCTCTCTGATTTTATTTCTATGGTCATCATGGTAGAAATTGAAAGTGTAAGAATCCTATTCAGAAAATCAACTAAAACACATTCATTTTCACCCCATATTTTCACACCTTCCATGATAAATTAAAATTCCTAATCTTTTCTTAAACATCTTAAATTATGCAAGGCAATACAACAAAAATAAATAAATGAAAGATAGTGCCATCCATTTCTTATGTTTTTGGGATGTTAAGTTCATGAATCTGTGGGAGTTTTGTGCATTCTCTTTAGCTCGAGATGAAACTTTTTTCATTATTGTATGAAACAGTATCTAGGGGTCAGCAGCCAGAGGTTTGTCCTAGGTTGGTGTTTAAACACTTGCCTTTTCAGTTAATTGCTAATGTTGGAAATATGGGATTTCTCCCTGGGCCACCTAATTCTTTGAATAGAATTTGTATTAACAATTACTGCAGGATACCAAAGCAGATGCTGTGTGGTAAATTGAAGGAGGTCCCATCTAGCAGGTCCAGGGAAGGAAACAGGATCAGAAAATACCTAAAAAAAAAAAACATTTCAAAGGGTGAGGCATGGCTTTCCCAAGTCTGAAATCGATAAGGAATAGACTGAACAATCTGTCAGAAAATAATAAGTCAAGAGGTGGTCTATTCAGGACAAAAGTGTGAGGTAATTTGGGAAGGAAGGAGGAATAGTTACAAACAGCAGGAATAGCCTCTGTAGAGAAGCAATGGCCACAGTGATAAATCAATCAACCTTGAGAGACAGAGAGAGACAGAGACACAGGATGTAGACCAGAAAGAAGTAAAGAGAATTTGTACTGTGCAAAGAGTATTAACATTGAAGTTGGTAGATTTTGGTTTAAATTCTAATACTAACTAACCCTATCACTACCTCTACAAACTATGTTTTATTCATATGTTAAATGAGGATAATATTACTTATGTCTAGTTCATAGAATTGTTATTCAGAAAAAAGTGTTAAATCTAAAATATCTACAGGAATGACAAATTTTATTTATTAAATTAATATTTATGAAGTGCCTATGGTACACCACTGATGTAGTTCCATCTGTACTTGATGAACAATACTTCTAATAACATCTCCAACATGTGGTCATCCAATTCTTATCTGAGAAGGAATCTGCTGGTTTGGCTGGGTTTTTTTGGCAGCCTGTTGCACTTTTTGATAACTCCAACTATTAGGGAACCTATTCAGAAATTTCTACACATTGCTCCTGCTTGCGCCTGAAAAAAAATAATGTCTCTTAGATGACAGTCCTTGAAATTCTTGAATAACTGCTAATTATCATGCCACTACCAACAACCAAGTCTTGTCTCTTCCTCTCTCTGGCCCTCCCTTCTCCTGTGCTCCTTTCTCCTTTCTTCTATTTACAAAGAAGTATATTTCTTGTTCCCAGATTTAAAATCATATTAAATTCTTTAGTGATCCATAATAGTTTGAGATTAGTAAAGTTCTATCTGTACTTAAGTATTGGCATTTATTTTGCTATTGTTTTGTGCTTTGCTTGTATTAACACAAAGTGGGATACGTGTGAAATTGAATGTAGTGTGATAGAAAAACTAATGGCTTTGGAGTCAGAAGTTCTGAGTTCATTTCAGCTTAATATTATGCAACCTTGGCCATCTCATTTAATCTCTCTCACGCTTAGATTCTTCAATTGTGGATGAAAATAACCTATTTCACAAAGTTACGATAAGAAAAATGTTCTGTCAAATGTAAAGTTCTATATAAATGTGAATTATTAGTATTATTTCTTATATGATACTGGGTAACTGATTTAACCTCTCCAAATTATTAATTTCCAGATCTGTAAAAGGAAGATTATCATCATTTTTGTCACTTTGTAAATTTTTTTACTAATACACATATGTGTACATATACAATATATACTCAGATTTATATTGTTTTATAATATAAATAGTATGTTTTATAATTTTAATTACATGGAGATAATATGCATATAGATATAACTAGATGAGTCATTATTAAACATATAATTTTATTTAATAATGCAACTTCATTGTCTTAAATAAAAACCTATTTGATTGCAAAAGTAGCTCCATAATTGAGTGGGAAGTTATGCTATATTTTTGTTGAGGCCATTTAATGTTATGTAATATGAATTCTCCATTGGCTTTCTTCTCAGTCTATCAATGGATTTGCCCTTACAGCTTCATTCTCCAGTTATGAATTTTGTAATGTTCTTAGTTCAGTTTCCTGAAGGTCTCTGAGCATTCTCCTTTCAGAAGAATAATCAAAACAAGAATAGCTAGGTGTTAAAGTCCAAATCCTTTATTATCTTTTTCAAAGTCTTGTCTCCTTTCCTGGGGCCCAGTTAGCTTAAAGGCTTTCCAGAGTCTTGGTTTCATTGAAGAGGCTCTGTCACCACAGAGTGTGAGATGGGATGAATGAATCTGAGTTCAAGGGCTTATGCTTCAGCCTCCAGTCCGCTTGTCTTCCCTAGCTCTGAATGAATCTGGCTGAGACTCCCAGCTTATTGACTCTATTCTGAGTATTAACCAATCATTATATCATTAGGAAACCATTATTTGTTGTAAGATTAAATCAATCATACTGAATTTAGAGAACTATTAAGCACTATGCTAAACTAGATAACCATTGTATTATCAATTCCACTGACTTAATATCTGATAAGAATCCTTGTTTCAGAGTTCTGGCCCCTAACAGAATTTCTTCCTGAATCTTACTCTAAGAAAGCACCAATGCCAGTCAACATATCCTCTTTAAACCCAGAAGCCCATGAAGCCCCAAATTCTTCCCTCTGACTTAATACCTTCTTCCTCTAAAACTTGTTTAGATTCCTTTAATACATTTTCTTCACCCAATGGAAGATAAAAGTTATTTAAAGAAAGGGATTGCTTTTCACTTTGCTTATCTTCCCAGCATTTTAGCATGGCACATAATAAATATTTATTATCACTGGAAATAACTTATTCACCTAATACTGATTTTTCCTCAGATGTTTGAAATTAGGGGGTGGAAAATATATATATTTCTGTATATTAGCCTCTACCCATTTGGCACCAATCAAAATAATATGTATGTCCTAAAAAGTAATGTGAATGAGTTGAAGAGAAAACATTCTTATTTTTAATGTTGTGCTCCTGATTCACAATTGACCTTTTATCTTGAGAGAGAGAGAGAGAGAGAGAGAGAGAGAGAGAGAGAGAGAGAGAGAGAGAGAGAGAGAGAGAACAGTTAACTCATTTGACTTTCTGATCTATTATTTTTAGGTTTTTGAAAGCTCTGCCCACTTTCCCCTCTATCATCTTCTTCACTGACACAGTGCCAGAAAGAAGTAATCTCTGAATACCTCTTGCTTTTTACCTCTCTTTTTCCTCTATCAGGTAGAGCAACCTCAAAATAATTCTTTTATTTCTTTCTAGTGCCTGCCTAGGAAGAAATTTCTGGGACTAGGACAAGTCTTCTTTTATAATCCACTTTCATTCTCTTTTCAGAAATCTTTTTGTGTCAAAATTTTGTTACTCACAAGCAGAACATTCTCAACATATATAAAAAGCCAAGTTGATGAATTTATATGTTTCTTCTGAATTTGGTATTTTCTTGATTGACCATGTGCTTATTAAGTCTCCTTATTAAACACAATTTCTAGAAAAAATATTACTTTATACAAAGTCATTTTTCTCAACAAGCATCCTATTATTGATTGCTAAAAAATTCAAATTTAATCCTATAAGGATTGGTAAAGGGGAGGTAACAGGTCCTATCAGTATATATGTATCTCCATTTGCTTCTCTGTGGTATTTGCCCTTCAGCACTACTCTCATGATTTCTTAGAAACCACCTGTTTTTCTGCCTAGAGCCAAATAGGTAAGGAATGAAATGCTATGGTTTCCCAAACCCCAACCCCATTTAAAACAGCTAGAAAGAGAACTAGTGTTAGAAGGTAGTAGGATATTGGTGTGTGTGTCTCTGTGCATCAGTCTGTTTCTGCTCTCCTCTGTGCATAGGGCTCCATGCTGCCAGATCACATTTCTCTCTGGCAAGATCAAGTATACATAGAAGCAGACAGATGTCTTCCAGTCTTGGTATTATAATTCCATAGTATATTTTAATTCCTGAATTTGCTTACCAATATTTATTTTACCCTAACCTTATACATCAAACATTAATCTTTTTTAAGCAAAAAAAAAAAAAAAAAAAAAAAAAAAAAGAGTCATTTGCTGATTAGGGAAGAGGTAAATTATAGGAATGACTTCATTCATATGTGAAATGAAAATACACTTATACAGTACCTGCTACAGAGAGACACAAAAGAGAGACAGAGAGACAAAGAGAGAAAGAGATAAAGCAGAAGATCAAAAGAGAGGTAAAGACAGAGATAGATAAGAGAGAGAGAGAGAGAGAGAGAGAGAGGCAGAGAGAGAGAGAAAATGAATAACACTCTGTGAGTCAATATAAACTGCTAAAACACTTAAACCTGAACAAATGTATTTAATCCTAAAAACACATTTTTTGAACCACTAGCCAACTTGAAGAAAAACTCAGAGAATCAAACATGCTATATGTGTGAAGGGACAACTTGATGGTCTATGTATTAATGGCATCTGTAAATAGACTTAAGGGCTGAAGCTCATTATTATAATCCTCATGGGGTGAGTAGGATGAATAGCACTGTGGTGATCCAACTAGGGAATTGTGACAAACGATGCAGTTCTGTAACCTTTTCAAATTTGAAGAGCAAGAGCCAAAGATGAGATCATTTGCATCATTGCTCCAGGTTTCCTTGAGACATATGCTAGCTTTTCCCCACTGGTTTTCTCACATTTGAGGTCATAAGTTGTACATGTTATCATGTGCTCCATGATAAAATGGGATGAGGGAGGAGGTAGAGGAAGAAAAGCCAGTAGTGTAGGCATGTGTATAACACATCAGTCCATTCTTACAAATCTAAAGCTTCTGATCTGTTAGGTAATGAAGCTTGGTAATGACAATCACGCTGTGAGTTGCAACAAACTCATTCGATTCCACTAGTTGAGAGTAAATGCCCAATTGTCTAAATATAAAGAAATTTATTGAGCACAATCAAATAACTTCTTTTAGCCTTTTCAAAGGTTAAGATTTTATCAGTATATCATCCCCTTCATCAATTGCTCCTTTCTGAGGCTTGCTTTGCATGATGCTAGTGTCCAAAGATCTGGAGCTGATGGGAGCTCTAATGACAATCAGCTATAGCATTCCCAGCTGTGACTGAAGCCATGGAGGTCAGCCCTAATGATATGCCAAAAGCTCTGTTTGACAGTTTGCATACAGACACCATTTATTCAGGGCTCAGCTCTGCCACTCTCAGAAGATGAGCAGGTATTGAACTGTCACACTGGGACTGAGCAGGTGACAGCTGATGCATTTTAGATCAGTGGCCTTCAAGACTGATTTAGCAACCTGAACAGGGAGCAATAAGACTCAGGCCTACCAATTTTCCCTCCTCCCATGACCAAGTTCATTATTTCATCAAAGTTACTAGAACATATGTTGTATTTAGCATTATGCCCCAAACATTTTATCCCTCCCCGATTTTCCAATCATTATGAACAGAAATGACAAGATGTAGAAATTGTAAAGGTTGCCTTTTCCATTCCCCTTTATGTCTTGTCTTGCCATTAAAAATAAAACAAATAAAGAGGAAAACATTTGCTTCTTGGAAGCTTAACCGACTTAGCTACATTCATGATTGCAATTCCTTTTCTCTGGATACTGATTATTTAAAGATAATAATAAGGTTCAGGCAAAATATTCCCATAAGTGTGCTGTTTTGCATGAATTATGCATATATATGGGCCAATGTATTTTTATTTATGCCTTTGAATTTTCAACAGTTATCTCTTAAAATCATTTTTAATTATAGGGTTATGATTTAAATAGGGAGTTTCATTTTTATTTAAATCTGCCTCAATGTATCCCTATAAAAATCACAGAATGATTCAAAAAGATAAAGCTCTTCCCCAGCTGGAATGAAGGAGATCAGATTTTTCCCTCTTGAAGAAATTAAACTGCCAGCCAATCTGTGTGCAGGTAGGCTGTCTTTTCTTTTACTGAACCCTGCTATGTATTAACATTTGAAAGATTTTATTAAGACCAGGGAAAAGACAATTTCTTTTGCACTTTTATAATAAAATTTCCCTTATAGATGATGTAAAGCTCTGTTCATAAAGTGAACCATCCTTTTCTGAAATAGTTTAAATAATAAGAATACATATGCATTCATACACATTTCTAGTCACTCTTTAGGTAAGTTCTGAAAGGGCCATTCCTCTTTCAGGTGCAGGTGTTCATATCTAATCATTTCAGAACTTGAAAATTCATTTGGAATTCTGAGACAATATACGTGGATTTCCACAAGTAAACCCAATATAACAGTTACCATAATTCCTTCCACTTTCATAATTCATTCCTTATATATTACAATACTGAAAATAGCAGCATTTATGCAAAAGTCACTTAAGTGGTATTTTCCTTTTATCTTTGGTACAGTAGGGAATTCAATGATGTGAGTGATGATTGACATTATGTCTCACCTCTCATCCTGTCTTCTTGAAAATTAAGCATGAAAATGCTCAGTTGCTTCTAAGGAGCACAACTGTTGGACAATGTACAGA
This sequence comes from Sminthopsis crassicaudata, assembly GCF_048593235.1. NCBI lineage: Eukaryota > Metazoa > Chordata > Mammalia > Dasyuromorphia > Dasyuridae > Sminthopsis > Sminthopsis crassicaudata. The sequence continues at coordinate 423,636,930 of NC_133620.1, read as the reverse complement.
ATCCATGGATTTGCCTTTGAGAAGCCTGATAATGGGTTCCAACCAATCAAAAGGCAAGCTGAACAATAATATATCTAATCTGTCAATCATTAGAGAAAAGGTGATGACCTAAAGAGGAGACAGGGGTAACATGATGCTTTCTTCAATCCATACAAACCAATTCCTATTATTGCTCTTCTCATCTTCCTGGAAAAAACTGGGTTTGCAAAATATGTTAGCACAAATAATGGCTTCTCCAAGTAGTCAGAGCTTGAGGAAATCGGCTTTCTCTCTACATATAAATAAACACACATTTATATACATTTTCTATATATAGACATATAAGTATATATGCACATATAACACATATAAAAATAACATATATGTACATATTCTAGATGATAAAAACTCAGTTTACCACATGTCAACTTTTTAAAAGGACACACTTTCCTTATCTTGGATCCCTTTATTGAAGATATATAAAATCTTTTCTCTCCATAGAAAATCTTCTCTTTTCTTTAAAGTGAACTTGGCTTCCCCCATTTTAACCTATCTAATATGGATTTATTAATGGCAGTTTATGTGCAAGTAGTGCTCTTAAAAAAGAGGGTACAAAAACAAAATTCTCCTATTCAAGGAGCTTACATTTTGCTGTAGGCATACAATATTCAAAGAGAGAAGCAAATTAAAAGGTAATTTGAATAGAAACAGAGAAACAGAAACATATGCATAAAATCATGCAGAAAGACAGACAGACAGTGAGAGATAGAGACAGAGATTATTACTAAGAGCAAAGGTAGATAATACATGAGTTGAGTTCTGAAAAATTCTGAGACATAATTAAAATGCAAAAGACATCATTAATCAAAGAAATAAATTGTTTTTAAACAATCAAAAATAATGTTTACAACAAATGTTTTCCACTGACTATTTTGAAATACAAAAATTAAAAAAGAAAGAAGCTAAAACACAAGCAAAGGATTATCACAGTTGCTAATCGATATTCATTAAGAAGAGATACAGGGTTAGTGTTAAACAAATGATTTGTTTGTTCTTAGAAATGAAGTTCCTTTTATGATTCCATTTTGCATTAAATGAAAGAAAAAGTTAACATCTATTTGCCACCAACCAGTACTATTTATACCTCTATTATGTGTATTGTACTTTAGCCTGGATGCAAAATATCCACAGCTATGTAGAGCTTCAAACATTATACATAGCCAGTGGGTTATGTAACCTGCCAATTACTACTCCACATGTATGCCAGGTGTTTGGACTCCAAATTATTTAAATGAACGTGCTGTACTGGAATTGGCCTTAGTGATTTCTCATTAGCATTCAACATCATTACCAGAGAAGGGAGCAGATTTTTTTCTTTTTCTTTTTCTTTTTTTTTTTTTTTTTTAATGTACTTGGGAAAAGGTGATAATGGGAAGGTGGTGAGAAGGAAATACTTTTTAATTATGCAATAGTTTGCCTTTCCCCCTGCCCTGTTGGAATGACTTATGCACCCACTCTATCATACAATCCAATTCAATTCAATTTAACACTTATTAAATGCCAACAATACTCAGCGTATAATGCTGAGAACTGTAATAAGTAGTCATTAATGGCATAGTATGTTTTGCTTAACTCATCTGATTTATATTCTTTCTTTAGAAAGGGATAACTGTGCATTAAAACCAAGCATGCTTTCTTTTGCATGTAACAGAGGAGTTAAAGTTAATAGGAAGAATATAAAGTGTAAACAGAGACCAACTTTCTCATTCCTGAATTTGGACAGAACCTGAAGTCCTCCAAAAAGTAGATACTTTACATTTGAATTTTGAATATTTAGCCTGAAAACAATTGAATGAGCTTCAGACTGTGGCTTTTGAGGTCCATATCAATTATTCAGAAGGAATTATAGCTTTAATTTCTGTTTGATGCAGACATCTTAAAAATAAGGGTTATGTGGTAAGGAAAAAGCATGAGGCCTAGAAAGAAGGGAAATAGCTGGAATAAGCAAGATTCATCACTGAATGTTTTAATCGGTCTATAGTAATCCTATATCTGAAAATCAAAAGAAGTGCAATTATAATCAAAAACAGTTAAATACACAGATGCAGATAGAAAATTAAAGTTTTTATTTTAAACTGCTACATTTATTCCAAAGCACATTAATTTGGATTGTGAGATTCTTGAGTTTAAGCACTATCCTATTACTCATTTTGTGTTACCAATACTTAGCACAGTTCCCAGTACATTTAGTAGTTTATGACTCTTGGGACACCAGTTAGGGTTCTCTTTGCAGTGATTTTTCATTTCCTTCTCCAATTTATTTTATTGAGACAAACAGGGCTAAGAGACTTGCCTAGGATCATACACAGCTGGGTGTCTGAGACTGGATTTGATTTCACAGAGTAGTTTTCTTGACTCCAGCCCAGCACTATATTTACTACACCAATGAGCTGCTCCCTCTTGGACCATATATATCTAATAAATATTAATTAATTATTAATCTCCTTCAGCTTGCCAGAGAATATTTGTTTTCCTCAACTATATAAGAAAATGGTAAATATGCTATATCAATAACATGACACAATGACCTACCAAACTAGACTCCAACTTCATTTCTTTCCAGATCATTATTTTTAGGAAGAACAGTCATCTGAACTTAATTATTCTATTAACTAAACAATCTAAGTCCTGTTTTACCATTCTATCAATGCTTGGTATATCTATAATAGGCCCTGGTAGTACAAGAGCAGGAATAGTGATCTTTCTTAAATTAGTATCTTCAATAGGTTTTCAGCAAATCAAAGTATTTTTCAAAACTGGATTAACTTTTCTGCTTAAATGTCATAGTGTTGTAGATCTTTCTTCTCATGGAAGACTGCTTTAAAATAATATTTTTAAAGCATTTAGCCTAGTGCCTGGTCCATAAAACATGCTATATAAATGCTTATTTCCTTCTATTCCCCTCCCCAATGGATTTTACTTTGATTTCCTGTCCATTGTGTTGCCATTATAACACTACAAATGTATTTTCGCATACTCACACTATATTTTCATGGTACATTCTTATTAAATATCTTTTGATTTTACATCAAATAGCATAATATCTCAATAAGCTTGGATACAATAACAATATATCAAGTCCTTCTCACCCCATGCCTGGGATTCTATCCACTATGTCACCTAGCTGTTCTAAACCTAATGTACCTACTGGATATTCAGAAAATTTCAGAGTCAGGGGAGAACTCTATGACCATATAGCTCAAAAGAAAATCCCAGAATAACATACTTGACAAGTGCTCATCCAGCCTGAATTTGACCTCCAGTGAGAGTAAACCTAAGACACACCAGAAGATTTCCTTATATAAAACCTAAATTTACTTCTTAGAAATTTCAGTTAACTACTCTTATTTCTTTGGGGAGAAGGGGGTAAATAGAATGAATCAAATGTGTTTACATGCTAACATTTCAAATTCTTTAATAGAGTTATCATGGCCTAGATGATTCTTCTCCAATTTAAAAGTACCTAGTCTTTTCCAAATAATCATCTTCTGCTAAAGACTCAAAGTCTTTTACCATTCTCACTGTCCTGCTTAAAATGAATTTCTCCTTGATTAACTTCAATCCTAAATTGTGATTCCAGAATCAAACCAAACATCATATTTGGTTCAGAGTAGAGATACTGCTAATACCACCTTCTTTTAAAAAAATTACACCTTCATAAATTAAAAATTACACATTTTTATAAAAATATTACCTATCAATTCAGAAAAAAATGGAGTCTTTTATCTGTATTTCTTGATCCAATGTATACAGTTGTATTCAATTAACTGAAAAAGTTTAAACAGTATCATCTATTGGATTCTTGATCTTTGTCTATTTATGCTCTTTATGTGTAATTAGTATCATTACTTTATGAACTCTTGACTCTTAGAACTTAAACTTGCTGTGAACTACTGTAATGCTTTAACGTTTTTCTGCTTAAATAAGCTCTTTATTCTTGTACCTGACTGACATAGTGAATCAATGAGTTCCTAGCTTTGCCATGAGTTCTTGGCCTCCAGATATTTGTATATATTTATTTCCATATTCTGACAAAATCTATTATTATTATTTTGCTGTTATTATTGTTGTTCTTTAGTTTCTTAATGAAACCTAAAATGATATCATAATTCATTCTGGACTGACTTCATTGGCTATCTGCAGCAATGGTTCAAAATAGACTTGGACACAAACATAGATATAGATGCAGATGTAAAGGTAGAAGTGAATGTGAATATCAATGTGGATGTGGATATGTACATAGATATAGATGTACACAGAAAAAAAATGCAGATATAGGCATAGACACTGTCAAAGAATTGGATATCTGACTGATTCCAATTCTGTGAAACAAAATGCCCCCATGAGAGTTACCTTCTTTTGTGTATTGTCTCCTTATAAATTCCTTGAGTAGGCCTATATAAATCTAGTATTTGATAAATCCCCCAAACTGGAAAGTAATATGTCAGAAACTCTTCATAGACCTACATCTTACAGCCTGTAAAAAATAAGGTCAAAATGGATACATGGTTTGGGCATAAAGAATAATACCATAAACAAATTAGGAGAACAAGGGATAATTTACTTATCAAATGTTTGGAGAAGGGATGGATTTATGACCAAAGAAGAACCAGAGAATATTTATAAAAGGTAAAATGGACTGTGTTTAAGTACATTAAATTGAAAAGATTTTTGCATAAATAAAACTTATAGAAATAAGATTAAAATTGAAATAAAAAGCTGATAAAAATCTTTATACCCAATATTTCTGATAAAGGTCTCGTTTCTAAAATATATAAAGAACTGTGTGAAATTTATAAGAATACAAGTCATTCTCCAATTGATAAATGATCAAAAGATATGAACAGACAATATTCAGATAATGAAATTAAAGCCATCTATAGTTATCTGAAAAAAATTCTCTAAATCAATACTGATTAGACAAATGTATATCAAAACAACTCTCAGGTACCATCTCACACCTCTCAAATTGGCTAAGATGACAGAAAAAGATAATTATAAATGTTAGAGGGGAGGTGGGAAAATGAGGCACTGATGCATTGTTGATGGAGCTATAAAATGATCCAACCATTCTGGAAAGCAATCTGGAACTAAGCTCAAAGGTCTATAAAACTTGGCATACCCTTTGACCCAGCAATGATAGGTCTCTATCCCAAGAAAACCACAAAGATGTAAAAAGGATCTACATGTGCAAAAAGGTTTGTAGCAGCTCTTTTTGTGGTAACAAAGAATTGGAAAATGAGTAGATGTGGTAACAAAGAATTGGAGAATGGCTGGAGAAGTTGTGGTATATGAAGTTAATGGAATATTACTCTTCTATAAAAAAAAATTATGAACAAGCTAATTTTAGAAAGGCCTAGAAGATTTCCACAAACTGATGCAGAGTAAGACAAGCAGAACCAGGAATACATTGTTCACAATAATAGCAAGAATGTTCATTGATCAACTATGAAAGGGTTGGTTCTTCTCAGTAGTTTAATGATTCAAAGCAATGTCAATAGACTTTGAATAGAACATGCCATCTTCATCCAAAAAAAGAACTAAGGAGACTGAAAATAAATCAAATCATGGTATATTCATGTTTTTTTTTTTTCTATTTTTTAAATCTCTCCAATGGGTTTTCCCTTTTGCTCTGATTTTTCTCTCCCAATATGATACATAAAACAATGTGTATTAAAAATAAAGAAAAAAGAAATAAAGACATTCCTTGAGGGAAGGGATTGCTTTTCTTTTATCTATAGAGCTTAGCTTAATGTCTGATCCATATTAGATGCTTAATAAAAAAATCTGTCATATTAGATTGGACATAAAGCAGATGCAGACACAGTCATATAGTCACATCTATATCCATATAGACATAGTTGTAGAGATAAAGACAATCATAAAGATGTAACAATATAGACAGAAACATGGATGTGCATGAATACATGGAGATAGAGATACTTGAAGAAAGGAGAAAAAGAAAGAGAAAAGGGTAAAGAAAATAAAAAGATAAAAATGACATAAAGATGAAGGTAGAAATAGAGAGTACAATTCTGTCTATATCTCAATCTTTATTACTATATCAATACATCTTCTTCCTTCCAAATGTAAATATTAGTCTGGGTAATTGCTTGTTTATTCTTGTTTTTACCTCCCAAAATTTTCCTTGAGATAGTATTTAAGTATGAATAATAGTATAAAATTATCTTAAAAGGACTAACATGTCAAGTTGAATCAAAGATCAATGGAAAGACAAGCAGGGGAATGAGTAGGTAGCACCATTATAACAGTGATGGCATGTGAATGAAAAGTGATATAAAACAGTGGTTCTCAAAATGTAGTTCATAGAATACGAGGGGTCTCTGAAACTCTTTCAGAGGATCTACAAAATCAAAATTAATTTGTTTTCTAATATGAAAAATAACTATTAATATAACTCACAGACACTAAAACCCTTTGGACAGATCCTCAATAATTTTAATACAACCAAATTTTTGAGAACCACTGATACAAAAGACATCTAAGACATACTTTAAAAAAAAAAAGGTGAATCAATCATGGAATGAGAATAAGAGAAAATAAATTAATAGCTTTAGTGCTCCTTAATAATATTGAGAGCCAAAGTAAAGAATTGGTTATGTCAAAGAGGATTTTTTATGAGAATTTGTTAAAAGACATTTGTAAGAATTTCTCAGGACAAGGAGGAATAAGCTCTACTGTGATCTGCACTCAGGGACAGAGAACCTAAATGGATGAGATCAGAGACCCATCAAAGTATGGCTCTGAAAAAAAAGATAAAAACTCTTTATAGATATATTATGTATCATGAATTGCTATAGCAAATCATCAACACCGGGTATATAAATATTCCATCACCAGAGGCAAAATTCTTAATTGTGTCTTGTCGTGATAAAAATTAAATGGAAGTGTCTGTCCTTAGCCTTTCTCAGTCTTTTGAATTATACTCATTTTGATTCAGATAGTTAAAGCAAGGCATCTTAGATACTGACCTCTTGTAGTTCTCATTTTAAATTTCTGCTCAACACACAGATATTAAAACTACCAGAGGAAAAATGTTATAGCGACAATTAATGTATTTTGTTAACTTAAAAGTCTAGTTGATGCCAAGATGACATTAACCCATGAACTTTCATTCTGCTGACAAGGTAATGAAACTATAAATTCCCAAAAGACATCAAAGGGATACAATAACTTGATAAAATGCCCTTAACTAATAATCATATTTTATAAAATGTTTCATCCAGGACTATCCATGCCACTTCCCTCACAAGTCAGAATTTAGTTAGGGGGAATAAACAAGTATTTCACTTACTGGTAAAGTACTAAGATTTGCTGCTGTTTTATCTTTTTAATATTATATCAAGACATGGGGCAGCTAGGTAGTGCAATGGAAAGAGCACTGCCCCTGGAGATAGGAGGATCTTAGTTCAAATCTATCTTAGACATTTGATACTTTTTAGCTATGTGACCCTGGGTAAGTCACTTAACCCTGATTGCCACACACACATACACACACACACACACACACACACACACACACACACACACACACACAAAGCCTTAGTTACCTCCGTCTTTTTGTTAATTTAACTGGAAAGCTTCATGAAGTGATGGTTAAAAATTATTCTTTAAAAGACAGCTAGTCTTTTATTATATTCCACTTGAGCATTTTTCAACTTAAGAATGACATTTTATAAATCAATATTTTGGAAAATTCCCATGACACAAATCAATAGATGAACTTTCCCTTACTTTTGGAAAAATATCATCTTTTCCTTTGTAGTCTAATATAAAAACTATGTTGTTTCAGACTCCTTTTTTTTCTGTGTCCCATCAAGATTGGGTACAATTTTTATTCAAAGTTGTTGTTTGATCCCTTTTGTTTTTATCTCATCTTCATTTTCTTTTCTGAATCAATCCCTTTCTTCTCTCCTATTTAGTGAGCCATTCCTAAAAAAAGAAGGCCTATGAAAGAATAGTTCATCAAAATTGAATTGCCCACCAACTGTGTTTGAAAGTATATATCATGTTCAGCCCATTCTCAGTATCTTTCCTCCCATCTTTATAGAGGAAACAATCTCATAATATGTTCCTTTGGAAGAAGTCTGATCATTATTGTTATATACCCTCCATTTTCAATATATTATAGTGCTGTTATAGTTTTTGTGATCCTTGTTTCTCTGAGAAGGATTTTCAAAATTAAAATGTTGAAAATAAGGGTTCAAATCCTGCTTAAATATTTACTAGCTAGTTTCAATTCAATTAATACTTATAAATTGTCTACTATATTCCAGGCACTGTGCTAAATAGTGGAGATAAAAATAAGAAAAAGAAAGAAAGTGCCTGACTTCAAGAAGTTCACAAAGCAATGGGGGAAGAAAATATACAGAATAAAGATGAAAAGGGCAGGGGTGGTATATCAGAGATTATGGATCTAGGTGGGGGAATAAGGGTGTTGATGTTCTAGGGAGTCAAAATCAACCAGTGAAGCTTATGGCAAATAGAGAGTTATTAAGAAAGTTTTGAGAACTCTAAAAAGGAAAGCTTTGTACAAAGGCCAATGCTCCACTTTATAGCCCTCCAGTCTTAGGAAAAGAGCTAAGAAAGTATTGAGTATGAAAAGCTGAGAAAGAAAGACAGAGGGGGAGAAGAGAGAGAGAGAGAGAGAGAGAGAGAGAGAGAGAGAGAGAGAGAGAGAGAGAGAGAGAGAGAGAGGAGAAGAAGAAGAAGAAGAAGAAGAAGAAGAAGAAGAAGAAGAAGAAGAAGAAGAAGAAGAAGAAGAAGAAGAAGAAGAAGAAGAAGAAGAAGAAGAAGAAGAAGAAGAAGAAGAAGAAGAAGAAGAAGAAGAAGAAGAAGAAGAAGAAGAAGAAGAGAGAGAAGGAGAGGGAAAGGGAAGGAGGGAGGGAGGAAGGGAGGGAGGAAGGAAGGGAAGAAGGGAGAAAGGGAAGAAGGAAGGAAGGAAAGGAGGAAGGAAGGAAGGGAGGGAGGAAGGAAGGGAGGGAGGAAGGAAGGGAGGGAGGAAGGAAGGGAGGGAGGAAGGAAGGAAGGGAGGAAGGAAAGAAGGAAGGAAGGAAGGAAGGAAGGAAGGAAGGAAGGAAGGAAGGAAGGAAGGAAGGAAGGAAGGAAGGAAGGAAGGAAAGAAGGAAGGAAGGAAGGAAGGAAGGAAGGAAGGAAGGAAGGAAGGAAGGAAGGAAGGAAGGAAGGAAGGAAGGAAGGAAGGAAGGAAGGAAGGAAGGAAGGAAGGAAGGAAGGAAGGAAGGAAGGAAGGGAGGAAGGAAGGAAGGAAGGAAGGGAGGGAGGAAGGAAGGAAGGAAGGAAGGAAGGAAGGAAGGAAGGAAGGAAGGAAGGAAGGAAGGAAGGAAGGAAGGAAGGAAGGAAGGAAAGAAGGAAGGAAGGAAGGAAGGAAGGAAGGAAGGAAGGAAGGAAGGAAGGAAGGAAGGAATGGACAATGCATTGGGAAAGGAAACTAGATTTGATAATATTCCATTAATTGAATAGGCTATATTTCAACTATTCTCCAATTCATTTTTGCTACTCAAAAAGTGCAACTTTGTTGTTTTTTGTTAAATCCTGTGTTATAATATAATTTAAAAAATCATTCTCTCATTTTTATCACAGCTCCTTAAACATTGGGGAAAAAAAAAAACTTATTAGATGCATTTTGAGGGAATAAATTTTGAGGGAATAAATGGCTTCTCTCACACAAATGCACATACTTTCCAAGAATGGTTGAACCATTCCATAGCTCCAACAACAGTATGCTAGTGTGTCTGTCTTGACAAAGATCTTCATCATAGGTTATTTCTCTTTTGTTGGTTTTTCCAATTTTATGAAGCAAAGACAAGATTTAGAACTATTTGAATGAAAAAGGATTACAAAGAAATTACTTTGTATTTAATTTGATGTTTGCATAGGTAATCAACCTTCAGAAACATGCTTCATTAACAAATAACATTGAAATCAAACAGAGCTGTCATTTTTAAACAAGAATTTTAAAAATTTTATTATTTTAATATTGTTGTTATTAATTATATTTGCTGTTAAACCAAAAATATACTCAAGATTTTTTTTCCTGCAACATTATGAATATACATTTTCAAATGTCAGATTTTCCCTTAATATTGGATACATATCCCCACATAGGAATTGGTGGGTATATGCAAAATTTAAGTATTCAGGGGAGAATAAATAAAACAAATCAGAAAACAAAAACATGTTCATTGAGATATTTTTTCTTCTATATATCCTCACTTGATTTTTTTCTCTATTTACTGAAAATGAATAAAAGATAAAAGGAAAGTCAAAAAGTTAATGAAGATGGGTACAAAACATATTTTCAAGGCTACACATTATCTTGAAAGAGTGTGATATGCAACAGTTTTCTATTTCTCTGCTGTCTGAACAATTTTGGAAGACAAATATGTAACAAAAACCCTACATATCTATTTCCAGAAAAATAAATGGACATTTTCTTTATGACATTAATAGAAAAAAAATTTATATGTAGGTGTCTTCTAGACATTCTCTTCTCCCATCATCTTTTCTTCTGTCTCATTTATTTAGATCCTTTGTGAAATCATTATTACTTCAGTACCATCCATTTAGTCCACATCAAATTGTCATTACTATCATTATATAAGGAAATTATAATATCATGCTTTTTAGTATTGCCTATGATGTGTCTTTCAGAGCAGTTGGACTCTCCTGGAAGACAATGAAAAAATCATACTTAAACTTTATCAGTAACAAATTGACTATTATCTTCTCCTGAAATCTGATGTTCTGCTTCCATGCAAGCCATCCCTTACCTGGAATGCATTCTGTCATAATCTGTACTTCATATAATCATAGTCTCCATTGAATTCTATTAGACTTCATCAAGCTATATAGCTTGCCCTTATGTTCTTATTTCTAGTGATCTTTTCTTTGTTATTCTTAGAACTTTATTAACTTATATGTATCTTGCCCTTCCAAACCCCATGAGTTTCCCCTAAACATATAAACATACAATAGGAAAAGAAGCTTCTTAAAGGCAGCACTGTTTACTTCATGTCTGCCAGCAGTTAAAAAAAGTAGTTTGCATATAGTAGGTGTCTAATAAATGTTCATTACATTGAATTGAATTCAAAAGGTTTAGATTGGATTGAATGTCCTACTCTGGCTTCACTTTTGTTTCTGAGTACATTGCTAAGTGCCCTTGAATTTATAAAAACATTCTTCAATTTAAGAGCATTCAAGAAGCTCTCAGAGTGCTTTGGGCAAATATGAAATGTTCATTTCTTATAAATCATTATCTGCCTCTTAGGATCTAAACCTATTACTTTTGTTTCCTTGCCAAAATATGCTTAAAGCTTCTGACCACATTTTTTATAACACCATTAAACACCTAATCTATTTTAGTCAGGTTTTTAAGCTTCTGAAAATATTTGAATTGTTATTTACTTGCATATAAGTGTGTTCTTTATTTGCAAAGTCTATGTAGTGGCTAGGGTGACTGCCTACCAATAAAACCAGATAATATCTAAATATATAAAATCATAAAAAGGTTTTTATTGCTAGAACCCAATGAGAACATTTACACATGATACAAATATTAACTAATCACAAGCAAGAAGTAAAGGTAGGAGGAAAACAGTTCTGCACTTAGTTCTAAATCAGTGTGTAGTAAAAACACCTTCAGCAACAGAGGCTGCTAAAATATAATCATTAAATCAAAAGCCCTAAAACTTGTGCAAGAAGTTCTAAAGCAGTGCACTTTGCAAGCCCACATTCTGCTTTTGAAATAAAATTTCCAGCTTCATTGGGAATTGAAATGCAGTGTGAATGAAAGCTAGAGAGGATCATAGATATAAAACTGAAAAGGATCAAGAAATAATCTATTCCAAGTCCCTTATCTTACTGATAAGGAAAATAAAGCACAGTGATGTGAGGTTGGTCTGTGTAATGTATATGACTTGGTAGGTCTTCTGGCTCTAAATTCTCAAATATGCCATGTTCAGCCAGTCAGTCTTTTACCACTTAAAATTTATGGGAGCCACCTAGTGGGTGCTGGAGATCTAATTCTGACCAGCAAAATAGATCCTTTCCTATGAGAGGATGACAATGCTACAAGGATACTCTATCCTTAATAGTACCTCTTTTTTTCTACTTTTGTCTTACAAATGTATTGTCCAAGATTCTATCTTGGACTATACATTTTTGCTAACTCATATATGTTGATATATGAGCTCATGCTATTTCTACAGACTTCAAATTTAAGTCATTATATAATCACTTATAAGTTACTTCCTCTTTCTTGTCTTGGTTTTCCTAAATACAAAAAAAGTTTATGTAATTTGAAAGATAATCCTGAGGATCTACAGGCTTCACCAGATTTGCAACACACACACACACACACACACACACACACACACACACACAAACACACACACTCACATTAAAAATCCCTGTTCTAAATTATTTCTAAGGTATCTGCTGGCTCTATTTCCTAATTCTTTAAATAGCATTCCTCTTTCCTCCAACATAAACATATAGCTCCTCAGTACTAAAAGAACAAAAACTAGTTTTATTCCAAGCTTGAATTTCATTCTTTATCCCTATAACCAGCTATGTTCTTTAATTTTAATTCATCAATATCTCTTGAATCTGTCCATTCTTACCACTAATTATCATTCTAACTGCTTTCCCCCTTATATATGAGGAGAATTTTCTCTATTACCTCTCTTCCTCAAGGCTCTTACAAATTCTTCTTTTTACTCCCAAAATTTGCTTCCCAAATCATAGTTCTACTAATATGCTCATTTATTGTAATGTTCTTTAGAGACTGTAAAGAAAAAAAAAAAAAACTTTCACATAGGTAATCACATTTGATTTTCACACATCTAAGAAAAAATCTTCAGTATTTCTACATTGCCTACTTCAAGTTCCTTAGTCTAACATATTTGATCTGATAAAACCATATCCTAATCTTATTGAACCTCTTCTGTCTAGTCAAACTATATCATTTGATATACTCTGATCATGCTCCAAATTCTTTCATCTTAATGCCATTGCTCATGCTGTTGTTTTGCACAGAAAGCTTCTGACATATATTCTGTCAAAATTCTCCCCAACTTCAAGGCTAAATTCAAACTGCATTTCTTCATTTCCTTCTTTTCTTTACCAAGAACATAATCTTGCTACTGAAAAACAAACAAACAACAATAAACTCTTGTCTATTCATAGGCAGTAGAAAATCCTTTAAATTTAAGGTCTGCCACTTATTATTATTGAGCCTCAGTTTCCTTATCAGTGAAATAAAGGGACTGGATTTTTAAAGTTCCTTTCAGTGCTAGATCAATGATTCCATGATTCTCTGAGGTTTTCTACATTATCACACTTATAATTATTATTATTTATATCAATTTCTTGATTTCCCTGGTGTTGCTATGGTCCATGTGTGTCATGTCTACAACTTATTCATTTCTGTGTAACCAAATCAGTCAAAAAGTTATTTTCAGTAAATGGATCATAAAATCAATTTTTAAAAATCTAAAAAAATTCAGAGAAAATCATGGAACAGTATGGTACTGTGGAAAATTCATTGGGGTTGGAGTAAGGAAGATCTGACTTCAAGATCTAAATTTGAAGATCACCTCTGACTACAACTAAGTCCTAAATAGTACATTAGGCAATTCTGTGACGTGGTCTCAATATACAAATTTGCATTCCCTCTTTCTTTTGGGCTTTAATTAATTAGAGGATTTTACACTAATACAATTTCTTGTAGTTATAAGAAAAATACACATGACCACGAGATTCTTTTTTTTTTTTTTTTTTTTTTTTCATTAATGAAAATTTAGCTATGCCACTAATTGTGAAACCATGGAGAAATTATTTAATCTCCACAACTTTAATTTCTTTACTTTCAAAATGGAAGTTTAAGGGCAGTGAAAGAGCAAATGAGACAATGCTTAACTTTTTTTAAAGTTTAAAGCATTATTTAATTAAAGAACTATTAAATGCCACATATTATTATTGTTGCTGTATCAAATCACATCATTTAAAAAATAAATGGGGTATGGTTTTGAATTCTGAAGTCAGGTCAGAGCCAGGGAAAGAATGAAATCAGGTGGGCCCCTCCATAAAATGAAGCCCACAGGAAGAATTCATCAATACATGTGAGATAGTAGCTTGACAAAGATATCCAGGGTGAAAAGGAAAGACAAAGGAGATAGTTGACTGTTCCAGAGAGAGGAGGACTCATACCCTGAGGCAATTTCCATTATAAAACAAAAACTAAGGTATAGTTTTGAATTCCAGAAAGCTAGGAACTTTGTCCTTGAAGATTTGGCATGTCTGCCACATTTAGAGAAGTTTATGTAGGAGTAGCAACAGAGTAGATACTTTTGATTACATAGCTCATTACCTCAAATCTAGTTCCTTTTTTTTTTTTTTTTTTTGTTTTGTTTTGTTTTGTTCTTGTTGGTGCTTAGTATTAGTAATGTGTATATAAATTACAGATTAGCCTTTCTAAATTTAAAGATCTAGAAAATGCTTCCTCACTTTCCAAATTATCAAGTAAAATCAAAGAGTCCTGGAAATAAAGGGAAAATGTCTTAAAAGTAACAGAGAAAAGAAAAAGAATCTCAATAAGAGATTTCAAGTGTGAAAGATGACAACAGGAAAGGTATAGAAGAAGGAAAACCAAAGAATTGCTTTTGGGCTTTTATAACTGAAATAAGCCTTTTCACATAATGTAGTGCTAGCAAGGTCCTTTGCTTCAAAGAATGATGATAAGTATATATAAGTTTCACCAAAAGAGAAATTATCCAGGTGGCAATGTTTTCCAAAGAGATGTTGAAGTAGCCATATATCATGTCCCAGGATATGAATTTGATAATTTACTGGGAACCTCCTAATAACTTTTTGAAACCTGAATATTATAAACCAATCCTGATTATTTCATATGAGGATTAATGATTTTACTCATGGAATTTAGACACTAAAGACCTCAAGGGCACTAGTGTTTTTTTTTTTTTTTTTTTTTTTTAATTATTACAGTTGCATATTAAAAACACATTTTGTGTACAAATATACAAAGATTATGTCTGACAATGGGATTTAGAATTTTGGAAAATATTAAAATGAGAAATAATGGGCTATTTGGGGGGAGGTAAATACTAGAGACATGTGAATCAAATAAAGGGTGCTTGAACTTAATAAAGAAGATAAGGTAAGAAAACGTTAACAAACATATTGCAAGCCAGGTAATAAAAAAGTATCAGGTACAATGTAAGAAGAAAATTATCATTCAAGAACTCTAGAAGTTCATAGGAGATAATAAGAGAGTCAATAATAAGAGGAATAGTTTCAATTTTCTAATACAAATGTTCAGAGTATAAATTTCCTTAACTAAATAAGTGATGAGAATTAGATAAGGAGTATCTGAATGAAATTAGGTTTAATTGAGGTCTAGTGGCTGGTTCTGGGTGCAGGGACTCAAATAGAGCTCCCCTGCCACCTCTTTGGATTCAGCAATGAAATTAGGTTTAATTGAGGTCTAGTGGCTGGTTCTGGGTGCAGGGACTCAAATAGAGCTCCCCTGCCACCTCTTTGGATTCAGCACAAGGATACAAAGTTAAATGAGGTCTAGTAGTGGGGCAAGAGTCCTCTGTAAAGGAATTTACAGTCCTGAAAACCTAGATTGATAAAAGAGATTTATTGTGGGGTTTGGAAGTAAAGTTTAGTTAGTAAAGTTGAGGGTAGAGATAAGAGGGCACTGGAGCTACAGGTCCGGTGGGCAGAAACTCCTGACATGACTGGTGTAAGGATGCCATATTTGAGACTTCTACAAAGAATGTATTCCAGTTTCCCTCTTTTATAATGGGAGAGCTTTTGGTAATCTTGAAGGAGCTTGTGGGTGGAGTCCCAGGTTGGCTCCTGACTGGGTTTCATCCAGGGTTTAGAATTTAAATAGAATTCCATGGGTTTTTAGATAAGGAACTGTTTGTGCTTGAGAAACCTGAGCAGATCACTAGAATGGGGGCTGGGACAGGCCAAATTAGCTCTGATCAGATGGGGGCTGGGAGAGCCTAGATATCTCACATTATAATTCATGGGGGTTGGGAATTAGAAAGGAATCTTAACTCACATCAATAGGGGAAATTTAAAATTTTAATGAAAGGAAAGCAATTTATCCTCATAGGCCTTACTAAGATTTGTTAAATTTTTAGAGATAAGAAAATTGAGACTATCAACTCATAAGTAATACATAGGTAGTAAATATCACAGAGTTTGAATTCATAGATGTGTGTACTGTCCACTGATAAAACAATAACAAGTTTACAAATGGAAGGGACTTTAGAGGCCAACTAATCCAATCACCTCATTTCACATATGAAAAAAACAGAATTAGAAAAGTCAAAGCCCGGGTTATAAACTTAAACAGGTAGCAAATTCTAGGAATGGACAGGCCACAAATCTCAAATTCAGCCTAATTTTTTTTTTTTTTTTAATTCAACAATTAGTCAACAAATATTTATTTCCTAAGTACCTACTTTGGTCTAGGCATGTATGAAATACTGAAGATACAAAGATAAACTAAGACAGCCTGTTTTATAAATTCTACGGGGAGAAGCAATATGTAGATACATAGTAAGTATATGGTATTTTCCACTATAACAAAATACCACATTAGGTAACATAATTCGTAAACATGAAGATTTAGATTTTTATATCATAAATATATAGAGAACACACATATAATAATATCCATAAACCAGGTCACTCAAGAAATGAAATACAGGGGGGCAGCTAGGTGGCCCAGTGGATAGAGCACCAGCCTTGAATTCAGGAGGACCCGAGTTCAAATATGGACTCAGACACTTAACACTTCCTAGTTGTGTGACCCTGGGCAAGTCAGTTAACCCCAGCCTCAAAAAAAAAAAAAAAAAAAAAAAAAAAAAAATGAAATATAGAAAAGAACATTTGAGGGGAAATTGATGAAAGGATGATTGAAAGAGAAGACACTGAAGTAACTGCCCAGTGAAATGGGAAGATATTTCGGGTGTATGAATGGAGACAAGAGGAGAATAAAAAGGCTCTGAAAACATCAATAGATGGGAGTTAAAATTTTATTTAATGATTTGTCATGAATGTCTTAATTCTAGAACAACAATCCAAGGGTTCACAGTCACAATCCTAAGTTATGATCTTTTCAATAAAATAGATAGCAGTTTGTTTGTTTGCTTGCTTGTTTTTTTTTTTTTTTTCAATAGATATTTACCCTAAAAATTTTGTAAGAACAGCTGAGAACTAGCTCTCTATTTAGCAAATACAGAGGATATGACTTCTTCCAAAATAACTTCCTGAAAGTGGAAATCTTCAACATAAAGAAGATCCAACTCACTTCCAGTTGATCAATGATGGACAGAGGTAGCTGCACCCAGAGAAGAAACACTGGGAGGGGAATGAAAATTGTTAGCACTAATATCTGTCTGCCCAGGTTGCATGTACCTTCGGATTCTAATGTTTATTGTGCAACAAGAAAATGATATTCGCACACATGTATTGTACCTAGACTATATTGTAACACATGTAAAACGTATGGTATTGCCTGTCGTCGGGGGGAGGGAATAGAGGGGGGGGGGTAAATTGGAAAAATGAATACAAGGGATAATATTATAAAATATATATATATATATAAAAAAAAAAGATTGAAATTAAAAAAAAAAATAACTTCCTGAAAGTATGCATGATTATACTTTTGCCAGTGTTAAGAATAGGCTTCAGGTGCAATATGAAACAATTATTGTAAGTTGGTTTCTCTACTAATAGAGGAAGTTAAAAGTCTGGAGTGAGACTTCGTGGACCAAAATAAGAAAACTTTGTTTCATTTTTATATTTTAATATTGTATTTCAAAATAATTAGTTTAATTTGTAATTATTCTATTCATTTTGTACATTTAAAAATATTAGTCTGGAAAAGGATTTACAGATTTTACCACACTAATAAAGAAGTCCATGAAACAAAGGTTAAGGCTGTCCAGACTCAAGGGAGAAGGAAATGTTTTCAGAAAGTAAAGAAAAATGTTTCAAGTGGAAAACAAAGGGAAAAAAATACTAAAGGAGATATTGAGCACTGTTAATCTGTGTTTAGATTAAGGATAAAGTCATATGTCATGAGGAAAGATGGGAAGAAAGACCATTGAAAATTTGGCAGTCCTGAACAGAAAATTCTTTAAAAGGGCATTTTATGATTATTTTGGGTTGCATTTCAAAAATGAATTGCTAGTTAAAATATTGTAGATTTGGATTTTCAGACCATAGTTTAAAGAAGAATAATGAAATGCATTTTTGCAATGAGTGAACTACATCTTTTTGTTTTAAAACGTATATAAGGAGGAGAGTAGAGAGAACAAGAGAAAAATTAGTAAACAAAGGGACATACATACTTATGCAAATGTATACATATACATGTGATTATACTTATATAAATATATAGGTACATATAAATACCTATGTACAAATATGAACATGACTAGCTAGGTATTTGTCTGGTGTCTTGGCATCTTATTTACAATTTTTTCAGACTGAAAATTAAAGAGAAAAGATAAAAATTCCATGTTCACTTATCTATCAATCCAGATACTACATGAAATAACAAGTACACCATAGGGAAGAGAATATTTGCTGTGAAAGGCATTATGTCACACACAGAGAGACACACAAATTTATCTAAGATACAAGACACAATTAAAGCCCATAGTCTCAGATGTTCATATAAAAGTGAATAAAATGTGGATAATGAATAAGATGAATTCATTGTAATATGATTCAATTAAA
The DNA here is from genome assembly GCF_048593235.1 of Sminthopsis crassicaudata. Classification (NCBI taxonomy): domain Eukaryota; kingdom Metazoa; phylum Chordata; class Mammalia; order Dasyuromorphia; family Dasyuridae; genus Sminthopsis; species Sminthopsis crassicaudata. Next base: position 423,618,063 of record NC_133620.1, on the reverse strand, counting down.
CAAGCCATTCATATATACTTTTTTTTTTTTTTTTTTTTTGCTAAGAACTAGCAATAAAAATACAAAATAGTCCAAAACAGTTTCTGTCTTCCAGAAGAAGACAGAAAAGAAATCTTCTTTTTTTGGGAGAGAAATAGTGAGTGTGCTAAAAATTGAAATATGAAATAATTACAAAGTTATTTTCTAGAGGAAAGAATGTATCTGAAACGAAAGGCAGTTTGTTATCCTTAACTGACAAAGATTCAGAATCACAAAATTCTTGGTCAAAACATAGGATAGATAGATGCTCTTTCCTTTATTTATTTATTTTAATTTTCATTTAATTATTTATTTAATAAGTATTTATTATTTGATTTAATTATTATTCATTAGTCAAGAATTAGAAGAGAGACAGATATCATATAAATAAGATTAGATTTCTAAACCCTTGTCTGACCTTTCAAGAATGAGAGGGAGAGAATAATAATTTAAATGCTAAGTACTATTTGCTAGTCACTGTGCCAAGCTATTCTTACAAATATTATTTCATTTGATTCTCATAGCAACCTTTGATAGTTTGAACTATTTTTAGTACTATTTGACAACTGAGGAAACTGAAATGAAACTGAGGCAAATAGAGTTTAAGTGATTTGGCAAGGGACACATAGCTAGTGAGTATTTGAATTTAAATTTGACTTCAGATTTTCCTAATTCTAGGCCTGACTTTCTATTCATTAAGAGCTATCTAATTAGCTCTTGCAAAAGAAAGAAAGAAAGAAAGAAAGAAAGAAAGAAAGAAAGAAAGAAAGAAAGAAAGAAAGAAAGAAAGAAAGAAAGAAAGAAAGAAAGAAGGAAGGAAGGAAGGAAGGAAGGAAGGAAGGAAGGAAGGAAGGAAGGAAGGAAGGAAGGAAGGAAGGAAGGAAGGAAGAAAGAAAGAAAGAAAGAAAGAAAGAAAGAAAGAAAGAAAGAAAGAAAGAAAGAAAGAAAGAAAGAAAGAAAGAAAGAAAGAAAGAAAGAAAGAAAGAAAGAAAAGAAAAAGGAAAAAAGAAATATATATGTATATAAATAAAGTGAATAGGAAAAAAAAAAGAAAATCAAAAGAACTATATAAATAAAGCTCCAGATATTTTAATACATTTTAGTAATTTGCAGACAGACTTCCTACAATTATTATTTATAATTATTCATTTAAGAATTATTTCTATTAAAAACACTGGAGTACAGGAATAAATGGAGTTTTCCTTAAAATAATTAGTAGCATATATTTAAAACCTTCAGAAAGGATCATTTGTAATGGGGACAAATTATAATCATTTCCAATAAGATCAGTAGTGAAACAAGGTTGCCCACTATCTCAATTACTATTAAATATTGTATTAGAAATGTTAGCTATGGCATTAAGAAAACCTTGGAGAAGGAATGAATTTTTCACCAAAGAAGAAATGGAACTCATAATTGAACACCAAATAAATAATTTTTATTACATTAAGCTAAAAAGTTTTTGTATAAACAAAACTAATGCAGACAAGATCAGAAGTGAATCAATAAATTGGGAAAACATGTTTACACTCAAGAGTTCTTATAAAAGCTTCATTTCTAAAATATATAGAGAACTGATACAAATTTATAGGAATTCAAACCATTCTCCAATTGATAAACTGTCAAAGGATATGAACAGACAATTTTCAGATAAAGAAATTACAACTATTCCTAATCATATGAGAAATTGCTCTAAATCACTATTGATCAAAGAAATGCAAATTAAGACAATTCTGAGATACCACTACAGACCTCTTAGATTGGCTAAGATGACAAAAAAAGATAATGATGAATGTTGAAGGGGATGTGGGAAAACTACTACATTATTCGTGGAATTGTGAATGGATCCAGCCATTCTGGAGAGCAATTTGTAACTACACTCAAAAAATGATCAAACTGTGCATGCCCTTTGATATGACGGTGTTTCTACTGGGTCTGTATCACAAAGAGATTTTAAAAGAGAGAAAAGAAATCACATATGAAAAATGTTTGTGGCAGCCCAAGCTTGCTGTAGTGGCAAGAAACTGGAAACTGAGTGGATGCTCATCAGTTGGAGAATGGCTGAATAAGTTATGGCATATGAATGTTATGGAGTATTATTGTTCTATAAGAAACAATCAGCAGAATGATTTTAGAGAGGCCTTGAGAGACTTACAGGAATAGATGCTAAATGAAATGAACAGAACAAAGGATTATTTTCACTAGGAGCAACAATATTATATGACAATCAATTCTGATGGACGTGATTCCTTCCAACAATGAGATGATTGAGGCCAGTTTCAAGGATCTTGTTATGAAGAGAGACATCTACACCCAGAGAGAACTGTGGGAACTGAGTATGGATCACAACATAACATTATCAGTTTTTTGTTGTTGTTCACTTGCAATTTGTTTTCTTATTCATTTTCTTTCCATTTTGATTGGATTTTTCTTGTGCACCAAGAGAATTGTATAAATATGTTTACATATATTAAATTTAGCATATGTTTTAACATGCATAACATATATTGGATTGTTTGCCATTTGGGGAGAGTGTGGAGGGAAAGAGGTAAAATTTTGTAACACAGTCTATGGAAAGGTTAGTGTTGAAAAATTATTCATGCATATGTTTTGAAAATAAAAAGCTTTAATAAGAGAAAAAAGAATTATTTGCATCTTTTCATCACTTATTCAATGGAGAATGACCCTTGAGCAAGTATATTTGTGTTAATTTCCTCTCTATCAAAAAATATTAGACTTTTACCCAAGATACTTAATGAAAATATTGTCAAAATTGCATTTCCATGGTCCATGTTATCTTATTTTAAGCCTGAAAAACATAATAGTATATATATATATATATCTTATAACCTAAAGAGACCCCTAAAAAGCAAAACCATCAAGAGACTATTTATTTGGATGAAAAAGAATATGCTTCAATCCTCAAACTGGAATTGTTTATAAGAAATACAGAAGTCAAATCAGATTGCTTCCTGTCCTCATTACTATTTTATATAGCTCTAAAAATTCTAATAATATTAGTAAAAGAAAAAAAGATTTAAAAAATTAACAGAGAAATGGAATTATCAATCTTCATTGTTAATATAATTCATTTAAAAACCTCTTCTCCAAACACAGCAAATAATGTATATAACTTTAGATTTAGCAAAGTAACTTACTCTGAAGCCTTTTAATTATAAGCATTTGTATATACAAAGTACAAAGGAAGAAGAAATTAATAGAAAGAGAAATCCCATTAAAATAAATAAAATATATTTGTATTATTCTATCAAGAAACATATAATGCACATGCACAAGACACTCACACACACACATCCACAAGGTTATAGAGCTAAAGTAAAAAATAAATTAATAAAATTATATAAACATATGTGCGTGTATATATATACATATACATATATATACATATACACATATACATATATATACACATATACATATATACACATATACATATATATACACATATACATATATACATACATACAATGATAATTAAAAATATTTTATATTTAATTAAAATAGAAAGTAGATAATAGAAAGAACTACAAAAGAAGGAATATCAAGGAACCAAAATCACAAACCTAGTGGTCAGTTAAATGAAGAAAATGAACTACATTAGGAAATAATATCTATTTATCAAAGCCTGGGAAATAAAAAAATAACAACCAATCAAATTCAGTGACCTATTGAGGGAATATGGGAAAGGAATAAAGGATAGAAGGCAGAAAAGATGGAAGGGAGGGAGATTGCTAGAAAGGAAGGGAGGATAGAAGAAAGAAATGGTGAAAGGAAGGAAGGGAGGAAAGAAAAAAACAAGGAAGGGAGGGAGGAAGAAGGAAGGATGAGAGAAAGGATAAAAGCAAGCAAGCAAGGACAGAATGGAGGGAGAGAGGAGGAGAGGGAAGGAGAAAAAGAAGGAGGAAGAAAGGAAGGAAAAATAGAAGGAAAATGGAAGAAAGAAAGGAAGGAAAGAAGGAAGGAAGGAAGGAATTGAGTTAGTGAAGGAGTGATGGAAGGAGAAAAGGAGTGAAAGAAAAAGCGAGATAGGCAAAAGGATTAAGGGAGGATGGTAGTAACGAAGTAAAGGGGAGTTGAGTAGAGAAAGCAATGTACACTTATACTATATATCTGCATACTTTTTATAAATATGTATTCATATATATGTACACAATTTATCACCAGATTGTTTTTGAAGGACACTTAGAGATCATGGGAGAGTACAGATATGGAATGACAGAAATAAAAATGCAACATGGTAGCTAGGTGATATGATAATAGTATACTAGGTCTGGAGTCAGAAAGACAAGTTCAAATCTGGCTCAGACTTACCATCTGTGTTAAGCTGAGAAAGTCACTCAACCTTTATTTACTTCTGTCTCTTCATCTGTAAAATGGAGATGACAAAGCATCTATATCATAGTATTGTTGTGAGAATCAAATGAAATAATTATAAAGTGTTTAGAACAGTGCTTGCTCCATGGTAAACACTATATACACATAAGCTATTATATGATTTTCATAACTCTCAGAACTCTCAAAAATAGGGGAAAAACTGGTTTATCAGTAATAAAGAGGATAACAAAAATATATTTTTTTAAAAATAACATTATGGTCACGAGGGTGACCCAATAAGGAATAACACCTCTATGAGATAAATGTGAAAAGTTCATTGATGAAAAATGACAGGGCGGGGGAAGAATTAATTATTCAACGTGTTTTGTCTTAAAAGCTGTTATTTTTACTAAAAATCAACCATGGTAGCTGCTCCTATATGCCTATATTTAGACCTTATATTTTTCAAGTAAGATCTATAAATTCAAGACCATGAAACATTTTTTGCATGGTTCAATCCTTCTCTTTGATTAAATATCTGGATGTGTTTACATTTTGCTTTCACACAGCTTTCTTCTCATTTTTCCTTATGATTGGATTTTAACTCCTATGTGGCGATATTCTGGAAAATTTCCCTCCCCACATGTTAAACAGAAGATCAATGCCAAAATACCATAGATAGAGTTCTTGTGATTTTCATCACTACCAAAGAGCATTAATTACATGCCTACTTATGAATGATACTATCTTGAACACTATACCACCAATCAGAAGAATAGAAATCCCACATTCTTTCACTAGGTCACTGAACTTTACTGGTTGTGTAGGTCATTCTACTATTTACTTTTCTAATTTTTTAAACTTGTAAGAAATCTGTTTAATTATCATTGTTTTATAATCTAGTTTGAAGTATACTATATACTATGTACTATGTTCTCTTCTTCCTATATGTTTTCATTGTTTCTCCTGAGATTTTAGACTTTTTTATCTTTTTTTTTTTTTTTTTTTTTGTATTCATTTTTCCAAATTATCCCCTCCCTCCCTCCACTCCCTCCCCCCGATGGCAGGTAATCCCATACATTTTACATGTGTTACAATATAACCTAGATACAATATATGAGTGTAAATACCATTTTCTTGTTGCACATTAATTATTAGCTTCTGAAGGTATAAGTAACCTGGGTAGATAGACAGTACTGCTAACAATTTACATTCGCTTCCCAGTGTTCCTTCTCTGGGTATAGTTATTTCTGTCCATCATTGATCAACTGGAAGTGAGTTGGATCTTCTTTATGTTGAAGATATCCACTTCCATGAGAACACATCCTCATACAGTATTGTTGTTGAAGTGTATAGTGATCTTCTGGTTCTGCTCATTTCACTCAGCAACAGTTGATTTAAGACTTTTTTATCTTTACAAATGAATTTGTTTTTATTTTATCTAGCTCTATAAGGTAATCCCTTCATAGTCTGCTGTTATGGGCCAAAACTCTGAACTTGAAACAAAGGATTCTCACAAGGTGCTAAGTCAGTGGAATTGCTAGAGACAATGATTATCTAGTTTAGCATGGTTCAGTATGACAGATTTAATCTTACAACAAATAATGGTTTCCTAGTGATGTAATGATTGGTTTATACTCAGTGTGCAGCATAAAGCCGGTATTGAGAACCACAGAGAACAAGGGCACTAGAAGCTCTCAGAACCAAGGGGAGAAATTCAATTTTATCTGCAATCTTCCTGGTGGCTGGCCTGGCCTCTGGCACTTCTCCCACTAAGATCAAAGCCAGACTTAAAGGCTCTCCAGAAAGCTGCTCAGGATCAGGCAAAGAGATAATAAAGAAAAGAAAATAATAATAATAATAATATATAAAATAATAAAAGGGAAAAAAATAAGCCCTGACTATTCTTGTGATGATTCCTGAATTGAAAGGAAGGCTGCTTCCAGAGACCCCAAGAAAACAGAACCAGAGAACATTATATTTTGACACCTGAAAATGGGATCAAGGACTTTCATCTGTGACCCAGAAAGTTGGGTGAGTGCAAAAAGGAAATTTTGTAAAGGGCTAAACTAGTGCATCAGCTAAAATGGGACAGATGTTTAGAAAGGAGCCTTCTTTTCCAATTCAAGGAAAATGTGTAGTGAGTATTGTCAGACTTATGAAAAACCAAGGTTTAATTGTAACTTGGGAGCAGATAATTGAACTTTTAGAGTACACATTGACCTTTTAGCAGTGCACATCTCCTTGGTTCTCAAAGGAAAAAGAATTAGATCTAGACAAGTGGAAATTAGTAGGAGAGCAACTATGTGAATACTACAATGATAATGGACCTGATTCAATTTCCAAAGAAACATTCTATACATATAAGTTAATACAATTGGCTTTAGGAAATTATATAATTTATAGAATAAGAAAAAAGAAGAAATAGCAGGAGGGGGAGGATCCAGATAAATTACATGAAAAGGATGAAAAATCAGATAAGAATGGAGTTAAGTACAATTCTGCATGTGGTGCTTCACGGCAGGAGCCATTAGGGCATTCCCCATCCCATGACCTATCTCCCTTAATTAACACTTCATAGGTGGAGGGGGAAGGAAGAGGGGGGAAGGGTCAGCGACACAATCAGTACCACTTATGAAGCAGCCTATAACAAGGTTACAAAAGCCATTAGTTAAAGCAAAAAAGGAAAGAAAGGATATATCTGATTTAAAAATAAATTCATACCCTGTGATTGAAGAGCTTGACTCTTCAGGTCAACAAAAAAGAAGATACATTCCTTTTGATCTGGAAAAAATTAAGGATTTGAAAAAGGGTTGCACTCTTTATGGGCTACAGAATTTGGTTTATGAAATCTTAACCTGTAGTGTTTGGAAATCTATAGCAAGGACATGTTTAGAACCTGGGCAAAACTTGTTGTGGCTTTTAGAGTATAGTGAACAATACAGGGTAAAAGCCCAATGATATAGGCAAACTGGAGTTAATATACAAATCATCTTTCACCAACTAGAAGGTAAAGGTCAGTATGTAGATTAATTACCCTATAATAGTATATGAGCAAATTACTGCTGCTTCTATAAAAGCTTGGGGCACCCTCCCAGGAAAAGATGGAGGTGAAGCCTTCATGAAAACAGAGCAAGGTCCTAATGAACCTTTTGTTGATTTTGTGGGATGTCTGCAAACAGCTGTCATAAGTACCATTTGAAAGAATGCAAGTACAAGAATTATGATAAGACAACTGGCTAAAGAAAATGCTAATAAGGTTTGTAGAAGAATTATATGGGGGCTACACAAAGATGCTCCTTTAGAGGAGATCATAAGATGCTGGCCACAATGGGCACAAATGCTTATTATACTCAGGCTATGATGAACATAGGAAGACAGTGTCCCTCTTGGCAAGGGACTTCTAGAGAGATTAGACAATGCTTTCAATGTGGAAAAATAGGACATCTGAGAGTTCAATGTAGGTAAATATAGAGAGTGAGAGGATAGGGTGAGAGAATAATACCCAAAACCTTATGTCCAAAATGCAACCAAGACTTCTACTGGTCCTTAGACTATATATTGACCCAGGAAATGAGAGGCAGAGCCCAGCTCCAAGATCTCAAACAAAAGACAGGTGGGCATGATAGCAGCCAAGGTTACACCCTGAACTTTAGAAGTTCAGGACTCTGATATGATCAAATCAGCCAAAAAGTAAGCAGATGGAAGAAAAGGATTACAATTAGTGAAAACACAAGCTTTTTAACCTAACAGCAGGACAGTATCTAATGTAAGCAGCTCCAATGTAATTGTCAGCTGATGATGGACGGAGAAGGAATCAGATGGGTGCCAAAGAGCCGTATTCACCTTGTCCACCAGAGAGAGACAGAAAAAGAGAGAAATCTCAAAACAAAGTAGAAGACCTAAAAAACATCTGACACTGAAAGAGCATGGCTGATAATGAGACTGTTGCAGAACTTTGAAATCTATAGGAAGCATCAGATCCCCTGAGATTAAAAAAAATTTTTTTTGATAAGACTGTTGCAGAACTTTAAAACCAGCAGGAATCATTGGATTATCTGAGGCATGATAAGACTGATGCAGGACAAATATCTCAATCTTGATAAAGAGTGCCTTCAATTTACTATATTTCAATGTTTTGTTGGTGCATTCCTAATTGTGTGTTCATTTTGTACTGCTGCTCCTCTAAATTATCTTTGGCTGGAATACTTTCAGGAAGACTAGTAAATTATTTATAACAATGGCCATTCTTTAGCATCTTGTTATGATTCTTGTACCAAGAGGTTAATGTCAGACCTGCAGTACAATATCTGAGTTTATTGAAATATCAGCCTCTACTAATTCTATTGTATAAAGGTATCACATTTTCAATGCCTTTGTTTTTGTTGTTTTGTTGTCTATTCCATATTTCCCTTAATCAGTCTAAGATCAAATGGGATGCTTATGATTCACAAAGTCCAAACTTTACTTAAGAATATATTTTACCTCTCAAACAATATCAAACATTGTAATGCAGTCAACATAGAAAGCTATGCATTTCTATTCTTGCTGAATCAAAACAACATAGTATGATGGAAATAGTGCAACATTTAAAATCAGAGGCCCTGGATTTGAGTCCCAATCCTTCAATTTGTGATCTGTATTACTATATATATATATATATATATATATATATATATATATATATATATATATATATATATATATATAAAACATGATAAATTCTTAAGTTCCTTAAATTTCTAAATGAAAGATATAAGGTATCCCAAAGTATATTCATGCTATTGCTTTCAGAAAAGGGAATGTGACAAAGAGATCATATATACAATGCTTCTTTAGAAAACTGTATATCCAGAAGGGCCAAAAAGTTATATAAATGATATATCTAGGCATTCATGTAGGAAAAAACAAAAGTAATTGGAACCCCACATATCACCAGACATTCGTAAAAGATTCTGAATAAAATGCCTAATTTCAAATCCTCCTCATGACATTCTTTACTTATTTAACTTTGGGCAAGATCCCTAATTTCCCTAGAACTCAGTACCTTTCTCATTGGAATTAGGGGATTGGACTAGGTAACCACTCAATTGCCATAGGTATAAATCTATAGTTCTATGAGATAAAAGGCAAGAAAAAGAGAAGCACACTTATCAAAACACAAAAAAATAATGGACATATAAATTTGATAATGGAAATTAAGTATAAGGAGAAGGTTGGATTACAAGGGCTTATTCTTGCAAAAGCTATGTCTTTAAATTCAATACTATCCTAGAGATACCATTTATTTGGAATTTGTAAAATATTATAAACTTAGAAAAATCAGAATCACAAGGAACTCAAAAGATAATGCAAAGCCACATGATGGGAGTATAAATTGATTAAGTTATATTAGTAAATGTAATAAAACAATATAAATTAATAATGACATTCACTTACACAATGTAAAAATCTAGAATAACACTAGAAATAGTGAAAACATGCAGGCATGTAGAATACAATTTCCTTGCTTCAATTTATATTGTGAAGCAAGTCATCAAAACAAGTTAATTTTGGTTAAAAAAATGACTAAGGCAATAGGTTAGACAAGGAATAATAAGAGAATAAAATTAATTGATTCATTGTTGAACAAACCAGAAAATATAAATTATTTACCATTTTATTTTAAAATTGTTGAGAAAATTGGAAAGAAATCTGGCAGAAATCTGTACTATATAAATATCTTCTAATATAGTCAACAACAAATTTTAAATGGATATGTGATTAACATTAAAGATCTCATCATCAAAAAGTAGATCATTATTGTTATACATTTATAGGTGGAAAATGTATTTTAATCATATGAAAGTTATAATTACAAAAGATGAAAAGTATAGCTTTAATTACATGGAATCAAAAAACTTATTTATCATAATTAATACACCTAGGATAGTGGGTCTGGAGTTAATGGAATGGGGATAATGTGAAATTTATCAAATGTTTTTTATTCAACCTTTATAGAAATTACGTATTTTCTTGTTCTTTTTAAATAGTTAAAATGATCTCTCTATTCTTTACTCATGGTTGAATCTCTTATTTCCATATTCTTGCCCAAGTTGTACCCTGTGCCTGAAATTCCTTCTTCACACCTGTCACAATTTTTTTTGCTTATTCAAGATGAAATTCAAGTACTAACTTCTGAATTCTGCTTTTCCTTAAAATACCAGTTGTTAGTTTCCTCACTCCTATGTTATCTTATATTTTAAAACTTATTAAACTTTTTTGCATTTAACATATTTATTTCATATACTCATAAATATACTTGTCTCCTCCATTACAATGCAATTATCTTTGTATAAAGATTATTTTATTCTTTATATTTGTAACTTTATTACTTTGCATAGTGCTTGGGACAAGATAGTTATTTTTAAATGGGTGCTGATTGATTGTTGAGGTACAGGTTTTGCTCTAGCTGCTAGAGCTTCTTCTGACAAAAGTAACTTCTGTTTATTTTATATGCATTTGTATTTATTTTTGTTGCATTTCCTCACTGAATTTAATTTTTTAAGGAAAATATGGCTTTATTTTTGTCTTTTTAACCTCAGCACTTACAACAGTATTTGGCTTCTAATAAGTAATTTCTAAATACTTGTCTATTGTTTGAGTGATAGTTTGAAATGTATGTCAGTTCAGAAAACCCCCAAGAAGTTATATCATAGAGTCATCAAAGGTTCAAAATGAATTATTTTTAAATGTTGTCATTGCTTTCCTTTAGCATATACTTACAATGAGGGTTTGTGTAAGAATTGTATATAAACTACTCTCTCTTAAAGAATGTCTAATAGCATCAAACACTGAAAAATGTCCATCTCACAACCTCCACTGACATTGAACGTTGAACAGTTTCCATCCTATCTCAGTGCCCTCCCTCCCACCTGAAAAATATGTTGAGTATCAAGAGCTATTGTATGTCCATGGGTTTAAAAATCAATTTAATGTTAAGTGACCATGAGACAATATCATTATCCCCTGTATGGGAGACACAGTATGGAGAACAACATGCTAATCTAAACAGCTAGGATTTTTTCTATGCCCCATAATGACCTGTAAGAAGGATCTGTGGACAGCTCAACACTGCTATCATTATGTAAAAAACAACATTTTGCGAGGAAGTTTGCAGCTCTTCATGGAACATATATTGCCTATCAGTGTGAAGGCAAATGTGCATCGAGAGATCGCTTTCTATGTATTCTGCTTAGGTTATGGGATACATGCCTCAGTGGGAAAACAAGAGGTTTCAGAGCCTTTCAGGAATGGCAGCCTGCAGGCAAATCACCTTGCATGTGGTCCCACAGTGTTCTTCACTACTCTTAAACAGTGACTTTGTTTCATCCCAATGGAGATTTCGTTTCAGTGATGGGTGAAATGATCCCTAAATATAGCCTGTAGATCAAATTTTCAACTCTGTAAAGTGCTTTGGAGGCCTTAGGGAGGAAAGAATGCTTCACAATTCACTTTTCTTTGCAGCATTGTGGACTATATGTTAAAAAAAAAATGACAGCCTCTTTTCAGTCAGACAAAACAATTTCCTAAAAGAAAACACACTTGTATTGAGTTTTTTCTTTATAGAGTGAAGTAAAAGCAGTGCACATTTATATTATATATTTTATTTATATTTATTTATATTATATATTTTATTTGTTTTTGTTTGCCCAGTCAATTATTTAACACTTTACATTATAGACAAGTTGAGAATACACATGAATGAAGACAGTTTTCATATCAAGAATTTCCTACATTGGTTAACAATCAAAGGTTCCAGTCAAGAAAAAAAAAAAAAAAGAAGAAGAAGAAGAAGAAGAAGAAGAAGAAGAAGAGAAGGAAAAAAAATGAAGCTTTTAATGTCTTTATACAAAAGATGGTCTGGTGGATAAAGGGCTGAGCTTAGAATCAGGAAAAATGAGTCAAATCCTAGCTCTGCCACATATATGTTAACTATAAGTTGCTTATTTATTTAACCTCTTAATATCTTAGTCAACTTTTAAATAAGCTAAATCATAAAAACTATAAATTATAAAGGAGGGCAATTAGATGGTACACTCAATAGAGATTCAGGATTTCAATCAGAAAGACTTGAATTCAAAACAAGCCTCAGATAGTTATTAGCTATGTGACTCTGAACAAGTCACTTAACTATTTAGATGAACAAGTCATCTAAATGAACTGGGAAAGAAAATAGCAAATCACTCCAGTATTTTTACCAGGAAAACCTACATGACAGAAAAATTACAATGAAACTATAGACGTATGGTATTTCTATGTCTGCTTCAGACTTCTAGTCACCACAAGAAGGAATTCAATAGTTTTGAGAATCTAAGCATGTACCAAATCCCTGTCACAAACCCATTTTCAAAAGGATCTAAAAAGAGAGGCTTAAATATTTAAGACAACAAAATCAAATACTCAAAAGTGTTATTTTTTTCAGGGGTGTAGCCAATATAACAAGATATAGGAAGCTTGAGGCATTCTCAACATTCCCCTCTAAACAACTTTAAAATAATGTCTCAAATCAAATTCTGGAGTGGTTAATATATACACAACAAAAGATAGTGTGAGGCATTTTTTCCAGCCCAAGACAACCTTGGAAGTCAAAGGAGAGGTCTATGACACTAGATTGGCAACAATAGAAGTCCTGGGCCTTAGAGACAATAGTAGCTACAGCATCAGCTTCAGGAACAGTCAAGGCAGAGACACTAAAAGGTTCTGGAAAAAACAAACAAAAAATCAAACAAACAAAAAAAAAACAACACTTTTTTTTCCAAGTTTTTTTGTTTTTTTGTTTTTTGTTTTTTTTTTTTTCTGATCAAGCACTCATTTCTTAAATATATGGAGAAATCAGCCTAATTTCACTGACATATAGTTACTGATTTTTCAGAATCCCTGTCTGTAAGGGCTCCTTAGCTCATACCCTACCTTATAGCTACTTCTTCCCTCATATCTTTAGGCTTATATGACCCTGAGAAATGTGACTTGACTTGATCGTTTGACCTTTCTCCTCCTCCTTTGCCTAGGAATACAAAGAGACTCTCCCTTTTGACCTAGAAATACTACACATGAGGAACTGGATTGCAAGCATCTGGGCTTCATGTTCTAGCCTGTTCAGTCTATTCACTCTGTGTTTAAAGCACAGTATAATCAAGGATAACTGGTTTGGGGCTTGAATTGGGACTAAATTCATAGAGAACTTATAGTAATAATATTGTGAGATTATGACTCTAAGTTATTGGGGAGAAAATGTGCCTGCATTTGTTTTTACTATAACACTGAAGTAAATATCTTTTTGTAAAAGCTAATTTGATATCAAATGTTTAAATGTCACTGCAGTGCCATTCACTGGGTCTTTAATGTGGAAGTGAACACAGACAATTGGAGCTTGAACTGATGGCAGAGAAAAGATATTCCCCAATGTGCTCAGATTGCCAAAGAACTCTGTAGGAGTAAAATTTAACAAGCATCTCTTTGAGATAGCAAGCCCAGAGCATCTGTGTTACCTGTCCATTTCTGATTGTAATTTCTTAAAGAGTAAGTCATTAAGGACTTAGATGATGATTTGCTAAAGAACTGAGTAAAAGCTCATTATTTTCAAATAGTATGGAAACTTTGGCCCATCTCTTTGGATGAAGCAAATGCAATTAATAAACTGTAAATTCCTTGAGGGCAGGAACTGTTTTATTTTTTGTTTTGTATCCTAGCCATTTAAGACAGTGCCTGGCATATGGTAGGTAATTTGTTAAGCTTATTTAAGGGAGTTGAATTAAACTGTGTCCCTATGCTACTTTTTGGCTTGAAAGAAGCAAACTAAATGTGAATTCTAACTCTGGGCTGGATTTGTTATTCAAATTGCATTTAAGCCTCACAGTAGATTTACCATTGCTCAGTCACTACCTTTCACAAAACAGAAGTTTAATAATACTTTGTTGAATTGAAATTAGTTGTGTAGCATTTAATTCTAACTCCCAAATGAGCTATTTGCATTTCAATCTGACCTGCAATAAAAGTTCTTAGAATCTTAGCATGTAGGGTAGGAAGGGATTACAGATATTAGCAAGTTTAACACTATCTTTCTACAGATCAAGAAAAAAAAAATCTCAAAGAAAAAAATAATTTTATTTCAATTGCACAAATAAAAAAAAAAATAGAGCATTGAACATAGATCCTCTGAGCTCAATTCTAGTGAATTGTGTAAGATATCCCACTGATTTTTCAAAGACTCATTTTGTTTAACCCATACTGGATTACTTGTCATCTAAAGAAAGCAGTAGGAAGAAGGGGAAAAAAATTGGAACAAAAGGTTTTGTAAGGGTGAATGTCAAAAACTATTGATGCTTATATTTTGAAAAAAAAAAAAAAAAAAAAACTTTGGAAAAAGAATTATAACATTGCAAAAATAATTTAGGTAGTTTCTGCCCTCAAGGAACTTATTATTATCTAGTGACAATGATAAAACACATGCAATAAATAATAAAATACTTTTAGAAAAGTTAAGAAAAGAAGACTTATGCCTTGCAATTGTTTGGGGAGGACATTCAATATTGTTTCTTTGCTCCCAAACTTTAGCTCATCTTTTTAAAATAATTTGTTATGGTTTATAAAATAGATTTTTAAGAACACTTTTAAGTAACTCAAGTTGCAAAAAAGTGAGTGAAGAAAATAATTCATTAAAAATCAGAATCAAACAAATGGAAATGAATGAGAAACCAAGAATCAGTCAAACAAAACCAAAAAAAAAAAAAAAAAAAAAAAAGAAACAATGGGAAAAATGTCAAATACCTTCTTGGGAAAATAACAGACCTGGAAAATAGATCTAGGAGAGACAATCTGAGAATTATTGGACTTCCTGAAAAATATGATGAAAAAAAGAGCCTGGTCACTATTTTCCAGGAAATTATCAAAGAGAACTGCCCAGATGTTATAGAGACACAGGGTAAAATAGACATTGAAAGAATTCATTGATCACCTACTGAAAGGGACCCTAAAATCAAAATTCCAAGAAATATACTGGCCAAATTCCAGAACTATCAGATGAAGGAAAAAATGCTGCACACTGATAGAAAAAAAAATAATTCAAATATAGAGGAGCCACAATAAGGATTACTCAGGATTTAGCAGCATTCACATTAAAGGATCCAAGGGCCTGGCATATAATATTCCAAAAGGCTAAGGAACTTTGCATGCACCAAGAATAATTCAGGAAAATGAGCATTTTTTTTTCTAGGGAATAAGATGGACATTCAACAAAATAAGTGAATTTAATCTATTTCTGATGAAAAAAAAAAAAACAGCACTAAAGGAAAAAGTTTGATCTACAAATATTGGACTCAAGAAAAATTTAAAAAGGTAAAACGAAATTTTGGGAACTATATTTCTGCTATAAAGATATATAAAGAACACTTGTACACTTTGTTCTAGAAACTAGAGGTGGAAAGGAAATTGTACCAGGAAAAGGGTAAAGTGGGAGTACTTCATCTCACAAAGAGGCAAAGGAAACCTATTATATCTGAGAGAAAGGATGGAAGGAGATGAACATAGTGTGTAGAATACTGCCATCAGAATTGGCTTAAAGAGAAAAATATTAGACATATCAGATTTATGTGAAACTTCTCCCAGCTCACTGAAAAGTGGGAGGGGAAAAGTGTAAAGGAAAGGAATAAGCTAAGTAGAAGGGAATGCAGAAATACAAAAATGAGGAAAAGGGGTAAGATGTGGGAGGAACTCTAAGGTGGGGAGAGAAATATTAAAAAAGGGAGTGCTGTGAGAGGCAAGTGGTGCTCACAAGTTTAATGCTGGTGAGGGAGGTAAGGGGGAAGGAATAGAGAAAAGCATAAGCAGGGGTTAACAAAATGGCAAGTAATGCAGAATTGGTAATTTTAAACATAAATGTGAATGGAGTAAACTCCATAAATAGGAAGCAGTTAGCAGACTGGATTAAAAGTCAGAATCCTACAATATGTTGTTTACAGGAAACACACTTGAAGCAGGGTGATGCAGACAGAGTAAAAGTAAAAGTAAAAGGTTGGAGCAGAACCTACTATGCTTCAGGTGAAGTCAAAAAAGCAAAAAAGCAGAGGTAGCCATCCTGATATCAGATCAAGCAAAGCAAACTTTGATCTAATTAAAAGAGATAAGAAAGGGGACTATATATTGCTAAAGAATAGCATAGAAAATGAAGCAATATCAATATTAAACATATATGCACCAAGTGGTGCATCTACATTTTTAAAAATATTATATTTATTTATATTTATATTTAATTTTATAATTATATATTTTTTTGAAAGTTTATATGCATGGGTAATTTTTTACAACATTATCCCTTGTACTCACTTCTGTTCCAAATTTTCTCCTTCTTCCCTGTACCCCCTTCCCTAGATGACAGGCAGTCCCATATGTGTTAAATATGTTATAGTATATCCTACATACAATATATGTGTGCAGAATCGAATTTCTTATTGCACAGGAAGAATTGGATTCAGAAGGTAAAACTAACTTGGGAAAAAAGACAAAAGTGCAAACAATTTACACTCATTTCCAAATGCTCCTTTTCTAGGTGTAGCTGATTCTGTGCATCATTGATCAACTGGAATTGAATTAGATTTTCTCTATGTTGAAGATATCCACTTCCATAGAATATATCCTCATACAGTATCATTGTTGAAGTGTATAATAATCTCCTGATTCTGCTCATTTTCTCAGCATCAATTCAAGTAAGTCTATCCAAGCCTCTCTGTATTCATTGTACTTGTTATTTCTTACAGAACAATAATATTCCATAACATTCATATACCATAATTTACCCAACCATTCTCCAATTGATGGGCATCCATTCATTTTCCAGTTTCTAGCCACAAACATTTTGGCACATGCAGGCCCCTTTCTCTTTTTTAGTATTTCTTTGGGATATAAGCCCAGTAGTAGCACTGCTGGATCAAAGGGTGTGTAGTGGTATCTCAGAGTTGTCTTAATTTGCATTCTTGTTGAATGTAGTATTTATTGCATTGTGATCTGAGAAGAAACCATTTACTATTTCTGCCTTCCTGCATTTAATTTTGAGATCTTTATGTCCTAATATATGATCAATTTTTGTATAGGTTACATGAACTGCTGAGAAGAAAGTATACTCCTTTCTGTCAACATTCAGTTTTCTCCAAAGATCTATCATACCTAATTTTTTCTAATATTCTATTTACCTCTTTAATGTCTTTTTTATTTGTTTTGTGGTTTGATTTATCTAATTCTGAGAGTACAAGGTTGAGATCTCCCACTATTATAGTTTTGTTGTCTATTTCTTCTTGCAACTCTCTTAACTTCTCCTTTAGGAAGTTAGATACTATACTACTTAGTGCATATAGATTTAGTATTGATATTGTTTCATTGTCTATGCTACCCTTTAGCAAGATATAGTTTCCTTCCTTATCTCTTTCAATTAGATCAATTTTTGCTTTGCTTGATCTGAGATAAGGATGGTTACCCTTGCTTTTTTGACTTCACTTGAAGCATAATAGATTCTGCTCCAGCCTTTTTCAATTACTATGTATGTATCTCCCTTCTTTAAATGTGTTTCCTGTAAACAACATATTGTAGGGTTCTGACTTTTGACCCAGTCTGCTATCTGCTTCCATCCCATTCACAATAACAGTTAAAATTACTAATTCTGTATTTCTTGACTTCATATTATTACCAGATTATGTTTTTTTTTTTTTCCCTTCCCCTCCCCAAACCTCTTCTCCAGTATTAAACTTATGGGTCCCACTTATGTCACAAAGCCCTCCCTTTTTAGTATCCCTCTCCCCTCCTTTTACATTACTCTCCCTTTCTTTTACCCTTCCCTTATTACTCTTTTCCTTTTTCCTTTTCCTCTCCCCCTATATAATGAGGTGAGAGAGAATTCTCTATAAAATAAATATATTGATTAATTTCTCTGATGAGAGTAAGATTCACACAGTGTTCCTCCCCTTCTCTAAATTCCCTCAGATATGATGTTTTCTTTGCCTCTTCCTAGGATGCAGTTTCTCTCTTTTTATATCCCCTTTTCCCATTTTCTGACACTATCCCCTTTCCATTTCTACTTCCCTTTTTAATGTTATATCAGTAAAATCAAATTATACATATAGACTTTCTGTATATCCACAACAGAAATACAGTTCTCAAGAGTTCTTTTTACCTTTTTCTGCTTCTCTTGAGTCCTGTGGTTGGAGACCAAATTTTTTGTTTCTATCTGTTTTGTTTTTTGTTTTTTTTTCCTTAGAAGTAAATGGAATTCATCTGTTTCATTAAATATCCATCTTCTTCCATGGAAGAAAATGCTCAACTTAGTTGGGTAGTTTATTCTTTGCTGCATTCCAAATTCTTTTGCCTTTCAAAATATCAGATTCCAGGCCCTTCGATCCTTTAATGTGGAGGCAGCCAGATCTTGAGTGACCCTTATTGTAACACCTCGGTATTGGAATTGTTTTTTCCTTGGCTGCTTGTAATATTTTTTTTTTCCTTAGTCTGATAGTTCTGAAGTTTGGCCACAATATTCTGTGGAGTTTTTTTTTGTTTGTTTGTTTGTTTTTTTTGTTTTGTTTTGTTTTGTTTTGTTTTTTGTTTTGTTTTGTTTTGTTTTTTAGGGTCTTTTTCAGAAGGTGTTTGATGAATTCTTTCAATGCTTATTTTACATTCTGGTTCTATTACCTCTGGGCAGTTCTCTTTGATGATTTCCTGTAAAATAGAATATAGGCTCTTTTTTTCATCATAATTTTCGGGAAGTACAATAATCCTCAGATTATTTCTCCTAGATCTATTTTCCAAGTCCGTCAATTTTCCAAGTAAATATTTGATGTTTTTTCCAGCTTTTCTTTTTTTTTTTGGTTTTGATTAACTGATTCTTGGTGTCTCAATGAATCATTCATTTCCTTTTATTCAGTTCTGATTTTTTAATGAACTATTTTCTTCATTTTCTTTTTTTACTCTTTTTTGTATATGTCAAATTGAGTTTTTAAATGAGTTGTTTTGCTCTATGGAATTTTTTTTTCCATTTCATTAATTTTTTTTTTTTTCTTAATGAATTATTTTCTTTTTCCAATTCACAAATCCTACTTTCTTGTGAATTCTTTATCTTTTCCAATTCACAAATCCTACTTTCCAGGGATTTTTTAACCTTTT
The DNA here is from genome assembly GCF_048593235.1 of Sminthopsis crassicaudata. Taxonomy (NCBI): domain Eukaryota; kingdom Metazoa; phylum Chordata; class Mammalia; order Dasyuromorphia; family Dasyuridae; genus Sminthopsis; species Sminthopsis crassicaudata. The sequence goes on along the minus strand of NC_133620.1, from coordinate 423,598,527 downwards.
CAAATTCACAAATTCTGTTTCCCTGCACTTCCTGTGAATTTTTTAGCTTTTCCAATTCATATTTCAGGACATTGTTACTCTCTTGCATAGTTTCTCTTTCCTTTCCCCATTTTTCTTCTAACTCTCTTTTGAGGTTTTTAAGAGTCTTTTCTAGGAGAGAGTTATATGATGGGAGCCAGGTAACATTCCCTTTCAGAGTATTATCTGGAGACTGTCTGCTATTAGTCTCCTTGGGGTTGCAAACCTGCTCTCTTTCTGTATAGAAGCTATCTATCATTCTTTAAAATTTTTTAAACCTATAGGACAGTGGTCCTCAAACTTTTAAAATAGGGGGCCAGTTCTGTCCCTCAGACTGTTGGAGGGCCGGACTATAGTAAAAACAAAAAACTCACACTTTGATTCCACCCATTTTGGCCCATTTGCCCTAACCCAATGGGCCTCATAAACATCATCAGCAGGCCACATCTGGCCTCCAGGCCGTAGTTTGAGAACCCCTGCTATAGGGTCTGTCTTCAGGGCAGGGAGGTTACTAGCTTTCTCTGCAGAGCAGGGATAGGAATATGGATAGCAGCTGTCTTGTGAACAGGCTGCAAAGGTACGAGAGTGCTCCGGGAGAGAGATCCCCGCCCCCCCCCCCCAACAAAGTGATTCAGAGCTGGTTATCATGGGCCAGGCTGCAAAAGTACACAGTGAAGAACCCCCACTATGTGGACTAGCGACTGTCCTGAGGCTAGAGGCTGAACAGTGAAAGTGTCACAACCCTAGGCCAAAGCCCACCATGGGTCTGTGGATATTAGCAGCAGACCAGTGAATAGCCCTGGTGCACAAACCAAAGCACAGTCTCTGCAACAGAAGTTTAGCTGCTGTGGAAGTTCCACTGCTTTAGGCTGAGCCCTGCACTGTGCAGATTAGAGGCTGCCCCAGGCTGTGTCCCCCTGCCATGCAGGTTCTTAACTGCCCCAAGGATAATCCCTGTACAGCACAATGGGGCTGCACAGCTATGCTGTGATCTATGCTGAGTCACTTCTGGTTTGGGATAGCTATAGGCAGACTATAGTTTCTGGCGTTTTTTAAAGTGGCTTTGATTTCTCTGCTGATCTGCAGTTTTGCAAACAGAGTAGAGCAATCAGCCTATGCCAGAGTCATCTGTCTCTGTAGCTTTTCTAACCCCAGAGGCATCCCCAATCCAACCTGCACAATATGCTAGGCTAGTTCTATCACTATTGGCACCAGTCTTCTCCTGCCCCACAGGACAGACCTTTTCTGTTGAAATTACAGATTACCTTTGGCTGGTAAGTTGTTGTATTTCTAATCTTTGTGGGTTTTACCAGTCAAGCACTATTTTTGAGGCTGAATTATATAGTTGGTAGTGAGGCTTGAGAGAGCTTAGAAAGTTGAGTGTGGCTTCTCTGCCATCTTGGCTCTGCCCCACCCCCAATCTGATCACATCTAAATTCTTAAAAGAGAAATTAAGAGAGCTGTAAGAATAGACAGCAAAATTATAATAGTGGGAGATCTCAACCTTGCACTCTCAGAATTAGATAAATAAAATCACAAAATAAATAAAAAAGAAGACAAAGAGGTAAATACAATACTAGAAAATTTTGATATGATAGATCTTTGGAAAAAAACTAAATGGAGACAGAAAGGAGTACACTTTCTTCTCAGCAGTTCATGGAACTATAAAAAAAAATTTACCATATATTAGGACATTAAAAACATCAAATTCAAATGCAGTAAGACAGAAAAAAGTAAATGCATCCTTTCCAGACCACGATGCAATGAAAATTACATTCAATAAAAAGCCAGGGAAAATAGACCAAAAACAATTGGAAACTAAATAATCTCATACTAAGGAATGATTGGGTGAAACAGCAAATCATAGACATAATTAAAACTTTGCCCAAGAAAATGACAATAATGAGACATCATACCAAAATGTGTTGGATGCAGCCAAAGTGGTAATAAAGGGAAATTTTATATGGCTAGAGGCCTACTTACATAAAATAGAGAAAGAGAAAGTCAATGAATTGGGCTTGCAACTAAAAAGAAACTAGAAAAGGAACTAATTAAAAACTCCCAGTCAAACACTAAACTTGAAATTCTAAAAATAAATGGAGAGATTAATAAAATTGAAAGTTAAAAAAAAATATTGAAGTAATTAATAAAACTGAGTTGGTTCTATGAAAAAAAAATAGATAAACCCATAGTAAATCTGATTTAAAAAAGGAAAGAGGAAAATCAAATTGTTAGTCTTAAAAATGAAAAGGGAGAACTCAGCACTATTAAAGAGGAAATTAGAGCAATAATTACGAATTACTTTGCCCAGCTTTATGCCGATAAATTTGATAACATAAATGAAATGGAAGAATACCTTCAAAAATATAGCATGCCCAGATTAACAGATTAACAGAGGAAGAAGTAAATTGGTTAAATAGTCCCAACTTAGAAAAATAAATTGAACAAGTTACTAATCAGCTCCCTAAGAAAAAAAATCCCCAGGACCAGATGGATTTATATGTGAATTCTCCCAAACATTTAAAGAACAATTAACTCCAATGCTATATAAACTATTTGAAAAAAGAGGGATTGAAGGAGTCCTACCAAATTCCTTTCATGACACAGATATAGTACTGATACCTAAACCAGGTAGGTTGAAAACAGAGAAAGAAAATTATAGACAATCTCCCCAATGAATATTGATGCTAAAATCTTAAAGAAAATATTAGCAAAAAGATTACAGAAAATCATCCCCAGGATAATACACTATGACCAAGTATGATTTATACCAGGAATGCAGGGCTGGTTCAATATCAGGAAAACTATTAGCATAATTGACTATATCAATAACCAAATTAACAAAAACCATGTGATCATCTCAATAGATGGGGGAAAAAAGCATTTGATAAAATCCAACATCCATTCCTAATAAAAACACTTGAGAATATAGGAATAAATGAACTTTTCCTTAAAATAGTCAGGAGCATATATTTAAAATCATCAGTAAACATCATTTATAATGGGGACAAATTGGAGTCTTTCCCACTAAGATCAGGAATAAAAAAAGGTGGCCCACTATCACCATTACTATTCAATATTGTACTAGAAACACTAGCCTTGGCAATAAGAATTGAGAAAGAGATTAAAGGAATTAGAGTAGGTAATGAGGAAACCAAATTATCACTCTTTGCAGATTATATGATAGTTACTTAGAGAACCCCAGAGATTCTACTAAAAAGCTATTAGAAATAATTCACAACTTTAGCAAATTTGTTGGATACAAAATAAATCCACACAAATCCTCAGCATTTTTATACATCACCAAGAAAATCCAACAGCAAGAGATACAGAGAGAAATTCCATTCAAAATAACTGTAGATAGCATAAAGTATCTGGGAATCTATCTACCAAAGGAAAGTTAGGAATTATATGAAAAAAATTACAAAACAATTTCTACACAAAGTTAGATTTAAATAAATTGGAAAAATATTAATTGCTCTTGGATAAGCCCAGTGAATATAATAAAGATGACAATATTTCCTTAACTAATCTCTTTATTTAGCAATCAGATTCCTAAGAAACTATTTTAATGACCTAGAAAAAATAACAAAATTCAAATGGAAGAACAAAAGGTAGAGAATTTCAAGGGAATTAATGAAAAAAAAAATCAAATGAAGGTGCCCTAGCTGTACCCGATCTAAAACTATATTATAAAGCAGTGATCACCAAAACCACTTGATATTAGCTAAGAAATAGATTAATTGATCAGTGGAATAAGTGAAGTTCAGAGACCAAAATAATCAATAAGTGTAGGAATAAAGTATTTGACAAACTAAAGATCCCAACTTTTGGGATAATAATTCATCATTTGACAAAAACTGCTGGGAAAACTGGATATTAATATGGCAGACATTAGGCATGGACTCACACTTAATATCGTACACTAAGATAAGATCAAAATGAGTCCATGATTTAGGCATAAATAATGAGATTATAAATAGATTAGAGGAATATAAGATAGTTTACCTCTCAGACTTGTGGAGGAGTGTGATGTTCTTTTTCTCTAAATTGTAATTATTCTCCTGGGGGCAGGTTTCTTGGGGAGTTTCTGGAGGCAGCCTTAGTTTCTGTTCAGTTCCATAATCACAAAATGCAGCCAGGAGTTAAATTCTTTTACTGTCTCTTTCCAAATCTTAACTCCAGATCTTTTATTTTCTCTTTCAAGTCTTATCTCCTTCACTTGGGGCTCTGCTAGCTTTTTGTAGAGGCCTTCCTCACTCCTTGATTCCTGAGAGTTCTTGTCCAAATGTCTCCAGCCAGCTTCAGCTTCTTGTCTTCCCAAATGTCTCCAGCCAATACCATGGTGGAATCTCGAAATGATTCTTCATTTTGAATCTCCTAGAGCAGGGGTTCTCAAACTATGGCCCATGGGCCACATGCAGCTTGCTGAGGCCTTTTATGCAGCCTTCCAGGTTATGGCAAATGGGCTGAGGGGCAGAGACAGAGTGTGAGGTTTTGTTTTTACTATAGTCTGGCCCTCCCACAGTCTGAGGGACAGTGAACTGGCTTCCTATTTAAAAATTTTAGGACCACTGTCCTAGAGTGTGGGAATTAGACTCTACCTCTGAGAGTACGTTTGTGGGTACTCCCTGGGCTTGTGGGAGCTCCGTAAAATATGCTCTCTTAAAGGTGTGAATCTCATAGAAATCTAATAAATACATTACTGAACTAGATAATTGTTAAGTACCATGCTTAATTAGATAATTATATCCATTCCAGTGACTTAACACCTTATAAGAATCCTAACATCTCCCCCCCCTTTTTTTTTTATTTAGAGCATAGAGTGACCATGACCTTGAAACAGATATACATAAATTAGCATCTGTAAGAATCCTAACAGAGGAGGAAGGAATTTGTGACCAAAGAAGAACTAGAGATCATTATTGATCACAAAATAGAAAATTTTGATTATATCAAATTACAAAACCTTTGTACGAACAACACTAATGCAAACAAGATTAGAAGGGAAGCAACAAATTGAGAAAACATTTTTACAGTTAAAGGTTCTGATAAAGGCCTCATAAATGGTGAAAGGATATGAAACATTTTCAGATGATGAAATTGAAATTATTTCCACTAATATGAAAGTGTTCCAAATCACTATTGATCAGAGAAATGCAAATTAAGACAACTTTGAGATACCACTACACACCTGTCCGATTGGCTAAGATGAAGGGAAAAAATAATGATGAATGTTGGAGGGTATGTGGGAAAACTGTGACACTGATGCATTGTTGGTGGAGTTGTGAACGAATCCAACAATTTTGGAGAGTGATTTGGAACTATGCTCAAAAAGTTATCAACTGTCCATACCCTTTGCTCCAGAAGTATTATTACTGGGCTTAAATCCCAAAGAGATACTAAAGAAGGGAAAGGGACCTATATGTGCCAAAAAGTTTGTGGCAGCCCTTTTTGTGGTGGCTACAAATTGGAAAATGAATGGATGCCCAGCAGTTGAAGAATGGTTAGGTAAATTGTGATATATGAATGTTATGGAATATTATTGTTTTGTAAGAAATGATGAGCAGGATGAATACAGAGAGGCTTGGAAAGACTTACATGAAGTGATGCTGAATGATATGAGCAGAACTAGGAGATCATTATACACTTCATCAAGAATACTGTATGAAACTGTATTGTGATAGAAGTGGATATCTTCAACAAAGAGAAGATCTAATTCAGTTCCAATTGATCAATAATGGACAGAATCTGCTACAGCCAGAGAAGGAACATTGGGAAATGAATGTGAACTGTTTGCATTTCTTGTTATTTTTAATTTCTGATTCTCCCTGTGCAACAAGAAAACTGTTCAGTTCTGCACACATATATATATATCTAGGATATACTATAACATATTTAACATGCATAAGACTGCCTGCCATCTAGGCAAGGGGGTGGAGGGAGGGAAAGGAAAAGTCAGAGCAGAAGTGAGTGCAAGGGATAATGTTGTAAAAAAAATTACCGATGCATATGTACTGTCAATAAAAAGTTATAATAAAAAAAAATAGTGTGTCTAGAGGAAAGATCCTGAATTCTATTTTGGATATGTTAAGTAAGAGATATTTCTGGGGCATGCTTGAGTTACTTACATAAATCTATGAGTCATCTATGTAAAGATGACTATTAAATACATGGATATTGATAAGATCATAAAGAAAGAAAATGTAGACAAAATTAAAGACATTCAGGATGGAAATCTTGGGAAATTTCCACACCTTAGTAAGTGAAATAAGAATAAGGAATTAGAGGAGACTGGGAAGGATTGATCAAGAAAAATAAAAAAGAATAAGGAAAGTAATGTCATGACCAGAAAGGAAAAAGTACCCAGGACAGTGTTGAGAGGCAGAGAAGTCAGTTACATGGTGCAATAAATAGACTGAGTTCAAATGTGCCATTAAACACTTGATCCTGAGTAACTTACTCAACCACTTGCTATTCTTTCTAAATCTTTCCTTATTATTCACACACAAAAAGATTAGTTTCTTGTAAATTCAATCAGAGAGAAACGGAACTAATTTCCCAATCTCAAAGTTTACTGCCTCCTAAACAGGGTTAAGATGACTTTTCCTAGCATCATGACTCTCTTCTGACTAATCAACAAACAAGAGGCTGCACCTTAATGCATAAAATATTATATTTTTTTCCTTCCACTCAAAGACACAACTGAGCTTGATTAACAAAAAGAGTGCTGCTCCTATTTTTCTGTCAATCCAGTTTAACTTTTATTTCTTCATATTAACTCTCTTTATACTAAAAGATGATTTCATCATCTTCATGGGGAATAAGTATAGATTGTGTAGGGGTAAATACCCATGAGACTGTGAACTATTGTGGAGGAGAGTAGCCGAGGCTGCCGTTTGCCCCATTTCTTTTTTTTTTTTTTATCCCTTTTTGCTTGTGCTTTGTTTCAAGAGCTAAAATTTATTGGTTGAGTTCTAACATATCTTTAGAATTGAAATAGAAATGTATTATAATTAATTAACAACTTGCTTAAAATGAATTTGCAGTAGTTGGCAAAAGTAATGCCACTTAATATATAACAATATCTTAGAATTTCTGAATAGTTACTTACTTCATCTGGCATCTGAAAATCTATTTTTCTGCATATATATCCACACAGGGTCCCAAAATATTCGAATTTGCAGTTTGATTCTCCTCATTACTGATTGCTATCAAATATAATGAAGTCACAGGAAACTAGAGAATTCCTCATTGAAATTACATTGTTGCAAACCACTATGAGTTAAATATTCTATAATGTATTTAAATCACAATATTTTTTGTGAAATGTTGTACATCTCTCTATTTGACAATAGTAGTTAAAAAGTAAGAGATGTTATTAATGCTTTAGCATTTGGGGACAACTCACAGTCAGTAAGCATGACTTGACTGTAAATTATTTAATCAAGAAAATGATAATAATGAGACTCTGAATGGTGAAATAAAATCTTGTTTTAGTCCAGTCATGTTAAAATTTGGTTCTAAGTGATGAAGATTATAATATAATGATAGCATGGTATAATAGAAAGAATATTTTATATCATAAAAATCTGGATCTAAATTCTGTTGCTGATATTTACATAAATAGTACTAGCATCCTCTTTTATTGATGAGGAACTTGAACATTCAGAGATCTTAAAAGACTTGTTCATCATTACAAACTAGTATATCACATAATCTGGAGGTACTCTAATGACTCAGACTGACTTTGACAAGTTGAATCCCTAAAGAATACCTGCTATCTCCTCTCAAGGATTGTAGGAAAAGTTACTGTTATAATTCCATAACAAATTAGAGAGATAGGAAGTGTACCAATCTTCAGATTCCATATCAAATATGACTTCCATTGTACACTATTGTTTGTCCAAGAAGTTTAATTTTTGTATTAATTTGACTTTATTATTTCCATCTCATATAGACATGTTTGCAAAGCATATTAAATTTGATTTTCCTTATAACCCCCAGAGACTAGCTGCTGGAGTTTGTATCTAACATGTGATAGAAACCCATTCTTGCCAGCTATTTATGCTTTGATGGCTATGTAAATAGTGCAATTCAACTCAATTCAATGCATTATTAAGTGAAACAGTTTAATTTTTAAAAAAAAGTATTGTCATTCACTACTACTGACATCTAAGTAATCACAGTTTGTTTAAGATTTACTTGAGCCAATATGCAACAATGATCACATAGAACAATATTGAGCAATGGCCTTGGGATCAGGAAACTGTGGGACAAAGTTTCAGCCTCTGACAATGCATGATAGTTGTGTGATCATGAGCAAGTCATTTAACTTTTCAATGGACCTCATATTATAGAAAAGTAATAAATCAGCATCTATGACATAGTCACATGGATTTTATTTATTCACAATGATGAATTCATAAATAAAAACTAAAGTTTAAAGCTAATCTTTGTAAAATATTAAAGGTACCTTTAGAGAACAAAATATAAACACCTAAGACATTTTACAAAGAATTCATCTAAAAGTAGTAAAATTAAGTTTTACACAGAAACACGATTAACATCTCAACTGAAACATTAAGTACATTGTTTCTGGTAATATACAGTTATGCATTTTAAAAATAATTTTCTAAGTTAAATAAATGTATATTTAACAGATTAAATAATAAACAAATATTAGCTCACAAAGATTACTAAGATCACAGAATAATATTAAAGTGGCAGTATATAGAAGGATCTAGTCAATGAATTTGAACCTGAAAACATATGGAAAAAAATAAGGCTGAGGAATGCAAGTTTATGGATCTTAGTTTAGGCCTTCCCTATACTATTATGAGATTTACTTCCAGCATCTTATTTAATTTTGTTAGAGATAGCTGTTTGTATTCTTTTAGAGGATTATCTTCTACACAAAATTTCTTGCTTTCCTACCCAGTGGTTAATTAAAAAATAGTTCTATCTTCTATGCAATTAATGTCCATACTATTTCTATTTTTATACATTATGAAAAATAATTTCCATTATGGTTTTCATTTTTTTTTGCATTTTAAGTCATGTGACATTCTTGCATGAAATATTTTACTGCTAGTGCTCAAGACAGAGTTCTATAAGTTTCTCTTGTTATAACAGGACAAGTTAAAAGTGGAACTATTTTAACTAGGGACATAATATCTTCAACAAATGTGTAGTGACCAATTAGAATAGAGTTAATTCATTTTTTGGTGGTATGAAAATTTGTCATCCTTTGAATTCAGGGCACTTTCCCCCCCTATATCATGCTGTACCATAAATTTAAAAATAATTTGAGTCCCATGTACCTTGGTACATATACCAAATTAATCCTAGCAATATTTTTTTAAATTTCATCTTGTGGTTAAAAAATAAAATAAAATAAAATAAAATAAAATAAAATGTGTTCATTAATTTGGAGATGGCTAAACAAATTTTTATATTTTAATATTAAGGGATAAATATTATTATAGCATATTAAAACATAATGAATTCAAGAGGGGGGGAGAATAGAAGACTTGTATAAATTGAAATTCCCAAAGTTTGAGTTTTCCATGTCACTACTTTATCCAAGAACCCTATGTCTCATCATTGTCTAGATAAAATACCTTTTTAAAGTTAAATACTTTTTTGGGGGTGTGGTGATTAACATCCTTTATTTAGCTCCAACCTACCTTGTTTGGTAGCAAATAAAATGACATTTTGAACTAAAGCCTGGGAAGTTAAAGCATATGTGAGTGTGTGTGTGTGTGAAGAAACTATGTCCTACTTTCTAGATTTTTTGACACTTTATTTTAATGTGAGAGAAAAGCAGGTACAAGGAAGCCACTATCTATATGCCTTCCTTCATGAAGATAAACATAGACAGAATTAATTTGGAGCAATAATGACAATTTTACTTCAATAATTTTTTCAAGTATTTACTGTATGGTAACTTGATATATCAATTATCCAATATGTCTAGGTCCCAATTAATGACAATAATGGGGTGTTATATAGATAGATAGATAGATAGATAGATAGATAGATAGATAGATATAGATATTTGAATTCGCACTATTTGAGGTTATAATTATATAACATATGTTAATTTATTCCAGCTCACTGAAAATATGTAGTGTGAATTCAAATGATGCTACTATTTCAGGGAATTCATTATTCCCACTAATTAGGACTTCAACATAATAAGAGAAAAAACTAACACTTTAAGTTCTGCAAAGTGTTTTGCATGTATTTTCAAATGTGAGTCTCATAACAACCGAGTGCGGTTAGATACTACAAGTATTCTCCTTATTTTCAGATGAATAAACTGAGGGTAGAGAAGGTAATATAAATGATTTGCTTTCTCATAGTAAAATATCAAATACAGTTGTCAAACTTATTTCTACTTGATTTCAAGTATACAACTCCATATACTGCCTTCTACCTTTTTATGGAGTAATACAATCCCTTCCTCTATTAAAGTCATATGTAAATATAGCATGATGCAGTTGAAAGAATGATGAGTATGAAAAAAAAAAGAAAAAAAGAAAAAATGGTGGCCGTGGTCTCAAAAAGAAGCATAAATTCAATCTTTGTTTCTTATTGTCTATGACTTTGAATTGCTGCCTTAAACATTGGGGTTCTTGAATATCTCATCTGTTAATGAGAAAGTTTAACTCTAAAGTTTATCTATAATCCTACATAATTTTAATCCTATAATTGCTATTCAGTCATTTGGCTATGTCCAGCTCTTCATGCCCTGTTAACCATACTGTCCATGGAAGGGAGAGAAGGGCTTGGAAAAAAAAGGAAAAAAAAATGATCTAGTTCTGATGGTTGTTTTTAATGGACTGCAAACTTCAACAATGTTGACTCTATGAATAAAAATGTAATATTGAAAGTATTAATTATTGTGATATTGATTCTGTTAGGAGAGAATGATTGAGGTAATGTGATATATCTGCTGTGCTGTGTCCTAATCAAACTCCATTTGAAAGACAGACAAACAGAGATAGAGACAAGAGACAGAAACACCAAGAGAAAGAAAGAGGGGAGATGGAGATATTTTAGATGTAATGGTATGATGCTCTATTTATCTTTACCCAAATTTTGGATATTTCTGAATCACACAAGTGCTATCTACATGTTTGCTTTTCCTCTCTCCTTATCTTCACTTCACCCTTTCTTCAGACTTTAGGTTAAATCCAAAGTCTTTTTTACTTCTGTGATCTCTGGTAAATTAGAGTCACTTGGAACTTTTTTTTATGTTTATGTCTTTCCTCCTAAGATGAACTATAAAATATCTTTGAGGACAGAGACCAAGACTCATATCTCTTTGTTTCTACAAAACTTCGATTAAAATTGATAATCAGGAATGAGTCTGTTCGTGATTTGATTAATAGATACTTATACAATGTAAATATATAAAGAAAGTCAGTTTCCAAACCCTCAGTTCATATCATGGTTATTCCCATGCTTTTGTCATTCTTTTCTCCTTCCTATAAAATGATCTCACTCTCTCTGCCCTTTGCGATAATTAAATTCTAGTTACCACTCATGCTCCATTTCTTCAACAATAATTTTCTAATTACTCTATATGCATGTTGGCATCACCATTTCTAAATTGTTTTCTCATTTTTTGTTTTTGTTTTTATTTTTTTTTTTAAATTTCATTTATTGAGAACAAATGTATGGCTCTAGTTAATAATACTAGTCTCTAAAATCAATCATCCCATCTCCAGGAAGTCACTTCTCTTTTCTCTACCTGAATTATTGTGCATACTTGAAGAAGTGCTATTACTTCATACCTAAATTTATTTTTGTGTATACCTTATTTTTCTACTATATTTAAGGCTTTTTTATTAAGCTATTCATTTTATATCTGTATTTCCATAGCTCCCAGATCAATGCTTTGAACACTGTGGGTGGTCAATAAATGTTTGATAAATGATTTTTTCCTCTTTAACTAGGCAGTGTTCTCCATGAAGATATAGACTCTGTGTTCTAACTTTCTATCTCCCATGGTTAAAAAAAAATATAATGCCAAAATAATAAATTTTCAGGAAACTCTTATTGATTAATTTATTAGAGAAGATGAGAAGTTATTAGAAAATAGGTGAGACTTATAGAAGACCCTAGTATATGTCCTCAGATAACTCAATGTTATTCATACATTGGTGCAGACCATTTCCCATATCTTGCCATTACAGGACACTTTAGCTGACAGTTTTGTGGCTGACTTTTCTTCTTTAGCACTGCTATCATATTATTTAAAAAAAAAAGATGTATTTTAAGTTGAAACTAAAAGCCATTATATAAATCACTTGTTTGAACTTGAAATAGTAGAGCATTTCATGAAAAAGAAACCAAGTGGGAGAATGCCCTAGATTTTAAAATGGAACTGGGCCCAGTAGCTTCACTGAAAGACTACAAATCTCAGGTAGCATCAGAGGCACAGATTGTTAAAGAGATATCAGGGAGTCATTCAATGAAGAATTAAAAATGCAAAAAAATAACAGTTTAAATCCTATTCTCAAGTGATCAGGCAATAGCTCTTTAAATAACTATGCTAACATGAGCTTTGGGAGGGACAGATTGATTGGACAGCCACACTCATAATGAAGACAGTATTAAAAAGAACAGATATAAATGCCTAAAAGACTAATAATCCAACTGTAGGATAAGAGGAGTAAAAGCTAATGGTTTCACTATCAAAACTGTAAAATACCTTCTAGATTTGCATTTACAGAATATCATAAAATGAAAACAGATGTGACCTGTCGAAGAACTAGTGACTTAAAATTTTTGCTTTTTCAAATAAGGAAATGATTGAGGAATCATCCAGCAACAAGATGCCTCCCATACATATATTATTTTTTGGAATATCCATAAAAGATATAACAATCGAGGCATTGAAACCTTGCCCAGTAAATCTCTGATTATTAATATTAACTATGGCATTTAAAAAAGTAAGTATAAAACTATCTAAATTTACTTATTCAACAATATGGAAATCAAACTACAAATGTAATACTTAATAGAGCTAAAAAAATAACATATAATCTGGAAGAACAAAATGTCAAGAATTTTAAAAGAACCAATTTTTAAAAAAATGTGAACAAAGGCAACTTGGTGGTACCAGGATCAAACTATAATACAAAGCTATAATCATTTAAAAATTCTACTGAGTAGGAAATGAAGAGTTGAACACTTGAACAGATCAGGTAGACAATATATAGAAGTTAGCAAACATAGTAACATAGTATTTGGCAAATCTAATTGATAAAACTATTTAAAAAACTGGAAAGAAATCTGGGAGCAACTAAGTGTGCACCAACATCCCATGCCAGACGCCAAAATAATCTCCAAATGTGTGCATGATTTAGACATAAGAATTACATCATAATAAGAATTATATCATAAACAAATTAAAACAGAGGGAAGAAGTTCCCTGCTGAATATATGAAAAGGAAATGAATTCATATCTAAATAAAGAGAACTTCACATAAAATAAGATGGATAATTTTGTTTATATAAAATTACCACAGTTTTGTACAAGTAAAACTAATAAACCTAAAATTAGAAGAAATAGAGAAAGCTGGCAATAAATATTTACAGCATGTTTCTCAGATAAATATCTCCTTTCTGAAATACATAGGGAAAAAATCAATTTTACAAGAATAAGAGATATTTTCAATTATAGTCAAAGGATATGGATAAACAGTATTAGGGGAAAGAATCAAAGCTACCAATGGCCTTCTGAAAATGCGATCTGTTAAAAATAATTAGAAAAAGCAAATTAAAACAATTTTGAGAAATTATACCTATCATTTTGCTTATCATGAAAGAAAAGGAAAATGATAAATGTTAAAGGATATGTAGAACAAAACACAACAAATACAATATACTATTGGTGGAGCTGTGAATTAATCCAACCATTCTAGAAAGCAAAAGCTATTATACTTGGTGTATTCTTTAATCCAGGAATATCACTACCAGTGCTAAACCCAAACATCTCAAAAGGGGGAAAGGATCCATATGTAGAAAAATATTCATAGCAGATCTTTTATGGTGGCAAAAAAAAAAAAAAAAAAAACAAACTACAAACTGGGAATGTCCATAAATTGTGAAAGCTGAACAAGTTAAGGTATATGGATATTTATAGAATACTGTTGTCTTATAATAAGCAATGACTGAGATGATTACAGAAAAATTCGGGAAGAGTTATATGAAGTGATACAGCATGAAGTAAGCAGAACAAAGTGAACAATATCCATATTAATAACAATATTGCAAAGACAATTAACTTGAAAAGACAACTATAATAAACATGACCTACTATAATTTCAAAAAACTTTTATTGAAACATGATATCCATTTCCAAATAGAGAATCATTGGATGCAAGGTACTTATTCAAGCCTTTTCCTCCTTTGTTCCTTTTTCTTGATATTTATTTGTTTATTTTGGATCATGGTAATTTAGAAATTGATTCTGTATAATTACACATATTTTAAAATAAGTTTTGTTTTTCTTGCCTTCTCAATGAATGAGCGAGGAGGTAAAGGGAAGAAGAGAATTTAGAATTGGAAAAAAGAATTAAACAACTCCCTGCTTTAAAAATATTCCCTTGTATCAATCATAAATTGATGTCTTTGCAGTTTCCAACCTTTGCTCAGCATTCTATGACCAAACAGATCAAATTTAATCTTTTCAGTGACGAAACTTTCAAATATTCAAAGACAATTAACATAGCATCTTCAAAGTTTTCCCTTCTCTGATTAAATATAGTTATCCCTTCAATTTATCCTCAAATGACATGATATTAAGTTCTTTCATCATTAACTTTATGTTCCATATTACCTGGACTAGCTTATTAGTGACCTTTATAAATTATGTCTTCAATCAATTCACAAATGACATGAAATTGAGGTCTCTCACCATTAACTTTGAACTCCATATTACATTGACTACCTTATTTTTTACCTTTATATATTAAGTGGTATCTAGAACTGAATAGAGTATTCCAGATATAATCAGAACAGATCAGATTATAGGAGGGTTGAATACCTCTTTCTTTATGGAGATTTTGAATGTCTTAATATAGTCTAATATGATGCATCAGGTTTCTGAATTGAAACCTTTCAGTGCCCCGATGATGCTCCAGTGCATTTATAATCACATCAATATGCATAATATCTCCAGTGGAGCAGATTGTCACTCATTCATGTTTGCCCTGACTATGCTTCTGTCTCCTCTGTAACTTCCAATAACTTCAACAAAGCAAAGCCCATTCTGTGAAATTTTGTGAATTTTTCTCTTGTTTTGATATTACAAGGCTCTAAATAATTCATCAAACATAGTTCAACTCTATTATGTGATAAAACCTTCTTTTTATTTGTTTTTGCATTCTTTCATGGTAAATCTGTGACTCCTTCCTACTGTAGAATTCCTTGTGTTGTAGCTTACTTATGCTAATGAGTCACATAATCCTTGCTCTTTGTGAGAGCCTCTGTTTCAATTCTTCCAAAATGATTAATAGTTATGATGTTTCATAATTCATGATGATTTAATATAAAAAAATCAATGTTTAAAAAAGACTTCCCCACTTAAATAAGCTGATTCCTTATAATTAGCTCTAAAATTTATCCGATCAACCTATATGGAATAGTGTAGGTAATAGAGACAAACTATTCACGGACTTTACCTCCTTCTGTGTAGTGAGGCCAGATTCTTTAAATGACTAAGGATTTCATTTATGAGGTTAGTCAGTTTTCCAGAGATTATGTCACCAGAATAATGTCATCTGCAAAAAGAAGGATCTGCCTTGGATTTAGTTTATTTTCCAAGAAGATCAAAAGCAATTTTATGAATATTCAGTTTCATTTTTATGTGGTATTGTTTTGTGTGTGTATTATTTTGTTTATGTGTGTATTATTTATTTTGATCTACTCATCAGCAATTAGTATTCTTCAATTTATTTGGACTTCATTTTACCTTGATCAAGAATTTTGTAATTGTGTTCTTTTGTTCCTATGTGAATTTTAGCAAGTATACTTCTATGTATTTTATACTATCTATAGTTATTTTAAATGGCATTTATCTTTCTATGACTTCTTGTTGGATTTTGTTGATAATATACAGGAATGTTAAAATGTTTGTGAGTTTATTTTAGATGCTTCATCTTTTCTGAAGCTATTAACTGTTTAAATTAGTTTTTTTTTTTGTTGATTCATAAAATGTATCTAGGTTAAAGTATCATGTCATCTACAAAAGAAAAAAAAGTTATTGCTTTTCTTCTAGCTTTAAATCTATTTATCTAAAATTAACTTCTCTCCTGAGGTACTGATTTACATCTCCATCATCCTACTGAACATCTCACACTAGACTTCATAAATGGTTTAAATTCAATAGGTCCAAAACTGAATTCATTGTTTTCCCCCAAGAGCATCCCCCTTTGAAAATTCTCTAATAATGTAAACAATATTAACTTATCTCTGAGTATTAGCCTATTTGATTATCCTTCCAGTCCTCCCTACTCTCAACATAAGTGCTTCATTGCCAATATGCTTACTTCACTCTGCAATTCATGTAAATCTTTTTGACCTTCCTTTTGATCATCACATTTATCATTTCTAATAACATGGCAATATTCCAATATTTATGCATATAACAAATTTTTTGTTTAAACCTGCATTATCTCATTTGAGTTTCATAGCAAATCTGTGAGGCACATGCTATTTTTGTGCCTGCCTTTTTGTTTGTTTGCTTGTTTGTTTAAAGAAATAACTGGGGTTAAATGATTTGCCTGCAGTTCACACAGCTAGGAGGTGTTAGGTGTCTGAAGCTGAATTTGAACTCAGGTGCTCCTAACTCCAACGTTCATACTCAATCCACCATGCAATCTAACTGTCCCAATGAGCCCACTTTTCATAAGAGAAAACTGAAGCAAACACAAGTTAAATGACTCCCCTAGGATCATATAAGTATCTGAGATTTGAACTCAGGTCTTCTGTCCTCCTGGTTGAATGCTCTATGCTGTTTGCAACCTGGATCCTTCCAGAAACTGTCTGTCCCCAACCTAACCCTACAGAGTATTTATTCTGATCTATTCCTCTGTAAATTGAAATCCTCAAACCTATTTATTCATTAGTGGATAAAATACCTATGATAAGGTACCCAATGATGTTAATCCTCTTTGTGTCCTTGAAAGCATTCTCCCATAACCTTCTTGTATACCCTAGTATGTATATATATATATATATATATATATATATATATATATGTGTGTGTGTGTGTGTGTGTGTGTGTGTGTGTGTGTGTGTGTGTAATTGTCATTGTTACTTTCACCAAATTTTAATACTTTTTTTTTTTTTTTTTTTGCTTCTTCTATATCTCTTGTCTTCCTTCAAAATTACATAGGTTCCAATTAAGAAAAGCTTTGGGCTTAGCAGTACCAAACCTAAAACTACATTATAAAGCTTCAGTCAACAAAACTATTTGGTACTGGCTAAAAAATAGATTGGTGGATCAGTGGATAGATTAATGGACATAACACAAACTATGGATTCAGGAATAAGAACTCACTCTTTGACAAAAATTGCTGAGGAAATTAGAAAATAATATGTCAGAAACTCAGCATAGACCTACATCTCATACTCCATACAAAATTAAGGTCAAAATGTGTACATGATTTGGGGATAAAGAATGATACTATAAACAAATTAGGAGAGCAAGAGACAAATTTACGTATCAGATTTTTGAAGAAGGGAGGAATTTTTGACAAAAGAAGAACTAGAGAACAGTATGAAAGGTAAAAGGATTTTGCACAAATAAAACCAAAATTAAAAGGGAAGTACAAAACTGGAAAAAGATTACAACCAGTATTTCTGATAAAGTTCTCATTTCTAAAATCTATAAAGAACTGTGCAAATTTATAGAATACAAGTCATTTCTCAATTGATAAATAGTCAAAGGATATGAACAGAAAATTTTCAGATGACAAAATTAAAGCCATGTTTAGTCATATAAAAATATTTTAAATGATTACTGATTAGAGAAATGTAAATTAAAACGACTCTTTAAAGGAATTAGTGTAGGTAATGAGGAAACCAAATTATCACTTTTTGCAGATGATATGATAATAAACTTAGAGAATTCCAGAGATTCTACTAAAAAGCTATTGGAAAGAATCCACAAGTTTAACAAAGTTGCAGGATACAAAATAAATCCACACATAAATCATCAGCATTCTTATATATCACTAACAAAATCCAACACTTAGAATTAGAAAGAGAAATTCCATTCAAAATAACGGTCGATAATATAAAATATTTGGGAATATATTTACCAAAGGAAAGTCAGGAATTATATGAGCAAAACTACACTTTTTATAAAAATAAAGTCAGATCTAACCAATTGGAAAAATATTAAGTGCTCTTGGATAGGTCGAGCAAATGTAATAAAGATGACAATGCTACCCAAACTAATCTATTTATTTAGTGTTATATCAATCAGACTCCCAAAAACTATTTTAATGACTTAGGAAAAAATAACAAAATTGATCTGGAAGAACAAAAAGTCAAGACTTTCAAGGGAACTAATGAAAAAAAAATCAAGTGAAGGTGGTCTAGCTGAACCAGACCTAAAACTATATTATAAAGCAGTGGTCATCAAAACAATTTAGTATTGGCTAAGAAATAGACTATTTGATCAGTAGAACAGGTTAGGTTCATAGGACAAAGTAGTCAATAACTATAGCAATCTAGTGTTTGACAAACCCAAAGATCCTAGCTTCTGGGATAAGAACTCACTATTCAACAAAAACTGCTGGGAAAATTGAAAATTAGTGTGGCAGAAACTAGGCATTGACCCACACTTAATACCATACACCAAGACAAGGTCAAAATGGGTTCATGATCTAGGCATAAAGAATGATATTATAAACAAATTAGGAGAGCAAGAGATAATTTACCTATCAGATTTTTGAAGAAGGGAGGAATTTGTGACCAAAGAAGGACTAGTGATCATTATTGATCACAAAATAGAACATTTTGATTATATGAAGTTAAAAAGTTTTTGTACAAACAAAACTAATGTGGACAAGATTAGAAAGGAAGCAATAAACTGGGGAAATATTTTTACAGTCAAAGGTTCTGACAAAGGCCTCATCTCCAAAATATACAGAGAATTGACTCAAATTTATAAGAAACCAAGCCATTCTCCATTTGATAAATGGTCAAAGGATATGAATAGACAATTTTCAGCTGATGAAATTGAAACTATTTCCACTCATATGAAAGAGTGTTCCAAATCACTATTGATCAGAGAAATGCAAATTAAGACAACTCTGAGATACAACTGCACACCTGTCAGATTGCACCATTAGTTTTTTTTTTTTTTTTTTCCTCTCCCATACACACACAGATATATATGTTTTGGGTTACTCATCTCCAAAACTATCTCCTTTTATATTATTTTAAAGATGCAATTCTTCTTCCTTAATCCAATTTATCAAAATTTTGGTCCTTGTCATCTGTCTATAGAATATTACTTAATTTATTTCACTCATAAATTTAATCAAGAAACTTACTTGCATTAATAAAATAAGTGTTATCTCACATCATACCTGGATACATCCATTAATAACCTCCTCCAATATGACATTAACATTTCTTATCATATTATTTTTAAAATCCTAAAGAGTCCAAGTACTAGAAGATCCTTACTCTAAGGGAAAAGGCAATTTATTCTTTAGTGTTGAATAAAAATAGCTTGTTTCCTCTTGACTACATAAAAGCAGCATCATTATTCTGAGTTAGCTTTCCTTCAATCAGTTTTCAATCGCCAGCCCAAGCTGATGAGCTGGCTTAACTGAATAAAAAAAATAAAGTTACTGTTTTTGCACTTTCAGGAGTTTTAATTGTTCAGTGTTTTTTTTTTTTTTTTTTTTTTTTTTTTTTAATCTGGTTTTATACTATCTAACCTGCATTATTTCTTAATCCTTTCCAACAGAAAAAATTCTGTTTCTATTAATTTAGTCTTTTGACTGTCCTAAAAACAAGACATTATTAATTTTTACTCTGTGCTTTTGCTCACAGTTATGACAATTAACCTCTTTCTTTAGGATACCCAGTCCCATTTCCTTCAAGTATGTATCTTGAAAAATTTCCAAGTCCCAGTTCAAATCATATCTGCACAATGAAGTATTAACTTAACTATTTCAATCCTCACTGCTCTCCTCCTTCTTATAACTTTGATATTATTTAAGCTGTAACATAGAACTTAGCGGTGCTTTTAACACTGGGTTATATTAATTGAATATAGAACACCAAAATCTCAGAAGGATATTAATGACCCAAAGGGCAACAAAAAAGGCTGTAGTTGGCAGTGGGAAGGAATGTGGGGGGTAGAGTGAGAATAAGTAATCCACAGTGTATACAAATGGTGACAAATACAAGAAGTAGTATAAGTGATATCAACAAGAAAATGTAAAAGGAAGAGAGAGATTATATACACTTATTAAATGCAGAATTCTGAGAACTACACAGCTTGATTTTCCACTGTGATGGACTTTTCTAGTATGTTCATTATAAGTACTCTGTACTCTGATTTAAGTTTTCTGATTATAAAAGTACAATAATTTCAATAATGAGTCAAATCTTAACTTCCAATCAATTATTTAATCACTAAAACAACAAACATATATTAAATGTTTATTTATATGGCTGGAAGTCTGTTAAATTCCTAAAAGAAAAAAAAAAAAAAAACGAAAACTAAAAGGGTCTCTGCTCTTAACTTATATTATGTTATAAAGGATTTAGATTCTAAAAGAAAAGAAAAAAATACATATAAATTAGCATTTTCGAATCAAACAGTTTTGCTATTCTGCAGTTGAAAGGGATAGATAAATTGCTCCTGGTTAAATGCTTTATATTGATTCCTTCCAATATATTTTTGAAAATCAAAGCTAAATAAAAAATTCTTGGTTTTTTTTTTCTTTCTCCTGAGACTTCTCTAGAGACCTAAAGGTCAATTAACTTTTTCCTAATCAAAGATTGAAGTGATTCTTTTCCAGTGGACTTATTACTTAATGAAAACCAATAATGATATATTAAACAACTTTTTTAAAAAATCAGAGGAAATTTAATCACTGGTAAGAAAGTCTATTTAGTCAGAAACCCTGTTTTATAATGATTTGCTTATTGACTATCTGTTATATTCATATTCTCCTGATTATCTTTAGATACTTTGTTATTACTTATGGGTGAGAAAAAATTATCACCAAAAGTATATCTATCTCTATGTATATACATAAAGGAAATTATATAAATATTATGTGTTTATATTTTATTTGTTTTAAATATATATGTTTATATGCATTTTTAAAAATCATAGCATATTATGAAATATATATGCATATATCTATACATAGCCTTTTCATGATATTTTCTCAGTAATATATAGTACAATTATACATGGATGTGTATATGTAGGTTTCAATGATTCTGTATTTTATCAGAATTTCAGTTTCATTTCTTAATCAAAATCAGCCCTTCCCATAATGTTTTTCTCCCAATATGAATTATTAGTTTTAAAGGTATGGAATTCCTACCTTTCATTTCCTAGCTGAAGGCAAATATATTCAAATGGGGAAAAAGAAAATATCCTTAAAAATCTAAACAAAACAATGAGAAAAAGCACCAATCCAAGATCCTAGGGGATCCTGATTTAATCCATGTTTCTCTATAGCAAGTAAATGTCAGTGAACTTCATTTTATTAGATGTAAGGCATTTATCCATGAATATTTGCCAACTTGACAATATTAGTTCTAGCTTAAGTTAAATGTTACTTATTGAAGTACAAGAGAAAAATACTGATATTTAAATATGAACATTTGTATGAATTATCTATATGTACAAGGTACATAGTAACAATGACAGAAGCACAGTTTGGAAAGAGAATCATTTTAGGTAAAGTTGGAGGATACCAGGTTCTAGTGAGATAGTCATGAAAGGGCCTTCAGATTCCCAATATTCCCAATGCCAGTCTAGGTTAATAGTTGGAGGAAACAATCATTACCATTAAGAGTTAAGTCAATTGTCACAATCTATTTGGAGAAATGTGCTTCAGATATTTCAACTTTTTTAAAGTGGTAAGATTGAGTTATATAAAAAAAAAAAGACCACAAAGAATGCTTTATTTTTACCTTTATTTTACCTACAAGTCTGCATATAACCTGGCATGTAGGAAGCATGTAATATAAATTATATGAATTAAGTTTGAAATTGAACCAAAACTCTCAGGTTTATAATTGTTAAATCTCCTTTGTTTACCCTGACAGTGAGCTACAAATTTCAGTGAACTTTCTTAGTTTCCACTTTCTTCTTCCTTCCATGTCTTTTCTTCAGTGAGTACTCTTAGTCCTCTCCTTGAGTGATGTTGAACAATTCTAGGTACATGTTGAGGAAATTAATTTGATAAAAAAGTTTTGTCCATTTAGCTGCCTATCATTGGATATGAATAAGGAGAACCTGAATCAATGACTATCTATGGATCTAAGCTTTACCAGAATCAGTTCATTGTAATAAAGGTCTTATTAATAATAGCAAACATCTATATACTTTATATAAATATTACACATATGTTAATACATTTGATCCTTACAGGAAACCTGAGATGGATTTGGAGTCAAGTACTAGGTTCTAGTTACTTTAGACTAGACATTGTTATGTCTGGGCTCTAATATCTTCATCCTTTGAAGAAGGAAGTTGAATGTTTTATTAGCAGAAGGATCATTTCATTTTATTTTTCATATTGCTAAAGCCTTGCACAATAGTAAGATTTAATAAATGAGAAGAGAATACAAAATCATATAGTCTTGGTGTAAAACATCATTTTTACAAATATTATTTCATTTGATCTTCATAACAACCTTCATAGTAGATGCTATTATTTTCCTCCTTTGTGCATTTTGAGGAAATTGATAAAAGCAGATATTAAATAACTTGCTCAAAATCACACAGCTAGAGTCTGAGGCTGGATTTGAACTCATGTCTTGTTACATTTTTTTTTCAACATTCTATCTATTAAATCACCAGCTGTCTCAATAAATGCTCATTGATTCTTCTAAAAACGAGAAAATGTCTTTTACATGAATGAATAGGTTAAAGTCCTATTTTCCCTGTGCAAATGGGCTTGTGGCTCTAAACTTATTCTCTGCATTCTGGAAGGTGAAATGCAAGTGAACATTGTAAACTAGTTGGTCATTTCCTTCCCATACTCTCAGTATTTTTATTTTTTTTTTTTTGTTTTTTTTATTTTTTTATTTTTTTAATTTATTTTTTTAATTTTATAATTATATTTTGAAAGTATATATGCATAAGTAATTTTATAACATTATCCCTTGTATTCATTTTTCCAAATTTTCCCCTCCCTCCCTCTACTCCCTCCCCTAGATGATAGGCAATCCCATACATTTTACATGTGTTACAGTATAACCTAGATACAATATATGTGTGTAAATACAATTTTCTTGTTGCACATTAAGTATTAGATTCCAAAGGTATAAGTAACCTGGGTAGATAGACAGTAGTGCTAACAGTTTGCATTCATTTCCCAGTGTTCCTTCTCTGGGTGTAATTGTTTCTGTCCATCATTGATCAACTGGAAGTGCATACTCTCAGTAATTTGAGGATAGTTTCCATTTTTTTTTTAAATTTTGCTTGAGTTCAATCTCATTTGTGATTTTTATAACTTAAAAAAAGCTATCATCTGTCCACCTAGTTGAGTAGAAGACAATTTGTCACGATTTTCTCTGACAATGCCTATCTCCCAAGACTTCCATTCCTATCTGTCCACAAGGCACTTTATCCTGTTCCAGTGAAGCATTCAGGTTAAAGCTGTCTTTGTTTTTGTTTTTGTTTTTTAATAGTTTTTATTTACCAGATATATGCATGGGCAATTTTACAACATTGACAATTGCCAAAGTTTTTGTTCTAATTTTCCTCTCCTCCCCCCCCGCCCCCATGGCAGATTGACCAATACATGTTAAATATGTTAAAGTATAAATTAAATATAATATATGTATACGTGTCCAATTGTTGTTTTGCTGTACAAAAAGAACCAGACTTTGAAATAGTGTACAATTAGCATGTGAAGGAAATCCAAAATGCAGGCATACAAAATTAGAGGGATTGGGAATTCTATGTAGTGGTTCATAGTTATCTCCTAGAGTTCTTTTGCTGGGTGTAGCTGGTTCCGTTCATTACTGCTCTGTGGGAACTGATAAAGCTGTCTTTGTTAACCTATGATCTGTCCCTCACCTTGTGTGTATAGCCTAAGTACCACTTGTTTCTTCTGGCCCCGTTAAGAAAACATCTGTACTGTATTGCTCTTTCAGAAACAATCAATTTAAAAGAAATATGTATAGCAACTGGTCCAACATAGTATAAGTTGTTTTTTTTTTTTTTTTCTGAAAATGAAACTTAATGGAAACTATATCTAAATTCATGAAAATTTTGAACATTTCTCTCCAAACATTTCATTAAAATTAATATGAGATCTTTCAATAGTTAAATGCTCTATCCTGTGATAGAGCTACTGATGCCATGCTAACAACAAGCTACCAGAAATGAGTGGGAAATGTTCTAGACCTTTTAATATTTGTGTATATGTATATAATAAATGTAAAGGTATAAGTAAATACCTCTTTTATATGTATGCATATAATTGTGTGTGTGTTTTGTACATCCAACCATCTATATAACTTTCTATATTTATGATGAGATAAGCAAATGATTGAAGAGGTGATGATTGACTGATCTGTAATATTCTAAGGAATTCAAGAAAGTTTTTTTTTTCCTTTCTTTTACCCAACACTCCTTCCCGCTGGAGTTTACATTTTCTGTTTTATCTCTAGAATTGAACTTGGTGATAGACACACATTGAAAGTCTGTGAAAAATGTCATGGGAGCCATGGGAGTTCTTTAATGACATTGAGATGTAGAGATGGCATTTGATTCCCAAGTATCTCTGCTGCCTTCAATTTGGAAAAGCCTGCAGGGTAGCTGGAAAGGAAGCCACCAATATTCATGGTTCAACCATTAAAACAATCTCCTTATGGAAAGTAAAAAAAAAAATAATAAAAAAAAAGAAATGTTAGATTCCTGAATAATCTTCTCATTATTAACATATCTACAGTGTTCTGATTTTGATGGTTAAAAAATGACTACTTCTTTGGCAGGAGGATGTGGAGCAAATGCATTGTGAATTTGTTTTTCAAAATGAGTATGTTTTCTTCTTGTTCTCATTTACTATGGGCCAATTTGTTCAATACTGTAGTCAGCATGGTTTTTTTTTTTATTATATTAATGTAATGTCTGGTCTTGGAATTTAATGAAAGAAAAATTAAGCTGTTGATTGTAGTCTGTAATCAACTAGAAAAATTTTATAAGGATTGTACATTTAAAATGTATACACATTTATTTGTAAATTATTTGGTGTTAATTGAAACATTGCTGCATTTCTTCTACTATTAGAATCAGCTAGCTTTCAAAGCCTCTTTGTTGCTGAGCTGCATAATATTAATATTATGAGGATATCGTTTCTTTCATTCTCTGGTTAGCTGCAAAGTAATTCATTCAGTGGTGTGAAATTAAGAAAGCTATCAGAAATGAATATAGAAGCCAACTAGCAGATTGGAAGAGTGATAAAAATGTAATCACCAAGGCCCACAAGATAAGGTGCTTTGTGATGTCAGAGATGTGAATTGTTGATGAAGTTTGAAATCATTCCATTTTGCATGAGAGTTTTAAACTCATATGAAACAATTGATTTAAACTTGAAACCTTTGAAGTACAAAGAATTAACCTCACCCTCCAGACAAGATGCTTAAGGTTAAATATAATAGAAACATAAATCTTCCGCCAGTCTTATTAAAGGAGAAATATCTGCAGCATCTGAGTTAGATTTCTTTCAACCCAAAACTCTCATTCTGAAATGCTAGCTTTCTGACACTGTGACAAATTGCAGGGACAAATGCTAAATAGTTAAATGGACAAGTGATGGATGGCCTCATAAGCCTTGCAGGGCAGCCTGTGTAAGATACTAATTGGTTCTGTGGAACTGGTTTTAGTCAATAAATTCACTTGAGAGATTGTGTGTGTGTGTGTGTGTGTGTGTGTGTGTGTGTGTGTGTGTGTGTGTTAGACATCTTTAAAGAATGTCTTGCTGTAAGTGACAAACCACTTTCCACATATTAGACCACCAACAACTTTATTTCACCCACTGAACTAGATATGTCTCTTCTGAGATCTGTCCCCACACAAACACTAAACATTCATTATTAATGTACTTGTGTTCTGATTTTTCATGTTTTCAGTTCTATTATTCTTATTTCCAGACTACATTTTCTTCAGTTTCAAAACATTTCTGATCTTTCCTTCTGGGAAGTGTCACTTTCTTGGTTCAAAATCTTAAGTCATGAGATAGTTTTAAGAAAAACTAAATTTAAAACAAATTTTGTAAAACCTTTTTTCTTTCTATTTTAGCTAAGTAAAATATCCAAATGTTATAACATAAGTTAAAGACAATTATCCATGTTTCCATAAGCAAGTAAACTCTTACTCCATCTTTTCTGTTTAGAAATAAGGGCTTTTGTGATATTCAGAATAAATTCAATTATCTTTTGATATTGGAAAGGCACTGAAAATATATCTTTTAAGTCTGAAAAAGAAGAAATGTTAAACCTTCTCCCATGTACCCCCTAGTTGTGGCTAGAAATCTGGTGACTAGTAGAGGAGACCTACATCCCCCAGCACAGGCTCAAAAGAGCTCCCACTAATGAACAAACATGAATTCTCTCTAAAAGGAAGCAAATCTTTTATGTTTCCTAACCTTAGTCTATAAAAGCCTTTCTTCTCTGTGCTGACATAGCACTTTATGTAAAGTCTAATTTATCACTCATGCTATATTGTGTATCTGCGTTAATGTTTTCAGAAGTTACTATCTGTACCTACCTTAGAACCCAATGCTCTTGCATAGATGATAAAAAATATTTTCCATTGTCTCTTTTCCCAACTTACCCATCACCTCCATACCATTGAAAACGTGTCTGGGAATGAACAGGCAGGAAGTCACTCCCTCTGTGTTTAGATTTGTTTCCATCATTTTCTAATATCCTCTAAGTAAACCTCTTTAGGGCTCAAGACTATGAGTTTAAAATGGAGAATTCTTTGATTTCCATCAATAAATGGAAAGGGATTTGAAATGCCAACACATATTCTTCTTAGATAACTTCATGAGTTAGTAAAAGTTACTCCATTGTGTCTGTATGATAACTATAAACTGCCTCATTAAAAACATTCAGTTGTGAATTATAGTGAATTTCTTTCTAGCTAATGTAAATGAAAATGAGTCAAACAAATATTATCTCTCAGTGCCCAAACCAACTAAATGACTATGTTGTTCTGATCATGATTTGCTACACAGTCAATTATCTTGATGGTATATAGTTCAAACAGATACAGACTATTATACCATCTTCTATGCTTCATGACCTCAAAGTCATGGCATAGTTTACAATGATTCTTGCAGAAGAACTATAAGAGATCATTCAGTTGCACTGACTTGTTTTAATATGAGGATGCAGGAGCCCAGGGAAGGTATCACTTTTAGAGTATTGTATATGTATACAAAATACTTTACTACATATATTCATCTTCCTGAGGATTGAGAGATATGCCACAAAAATTATTTTCTTTTCCCAACTTTACTATTCTAAGCCTGTAGCAGATATTGTAATATATTCTCCTTATTTATTTTATTTAAATCATTTTATAGGATTTCCCAATTTTTACATCAACATAAAGAGGCCAGTGGATAGCTAGAAATACATCCAAAAAATTTAATTAGGACAGAAAATCAAACTTCTGTCTGAGTGTTAGAAATTTTATCTATTTTGGGGCTCTGAACTATTACTCTACATTAAAACTTTTTGTCTGATATAAACTCCATAAAAAAGAAAGAAGGCTAGTAGAACTGAGATTCATTATATTTTCTAAGATTGAAAGTGAACTACTTATCAGAATAAGAGGAAGCCGCTTGAATCTCTGTAGAAAAAGGGCAGAGAGAGAAGAGGAAACTGGTCAGAGAAAAAGATTGCCCTCTACACCAGGTGTGGGAAAGCTTTTTTTTCCTGCCAAGGGCCATTTGGATATTTATAACATCATTAATGGTCACACAAAATTATCAACTTATAGAACTCAAGCAGTTGGAGGTTGTTCTACCTAGCTATCAACTCATCATCATCTGTGGTTGATTATGCAAGTGATTCTGAAGGCCTTATACTGTCAGTGGATCAAAAGTTCCTTACCCCTGCTCTAAACTATTCTTCAGAAATGTTAGGAACCTCAATTCTGCACACTGTTGGAAGGTAGCAGTTCTATGGAAAAACCCAATACAACAAATTCAGAATGTCAGTTATATGTAACTATGAAATACATTATTTGCATCAAGTGCCTTTCACATTTTAGATACTTGAAAGTGTTGAATTGAATTGAATTATTATCAATAGTTATGCCTTAATGGTTGTATAAATTAGAACCACAAAGTTACATGTTAGGGAGAATCTGGTTAAATCAACTCATTTTACAAATGAGGAAATTGAGACCATGGGAGATTAAATGACTTTCCCAGAAATACAGAACTAGATACTGTCAGATAGGTAGATTGATAGATAGATAGATAGAAAAATAGATAGATCATAAAAAAATAGGTAGATAGATAAACAGATAGATATAGATGTAAATAAAAATGTGTCCTGTCTTCTAAGAAAGTTAGCTAGCAATAAAGGCTCAGAAAAGCTTGAATGTTTCAAAACAAATTATCAAAATAAGCCTCTAGTTTCATTTATTTCTAGAGTGAATTCATATTATTTAATGAGTACAGTTCTAACAATAATATTTAAATGAATAAATCTAGGACTACTAATCTATTTCTGAAGAACTGCTTACAAGTATTTGATTACAAAGAACTTAGTTAATAACAGATTAATAGCTTATAATGTTTAAGAAAGGAGATAAACAACATTTACTAATTACCCTAGTGTATGTTAGGCACTATGTTTAGTATTTTACAAACATTGTTTCAGTCAATCTTCATAAGAACTCTGGGAGATAGGTGCTATTATCCTCTTCATTTTACAGTTGAGTAAACTAAGAAAGGTTAAATCAATTGACAGTCACATCCAAATAATTGTCTAAGTTGCAATTTTAACTCAGATCTTCTTGTCTACAGGTTCAGCACTCTCTTTACTGCATACCTAGGTTTAAGAATCAAATTGTTCAAAGAATACTTTTCTTCCTTTTAAGGCAATTATGCTAATTTTATTATAGATTTGTTTTTGTCTTTACACATCTTCTCAAATTATTTTGTGAAATTCTTGAGAATATAATTAATGTTGAATTTTGATTTCTCTTTCTAACCCAAATCCTCTCCCATACATTTAGCATAGTATTTCATATACATATTCATATAAACTCTAAGAACATTTCAGCCAAATGAATTATGACCCAGAACAAGACTATACATTCCTTTCTCAGTATTCTACAGGTACTCCGAAACTGTTAGGGTGTAATTTTTCTAATGCTATTGGCTTGAACTCTCACTGCTGTGCTTCTTTCAAAATTATCAGTCATTAATCCACTTAACTTTAAGGAGAGCTTTTAAAGGAATATTTACTTAAATTATGGAGAAACAATCATCCAGAAATCTGTGACATACTCTCCCATTGGCACATAGAAAACAGAATAATATGGGTTACTAAGACATGGATGGTAGGATAGAAAATCTGACATTCTTCATATCCTTACTAACCTGCAAGGTCTTCTGCAATCCAAAATTTATGGAAGCAGGAGTCAAAGAGTCAGCTTTCCCTCTGTCCTTTCTCTCTGCAACAAACCTTGGGAGTTCCTTATTAAGTATTTTATTTATTTTTTCCCTAAGGCTGGGGTTAAGTGACTTGCCCAGGGTCACACAGCTAGTGAAGTGTTAAGTGTCCTGAGACCAGATTTGAACTCAGGTCCTCCTGACATTCAAGGCTGGTGCTCTATCCACTGCCTCCTGAATTCAAGGCTGGTGCTCTTGAATTGAATGGTGGCACTGAGCCACCTAGCTGCTCCTCTTCTTAAGTATTAATTTGAAAGTTCTTTCCCTTATTTCTCTACTCATTGGAACTCCCAAATTTCAGCTAAGTTGATGCTTTTATCAAAAATCCAGAAGATATGATAAAATAAATTAAATATATGAAATTCAAAAAGCATAGACAAGATGGTGGAGTAAAAGCACACAAAAACGCCTATAAATTCCTTTAAATAGTGATTCTAAATAAATTTCCAAGCATCAGAACACAAAAAGATAGAGAGGAAAAAAAATTCCAGTGGAAGATAATTTAAAAGGTCAGTAGGAAATGCATGTTGTACCTGGGTGGGAATGCAACATGCAGTCCTGGTACAAGCCATGTCAGCACATGTCCAGCCTTAACCCATAGGCTAGGCACCAGCAAAGCAGGAGCTGGCTGAATCAGTGACAGTATTAGTGGTTTCCAGAACTCTCAAGCCACAGAAACACCAAAGACAACTTGAAAAGCCAGTAAAGAAGTTTTGTCAGTATGGTGAGAACACTTTGGGAAACCAGTAAACCAGAAGTGGGCTTGGACAGCAGTGGCAGTGGCAACTTCTAGAGGCCTCAGCTTATAAAATGTCTCTATATGAGCACTGAAGAAAGACACTGTTGCTTTAGCACATTAGAACTTACAGCCAAAGTGAAGTGGGGATACTTCTTAATAGTTCCAGGGCAGAAAGGAGTGTTTGTGATCAGGCCCCTGGAAGGATCTCTAAAAACAGTTACACTCCTGAATTTTGGAACAATGAACCCTCCACTCTGGAAATGGAGCCCTACTTTAACAAAGAGTTTAAAGCTAAGGATAAAGTTGGGAAAATGAGAAGATAATAAAAAAAAGATTCTGACCATAGAAAGTTACTATGGTGACAAGTATGATAAAATACACTCAGAAGATGAAAACAAAGTCAAAGCTCCTGTATGCAAAGCCTCCAGGAAAAAATAAGAATTGAGCTCAAGTCATGGAAGAGGAAAATCAAATAAGAGAGATAGAGGAATAATTGAGAAAAGCACTGAGAGTGGTGCAAAAAAATACGAAAAACTAATAAAGAGAAGAATGTCTTAAAAAGAAAAATTGGCCAAATTGCAAAGGAGTTACAAAAGCTCATTGAAGAAATAATTCCTTGCAAATTAGAATTGAGGAAATGGAAGTGAATGACTTTATGAGAAACCAATAAACAATAAAATGAAGCCAAAAGAATGAAAAAATAGAAAACAAGGTGAAATATCTCATTAGGAAAAAAACTGACCTGGAAAATAGATCCAGGAGATATAATTTTTAAGTTATTATTCCACCTGAAAAACAATGATCAAAAAAAAAAAAAAAAAAGAACCTGGCCAGTATCTTTCAATAAATTTTACCAAGTAAAACTGTCCTGATATTCTAGAACCAGAAGATAAAATAGAAATTGAAAGAATCCACAAGTCACATCCTGAAAGAGACTCGAAAATAAAAAGTCCAGGAATATGATAGCCAAATTCCAGAACTCTGGGGTCAAGAAGAAAATAATGCAAAAATTCAGAAATTAACAATTCAATTATAGTAGAGCCACAGGCAGGATTATAGATTTGGCAGTTTCTACCTTAAAAGAACAGAGAGCTTTAGAATGTGATGTTCTGGAGGTGATCCATGGAGGTAGGAGGTAGGATTAAAATCAAGAGATAAAATGATGTAAATTATTTGCTATAAAAGTGACAACAACAACAACAAAAAAAAAAACCTTTTATACTGGAGGGAGGAAAAGGGAGAAGGGAAAAGAATGAATCTTACTTTCTCATTAGAATTGGATCAAAGAGAAAAATAATATACACACTCAATATGGGTATATAAATCTGTCTTACCCTGAAGGAAAATAGTGGGGGAAGGGGATACAAAATGGAGAAAGGGTTATAGAAGACAGATGAGTAGCAATAGACTTTTGAGGAGAGTCAGAGTGAAAAGAGGAAGAGAATAGAATGGGGTAAATATAGTTAGCAATAGTAATTAGAAAAATAATTTTGAAGCAAGTTTTTTTTTTTCTGATGAAGATCTCATTTCTCAAATGTATAGGGAACTGAGTCAAATTAATAAAAATATAATAATAATAATAATAATAATAATAATAATAATAGTATCCATTCCTCAATTGGTAAATGATCAAAAGATATGAACTATGCCCAAAAGGATATAAAATAATGCCTATCCTTTGATCTAACAATAGCATTACTTTGTATGAATACCAAGAGAGCTTATGTATTTTATGTACAAGTATGCTTATTGGCAGATCTTTTCTCATGGCAAAGAATTGGAAGTTGTAGGGATGCCCATCATTTGGGAAATGGCTGAATAAATTGTGTTATGTGATTGTGATAGAATATTGTTTTAGGTGGAATGATGAGCAACATGCTCTCAGAAAAATCTTGACTTTTTTAAAGTCAAGCAAAGTGAAATGTACTGTCTACAAAGTAATAGCAATGTTGAGGGATGATCAGCTGCTATTCTCAGCAATATAATGATCTATAACTACTCTGAAGGACTTATGATGAAAAATGCCATCCATACTCAGAGAAAGAACTGATTATGTCTGAATATACATCAAAGCATACTCTTTTTTTAAACTTTATTTTCCTTGAGGTTTTTTGGGGGTGAGGAGAGGATTCTATGTTTCTTCCACGCCATGATTTTTATGTTAATGTTTTGCATAACTTCATATGTGCCTTCTTATTAGGGGTGGGGTAGGAGGAGAGGGAGATAATGTAGAAGTCAGAGTTTTATAAACAAATGTAAACATTTATTTTACAATTACTGGGGAAAATAAAAAAAAATAATAAAAATGGAAATAGTAATTTGACTGTTTGACATAATTTCACTTCATTCAATGATCTTCAAAGACTTTCCAAACAGTCCAAAGACTATGATTGAGATGGACTTTCTAGTATGTACTTTAGTTGAAATAAGATTATTTGAATCATTATATCTGCCTAGATATACACATTATATATATAAACATTATTATGTTATATAATGTATATTCACATATGCTTGATACATATAATATATATGTATATTATATAATATACATACATCATATACATAAATTATAGTCTATAATGTTTCAATAAATAAATGAATTAGAACTGCAAAAGTAGTATCAAAAAATGGCTAAGTAGTCTCAATTACACTGATTCAATTGAAAGACATTATGGACCTGTTAGAAGAAATTAAATGTTATTTCTAATTCTGACTCATCATTTTTTTTGAATAATGGAAGATTTGATCAGTGCCATGTATATAAAAGAATCCATTATTTTGTTTAACATAATTTATAACATCAATCATTCTGGTGGAAGAATTAGAGTAAGCTGTTTTTTGTTTGTTAGGGTATTTCCCCCTTGTAGAAATCACCAGTATGGAAACTAAGTACTCAAATTGAACTTTGCCTTTTGCCTAGAGGTACAAATAAAGGTAATGAAACACTTATCATGACAGAATAAAAATATGATTGGATTTTTTTACTATAGTCTATTCTCCCAAAAATTCAACAAATTATATTATTATATAAGAATGTTTGAGGAAAAGTGGTACAATACAGAAACCTTGTATAGGAGAAATCTGAATGTCTAAACAGTTCTTTGATTCCTATAGTAATGGGACAGTCAAACCTGCTGAATCTCCTTCTCTGAAAAATAAGCAAACACTTTATGTACTTTATAATTTCATATTGAGAAAAATCCCTTATTCACCTTAAAGCATTATAACCTTGTCAGTCTCTTTTATGAGATTTAGGGTATAAAGTGTCCTGTACATAGCTTACTAGCAGGATCATTAAGCTAAGCTGAATAATTTTGACTATTCTAATTCCATTCATATAGGGAACCACACGTGTAAAAATTCCAATTACCATAGCAAATTAGGGACTATTTTTACAACTTATAAGATAGTTCCCTGGAGCAGAGGTAAAGATAAGGGCTCATATCAATATAACCAGAACATATAGGCAACAAGATTGAACCCATGTTCCCATTCTAAGGCCAATTCTCTATTCATTACTCTATGACTACCTGACAAATATACCATTATCAAGTATATATACCCTCTTTATTGACACTAGGTCAAGAACAAATTCAAATAAATAATGGAATTTATGGCAAATAATATTATATTTTGAATCCTATTATTCCATTTAAAATTTATATAAAAAGAAATATTACAGAATAAGCACTCTTACTAAAGTATCTTGTTCTCATTTTGAAAAAAGAACAACTTAAAGTTTAAGGCTAAAACAAATATCCAATAATGAATAATTCAATGCCATTCAATAAACACCCATAAAGCACCTACTGAATGTAAAAATTCGTGTTGTGTTGGGTATACAGTGATTTAAAAAAAAAGGAATTTGTAATCTCCAATAGGATGAGTTCTACAGGGAGAAAATGGTGTTTATGCAAACAATTAAAGACAAAATATGTGTAAATGGTCCAGGTCATAAATGGAATTTAAATGTAATTAGTTAGCAAAAGACCAAGGAAAATGACAAAAAAGAATAGGAATTCCAGGGAACACATATCATCCATACATGTATATGCATTTGCAGTAGGGCAGTAATGGTAGATTCATGGTAGATTAAGAAAGAGGTTGGTTGAAATTCTGAAGCTTGGTAGGAATGAAGCATGTAGATATTCATTCTCTAATTCTCCTCTAGATTGTGTCTACCCTAGATATAACTTGATTACTTTAAAATTAAATAGGTTGTTTTTCTCTGAGTTGGAGTGTAAGGAAGTACTGAGGAAATTCTTTGAATCTAGACTATTGACTTGTGGAAGAATAAAAACATTAAGGCAGATGGCTTAAAATTAGGCTTGCCAAATGTCCTTTTTAGGCCCCCAATGTAGTAAACAAGCTATTTACATATATCACTGGACACCCAGGTATAGTGTACAGTGTGTGAAGAACTCAAAAATGTCCTTTTTCTAAGATATGCCTAGGGACATAAAGACCTAAAGTTCTATGTTAGCATGCTATAAGGAAAGTGGAAATAATTTTTTCCTCATTATTTTATACTGTGTTATATTATTCAAGAAAGCTGAAAGGAAGTTAAAGTAGTGGATAGATGGCTGTCCTCCTTAGAAGATCATAATCACATGAATTTAGAGGTTCAAAGAAGCATCACAACTATGTGTACAAACTCCCTCGTTTTAGAAAAAAAAAACTGAACCTCAAAGACATAAAATATCAGGATATATCAGAGTCAGGAATTGAAATTATACCTTTCTAATTTTGACATAGATGTTCTATCTACCAAGACACAACTATATACTCCAAAAGAGTCAAGAGGTTCTAAACTAACATAAACTAGCTGAAAGACAATATGAAAATTATGTAAGGCTTCAGATACAAGTAACTCTAAGAATATGGACTAGATAAGAATTCTTAATTTGTTTGGGACAGAAGGTTTCCACAGTGAGAGTTACCTATAATGATAAAATCACAACTTTGAATAAACAAATTAATGAATCAAAAGTTAAATAAATACAGACATACATAATTACATATATATATGCATATATATATATACTTATGTTAAAAAAATTATTCATTTCTTCTTATGTGTAAATTTTCAAGAAACCTAAGAATTCCTAGAATTCACTGGTCAAGAAGACCTGGTGCAAATATAATCTCACGTGCTTACTAACTGGGTAAGTCACCTAACTTCCATCTGCCTCAGTTTCCCCAACTGTAAAGTAATTGTAATAATATCATCTATTTCACAGAGTTGTTATGAAGATTGGATGAGATTATATCTGTTAGCAAAGCAAAACTAAAAACAGCATGATGCCTAGAAAAATGTAGGAACTAAATTGTAGTCTTATTCCATCCCTTCCCTTCTTCATCATCATCATCCTCATTAGCCTTTTCGAGTATAACTTTCAAATAATGCAACTATTTTTTAATAATAAGTACATGATGGAAAGGCCTGGAAAGACTTCCATGAACTGATGCTGAGTGAAATGAGCAGGACCAGGAGATCATTATACACTTCAACAACAATACTATATGATGATCAATTCTGATGGACATGGCCCTTTTCAACAATAAGATGAACCAAATAAATTCCAATAGAGCAGTAATGAACTGAACCAGCTACACCCAGTGAAAGAACTCTGTGACATGACTATGAACATAGAATTCCCAATCCCTCTATTTTTTTTCCTTCACAGGTTACTTGTACACTACTTCAAAGTCTGATTCTTTTTTGTACAGCAAAATAACTGTATGGACATGTTTACATATATTGTATTTAACTTATACTTTAACATATTTAATATGTATTGGTCAACCTGCCATCTGGGGGAGGGAGCGAGAGGAAGGAGGGGAAAATTGGAACAAAAGGTTTTGCAATTATCAATGCTGAAAAATTACTCATGAATATATCTTGTAAACAAAAAGTCATAATAAAAAATAAAAAAAGAAGTATATGATGATCAAAAATCTGGTTCTTGCAGTACCTTCAGTTTTATTGTCTTGGTGATAGTTCTACAATAGTTAATCAAGATATATAGTGAAAAGAGGTATCCCTCTATCTTTGAAATTTTCTTTGCCCAATGACAGGGCCCATACTTCTTAAAGTGTCCTAACTCTTAATTGGCAGGGCTTGACTTCTAGATTCCCAAGGACAATATTAAAAAGAGAACTCCTTCCATTTAGAACAGAAAACCTTCTCTAGAAAAATGTTCACCCCACACCCTGAAAAATCATTCCCTGAGTTCCTAGATACTATTTTTAATTTAAGCAATAATTGTGCCTTTGTTTCAAGAATATTATTCTCTAATTAGCACAGGCAGCCAGTGACAGGAGTAGGAAGTTCTAGAGGGAGCAGCCTCCCTCACATTTTCCCATGGCCTGTGGGATTCCATGATGAAGAAAATTTCCTGTATATGTCCCTGATTCCATGTCATGTTATTTCATTTTTCAATGTCACCCGATTAATTTTTTTTAATAATAAACAAATTGTGAGACTGATTTTCACCAAAAAATATTATTCTCATTGCCCAATCTTATCTCCTATTCTAATAACAATAAGAGGGTAAAGATATGCAAGACTTATCCTTTTAGTTGAACACCAATACTTTCATCTATTTCCTTCCAAAGTTCCCTAATCAAGTAAATTATACCTACTTTCTAACATGTATCATTTTAAAGTAAAGATTCTCTTCTCATCCTTTGAATGAGATAGAAATGCTAGGCTCTTCCTAAAGCATGTTGTCTATATTTTATAAAAATTCATTTTTCAAGTGAACCATTTTTATGCACTTCAAAGCTGTGCTGAGATGAATCTTTGCTCTTGCAGATTGTGTTAATGTGATGCTGATGTGCAAATCCTAAATGTCAATAATAGCAACCCATTTTCATCGTTTTCAACCAAATGTTTCTTGGATTTAGAATTTCCTGTAATGGAATTATTATTCAGTTAAACATCCATATAATTTGATCTGAAGACAAAGTAAAAGCAGAGTGCTGACTTATATGTATGTGTTTTATATAAATAGCAGCTTTATCCTGCAGTTTAGCAGCTAAAGACATACAGTAAATTGAATTGATTTGCAGTAGAGTTTTCAGATATGCTTCTCTTGTTTCAATGCTGTGATCAAATAGGGGGCATATTATTGGAGTTAAGAGCTGAGCTGTTAAAGAAGACAGGGCTGGATCTGTTGCCATCTGAGAGGTTGGGCAAACTGAGATGTACTTTTCTTGTGCATTTAATCAGACTTTGTGGCTCCATAATAAAGGCCTTAGGTCTCTTAGGGACAGATCTATAATAAATATTTTATTTTATTAATACAAAGAATTGTTACCATACACCAAACAGAACAAACAAATGTTATGTGATTTCCAATACACTGCTCTATATTTATGCACCATAAAAGTCAAGGATAGACCTGTCTAGGATATTGAACTATAAAGTTTAACTACTGAATCAAATATAGCTAACAGAACTAAAAATTTCCGAATTTCTAAGATAATTATTATTTGTGTTTTTTCTGTTGCTGTTTATTAACTTTAATTTTTTTTGGGGGGGTGAACTAAATTTTTATTTCATGCATTCTAAAATGTACCATAATGCAATCATACCTGATCTTGTTAACTAACGAATATTCCTATTACATTGAGAGATTATAAAGTGTCATTTGCAATGAACTTTTATAGAATTTGAATTCTAAGGTCCAATACTGCCACTGTTTTATGGCAGAGAGACAGACATATGATATTGAAGATTTTTGGGAAAAAATGAGTATTTGTAGATAATGTTGTTTTATTCAGGAATTGAGGTCATATACTTTGAAAAATTTTTAATGGAAGGAATATTGCCCTATCCAAGTTATATAACTTGTGTTCTGCTGTTGCATATGTCACTTTACTGAACTGCATGACCTTGAGCAGAGTATTTATGCTTAGTTTTCCCATCCAGAAGACAGAACATTGGATGAGGATGATTTTTAATTGGGCCAACCTCTTATAATATTATTCTATGATTAAACTATAAAGTAACAGCAAAATTATTTTAATGCAAAGAATTGTTTTACGCTTTTGAGTATGGAAGCATCATTCTGTGAATATCTCACTACAACTGTGATATAGATAATATTTTCACCACCATTCCCATTTTGCAGATGAGGAATAAGATAGAAACAAAATTAATTCCCTACTGACATATATCTAGCATATCTTAGAGATAGGAATGAAGCTGAAGTCTTCTAATTCTAAGACTAGTGATATTTCCCCCCCCTCCATGCACACATACATACAAACACATTCACAAACACAAACACACCATCACCATTATAACATCCTAATACCTTGAAGAATTTGGGCATATTGGCCCTGTAGTATTGGATGGAAGAAGACTGCTATTTTGTATATAGCATTTTAAATTTGTAATATTAATTATTATTAAGTCAAAAATCAAGAGAACATCTACCTAGAATGTTGCATGTATGTCTATTTTTAGTCCCTTAAGATATATTAGCCTTATCTAATAGTTAAAATCATATACTATTAGTACAGTGATTAGTCATCTTATTTTTTTCCCACTAGACTGTTTTGCTTTTACCACTTCTTTTTATCCACTTAGCTTATAATTGTAAAACAACTAACTGATAGAAAATGCATGGCAAATTTAATATTAATAAAACTGCTTCGAATGGGATTATAGTAATTTATTCTTTGCTGCAGAATGGAGAATTCATTAAACAAATTCATCACACTGTCCATGTAATCTTGCGGTTGTGAGTGTGTGTGTCTGTGATTGTTTATACACACACACATATATACACACACACACACATATATATATATACATATACATATACATATATATGTGTGTATATATGTGTTTATGTATATATACACACACATATATATATATATATATACATACACACACACACACACACACACACACACACACACACATATATATATATATGCCTTTAAGCTTTTGATTAACAATGAAAATTTGGGAAATGATTTAGACTGACCTAGTAAAATAGGGAAGTTGGGCCAATGGCTGAATGTTTGTTTGCATTTGGAAAAATATGTTTAGTTAAAATATTGGGAAAGATGAGCTAAATTGGGATGGAAAATCCTGAAGTTCTCTCCCAGAATGAGGTTATGGCCCTTTTGTACTATTCAGTTAGGAATGCCTTCACCAAGTTTTTTTATTCAATAATAAATCTAATATGTGTTAAGCCTGACATAATATTGGAATCTGATGGGAATTCCAATAAGATATTTTAATAAGGCAATGAGCTTTGGACTTTGAGTTCCTGAATGCATAGGATTTTGATAAATCCAATGTGTATACTCCTTCAATAAACAGTGATCTCAACACATTTATATGTTCTCATTCAATGTGATTTGATTTACAGTACTTTTCATAAACTCTCCATTGAATATATAATTTACATGAAAGAAGTGCTATTCTAAAACATTTAATATTTTGTAAATTGCAGAAGTGTACTAGTATTGCCAGCCTCACTTTCTTTTGCAATAATTTATTAACTCGATAGAATATTTATCATGCTATTTTTCCAAGTCCTTATTAGTGATATGTTTTAACCTTATTCAAGCCTCCTATAAGATTTTCATTTGTCTACTGATCAATAAATAACTTTAGTTTGTCTTCCAAAAAATTGGAGTCGTAGTTATGGAAAGAAGATGTTGAAATCCTCCATTGCTAAAATGCAAAGACCTTTAGTAAATATCCAGCTATTTATTTATGTGTGGAAACATATTATATTATTTCAAAGCAATTTGTGTTATCTTTAACAATGAATGTTATATAATTTTTTAAAGGACTGACTTTGTATGGTATTTCTATTGTTCCCAGAAACTTGATTCTTTGTTTTGTACTATGTGTGTCTCTGATTATAGGAGGATAA
This sequence comes from Sminthopsis crassicaudata, assembly GCF_048593235.1. Lineage (NCBI taxonomy): Eukaryota > Metazoa > Chordata > Mammalia > Dasyuromorphia > Dasyuridae > Sminthopsis > Sminthopsis crassicaudata. Next base: position 423,557,917 of record NC_133620.1, on the reverse strand, counting down.
CTGGTCTTATCAAATTTCTTGATCCTAAAATTTGACAAATTGCTGAAAATATACAATTCTTTCCCCCTAAATACTAAGGGAACTAGAGACATTTGAGTAATGTGAGCAAAAAGATGAAGGACCAAACATCATCTGCAATCTTCACTGGTTCTCAAAAAGTCCATGAAATATAAATTATGCACAAGAGGTAAGGCAATTGCAGCCATCTCTACCGGCCAAGAAACCAATATTTCTAATAATGTAACAGCCTTAAGAAATAACTACAGAGAATACTAATCCCTAAGACATTCTCTCAGCAGTCTCTCTCCCACTGGTTCTCATGTTATAGCAGGGAGCAAAATCTGCACCAAGTCCTTATGCATTGGGATCTAGTTAGCCTTTTTTATTTGCCACACATTATGTCTGTCTTCACTACACCAGTCCAAGATAACAAGCAACAGACTTCGAAATTACACATCTGCTTGCGAAGAAGAGGCACATATGAGACAATGGGAGGTTACTTTGCCTGATTCAGAAGCATGTTCTGCCTAGTAAGGCTACAGTACAGTATGTGAGGTTGGACTAGGTCTGAAAGAAAAGATTCTGGTATTTCTCCAGGATATACCTTGTTCAATCCCTCCTCCAATCCCTCCCAGGAGTTAAGGATGGTGAAAAAATAAACCTGCCCAAGTCAAGTCAAGTTAAAAAGCATGTTCTGCTTTCCCAGTATGTGCCAGGAACTGTGCTAAGTACTGAGAATACAAAGGCAAAAAACAGACCATGATCTCAGTGAGATCACAAATTAATGGGGAAAGCAACCATACACACACACACACACACACACACACACACACACACACACACACACACAAACACACACACAGGATGTTCAATGTGCAAAGCACTATGCTAAGTGCTGGGGATACAAATAAAGAAAAAAGAAAAACCAGTACCTTTTCTTAAAGAGCTTACAATGTAATGGAGTTTCCACATACATATTGGGTATGATATGAGTCAAAAAGGAAATGGTAGAAAATAACCTAAATTATGATAACTCCTGGAAGTTTTATCATATCCTGGATACGTGCTCTGAAATGTGATTTCATTGGTCTAGAGAGCTCTCTCTCTCTCTCTCTCTCTACCAATGCAGATTAGTAACTTTGCAAGTTAATAATAGAGAAATGTCTACCTTACAGAGTGGTAACATTACTTGTCCAGTGTGACACAGTCAGTGTAGATGTTACAAAGGACTTGATTTCATTTTTAAGTTATTTGAAACTTAATTTTTAAAGTAATTTTTCCTTACTTTTGGGCTGTTCCTTTATCCATTTTTGCTCCATTATATCTTATTCATTAGTGGAATATATTTTTAATAAATTAAAAAGGACCTCAGGGATGACCTGGGTTTCCTTAAAAAGGAGGAATCTTGTCAAGAATTAGGAAGGTGACAAATCTGACCATACCATATCTGTAGCATATTTATTTAAATCATTATTAGGAGGGATGTCAAAAATGATATTATTTTATAGGATTGTGACAAAAAAAGGTAAAAGGACTAGAGACAACATCATGTAAGGAATAGTTAAAGGAATTAGGAACATTTTGTTCATAGGAGAGAAGAGATAGTTGAAAGCTGTGCTTAAGAATCCAGGTGTTTGATGGTCTGCCATACTGACAATAAAAAAGAGAATAGCAAAGGCAGACTTGGGCTTGGTATAAGGGAGGAAAAACAGAGCAAAAGCATTTTGTAAAAAAATATAAACTATTTGCATATGACTTTTTTGGAGAAAATTATGGGAAAAAAAGAGAGAGAAGATAAAATGAAGGAACAAAAAGCAACCATATATTTAAAGCTTAAAAATGACTTCAAGGATTCTCCAGCTGTGAGGAGGAAGAAGTTACTTACCCTCTCAACAATTACCCACTAGAAACACAGAAAATATTAATTGAAACAATATAAATTATTGATGGATATTGAAAGAACAGTAGTAACAAATGATTAATCTGTTCTCAGGTATTTGGCAATAACTATTTGTCAAACTGATGACAATAGAGAAGTCTGTTATTTTCCTAGTTCATGTATTCAAAACATTACACAAATTCTCAAAAATTCTAAAAACAAATAACAGCTGTGATTATTCAGATATGTACAAATGAAATTGCAACAAGCTACATTAAAAATAAATAATTTTGAAGTCTTGGACAAGAAACTAAAGCAGATTATAAGGAAAAATAATAAGATTATTATCTTCTCACTTTTGCCTTTGAAACCAAGTGATACAGAAGAAAACTTTAGAAGTGAACAAGTTGTGAGAAAGATGATGTCTGAAAATCTTATTTGGATTTCTGAATCATGATGTACAATATACGTTTCACAGATATCTGGGCAGAAATGGAGTATGTGTAACTATCAAAGGCCAATAAAAGTGCATTTATCAGGTAACTTGTAAATTAATAAAGATATCTTTAAAATGAAAAGTATCGGAAGGATAAAGATTGCCTGTGTATATTTCTCAAGGTATAGCAGAGAATAGCCCCCCAAAAAGGAAGAATAGCATCTAGGACCTAAAAAAATTTTAAGAGATAAAATCCAGAAAAGGAGTCAATTGTAAGAGTCTATGGTATAAGATGTCTTAAAATTAGAGTAACTGGCAAAATGAATAGTAATTTGAATTTATTTAGTATCACTAAGACTTGGTATGATGAATACTACCATTAGAAAATGTCTCTGGATAGATAAACTTTCTTTAAGAGAGAAATTAAGTAAATGGAGGAGGGAGATAATATTGTATTATTCATTAAGTTAGAATTTTTGTGAAAAAAAACTGAAATCAGACATGAGAAATATAACAGAAAATATTTGGTAAAGGTCTGTAGAACAAGAAATAAAGATGATTTTAATCAACTGAATAGAGAAGAAATGGAAGAGCAGTTTGGGAAATAGAAGAAAAGATCTGCATAGAACCAAGACATATCAGTACTTAAATAATTTAATTATTCAGACATTAATTAATGAATTGGCATTTATAAAGGGCTTACTATGTGCCACACACTGATTTTAGTGCTAGGGATACAAAGAAAATCAAAACAAGACTCATGTACTCAAAAATTTCATGTTCTATAAAGGAAACAACTATGATGAAATAGCTTTGTAGGTAAAAGATATGTACAATACAAATATGAGATATCTCGGAGGAAAGCCCTAGAATGGAAGCAGAGGTGAAGGAGTGAGATAAAGTGTAGAAAGACTGAAAAGATAGAAAGGGACAAAATTGTAAAGGCCTTTAAAACCAAAAAGAAGATTTTATATTTTACTATTAAGGTAATAGCAGGGAACTTCTGAAGTTTATTAAATGAGAAGGGGGTAGACATGAATCATAAGACCTGTGCTTTAGCATAACCAGTCTGGCAAGTGAATCTAACTTGTTTAGACTGAAGGAGAAAGAGATATGAATCAGAGAGACTGTTAGATGGGAAAGATAAGTCTCAAGAAGCAATAGGATTTTAACTTGGTGAAAGGCACAATGAAAACAAGAGCTAGCATTCACATAGCACTTATTATGTGCCAGGAACTATGCTAAGTTCTTTACAAATAATTTCTTATTTTGTTTCAAAACAACTCTGAGAAGCAAGTGATACCATTATCATCATATTATAGTTGAAGAAATTGAGACAAATAAAAATTAAATGATTTGCTGAAGGTCACACAACTAATAAATATCTAAGGTTGGATTTGAACTCAGACTTCCTTATTGCAAATTCAGCATTTAGCTTCTCCAGAGAAAAGGTGATATTGTTTAATTCTCATTTTATTTTTATTTTTTCTGAAAAAAATGAATGAACTTTGCACTAGAAACAATGAAATAAAAATAAGTAACATTCAGTTAGATTTCAATGAAATCTAAGATAACTATAATTTTAGTAAGAGACCACCTATTTCCCTTTGATGAGTATAACTCACCAAGCCCAGATACAAAATATGCATGAATCCCCAAAAAAAGTGTTAAATTGAATTTCTGTACCATACAGTACAGGAGAGGCACTGCAATACTGGAAAAGGACAACTGTCCAAAGTTTTAAGCAAACAAAAAGTATCTCTAAACTATAAGCAAGGGAACTTGATCTTGATACTTAGGGAACTTCAATAATAATTTAATACAGAGAAAGTGTGAGAATATCTAGAAAGGAAGGAATGTTGATAAAGATCCCACATGGCCTCATCAAAAATAAGGTCCATTTTTGACTAATTTCATTTATTTTATTGACAGAGTTAATAAACAAGGAAATAAAGGGATTGCTTTGGATATCGTTTGCCTACATCTTGTCAAAGTTTTTGATATAAGTTCACACTATTCATGTGGAGATTAGTTGGAATACAATTATACATTTTAGTAATACAATTAATTGGATTCTGAACTAGTTGAATAGCTAGACTTGAAGATGATTTATTTATGATTCATTATGAATATGTCAAGTAGAGCACTTCAGGGATATGTGTTTCTCCCTAGGATTTTTTATCTTTTCCTCAAAGACTTGGACAAAGTCATGAGTGGTCTTCTCATCAAAGATGGGAGATGATACATTTTTTTATGGACAGAAAATACAACGAATAAGTTATCATCTAAATAAATCCTAACAAGCTAGAGATTTGACTGAATTTAATAATATGAAATTCAATAAAATAACTGTAAGTATTTATTTTTGGTTACAAAAAAAAACAACTTGAAAGTTAATAAAAGAAATTAAGACAATTTTTGAAAAAAATGTATGCATATATTTGTATATGCGTATACATATATATATATATATATATATTAATATATATATATATATATATATATATATATATATATATATATATATATATATATATGTATCTGACGACTTTTGTGTACTATATGGCCAATATGTCAGCATGGTTATATAGCAACAAAAAATAGTAAGGTGATCTTTGACAGATTAAGTCTTCTGCAGGCCCACTCACCTAAAGTACTATGTTTACTTCCACATTTCACTTTATAAGAAGGCTATTGAAAAGATGGAGAGTGTCTAAAAGAAAGGAAATCAGAATGTTGGCCCTAGAGTCCATGTCATATGATGATTGGTTGAAAGAACTGGATACATTTAACCTGTAGAAATAAAGAATTAGTGGGGCAAGGAGGTTGAAGGAGTTGGCACACCAGATAAAGATACTGATATATTTGAAGGGCTATCATGTGGGGGAAAAAAAACAAACAAAACAAACAAACAAACAAAAAAAAAACATACTTGATTTGTTTAACCCTAATGGGCAGAAATAGTAACAATGAGTAGAAATGACAAAGCTCCTTATTATCAGCAAAATTCTAAACAAAACAGAAGAACAAAAAATGTTCAACAGTTAAAGCTTTCTCAGAATGGAATGAACTGTCTAATGATGTCATGTGTTGCCTCTCATACCAGGAGGTAGAGACTATGTGATGTTTTGTCAGGTATAATATAGTGAGAAATCTTTTTTTCTTTTTCTTTCTGTGATTATGTTCAACTAGATGACTGCTGAGATCCTTTAAAATCCTTAAATTCTGTGATTCTATAAATTATAAAGTCTCCACAATGGAACAGACTTCCTAAATCATTTGAAATTCTGAATTCTGAATGCAGAAGGAATCATAATTTTAAACTTAATTTGTATTAATCAATTATGATGTTAATTTAATTTAACTTGACATATAATTTAATTTTGTTTTCTTTTGTATCATGGCTAATATTAAATGTGTTTTGCATGATTTCACATATGTAATCAATATCAAATTGTTTATCTTTTCAAGGAGTGGGGAAGAGAAAGAAAGACAACTTGGAATTCAAAACTTTAAAAATGAGTTAAATATCTCTACATTTAATTGAGAAATATTTAATTAAATAAATAAAATATTATTTAAAAATAAATGCCAAAAACTTTCCTATTTTTTAATTTTAATTTTTTTTATTATTATAGCTTTTTATTTATAAGATATGTGTATGGGTAATTTTACAACACTAATATTTGCCAAGCTTTTTGTTCCAACTTTTCCCTTCCTCCCCCCATCACCTTCCCCCAAATGGCAGGTTGACCAATACATATTATATATGTTAAAGTATAAATTAAATACAATATATGCATACATGTCCAAACAGTTATTTTGCTTTACAAAAAGAATCACACTTTGAAATAGTGTACAATTAGCCTGTGAAATAAATAAAAAATTCAGGTGGTCAAAAATAGGGGTATTGGGAATTCTATGTAAGTGGTTCATAGTCATCTCCCAGAGTTCTTTCACTGGGCATAATTGATTCAGTTCATCACCACTCTATTGGAACTGATTTGGTTCATTTCATTGTTGAAAATGACTATGTCCATCAGAATTGGTCATCATATAGTACTGTTGTTGAAATATATAATGATCTCCTGGTCCTGCTCATTTCACTCAGCATCAATTCATGTAAGTCTCTCTAGTCCTTTCTGAAATCATCCTGTTGGTCATTTCTTACAGAACTATAATATTCCATAATATTCATATAACACAATCTATTCGGCCATTCTCCAATTGATGGGCATCCACTCAAAACTTTCCTATTATTTAAAATTTTCATAAACAGGATGAATGGGCACTTTCATGTACTTTATATATTATGCCCATGTATCTCAGGTGTCAGTAAGTAAACTATGAGTTTTCTTATACTCTAATATTCAGTAAACTAGTAAAGAAAAATTTAAATTTGCTCTTAAATTGGATTTATTTATCGTTTTCTTCAAACATTCCATAAATTCTTAATATTGGAACATTTTAAAGAGATGTCTTAAATATTGGATAAAACCTGTTATCTAAAGAGCTAGAATTTGTTTTGGTTGTAGTTAGCTTGGTTTTTAAGTCATTTTTGTCTTCATTTTGTCAATTATATATGTACATATAGATATGTGTGTGAATATAAATATATATGTATACATATATATAAAACAATTCAGAACATTGTCACTTCTCTGTGCCAGTTTGTAAAAACATAATTTGTGAGATTGTGTTTTATTTAAAATTAGAATAAAACTAAAATTTATTTTATGCCTTCTTTTTTCACATATGTAGTACTGTTGGGCAACACAGAAAGACAGGGTGTATATAAGTGTTTTGACTATCAGAAGTGTAGTGTGAACGTATGTTAAATTTTCATCTTGAATTCTTCCATATTCCCAGAAGTGAAATGCTAGAGGTGATAAAATGAAGTGAGTGAGAAAGAAACTTGGTAATAATAGGAACTCGGGAGACACAGCAAAGTTCACACTTATCCACCTTCCTGTTCTAGCACTTTTAGCCTGAACTGTTAATTGTTCTTACAGCTTAACTCCTAGGTGCTAGTGGCAGAGATCTGGGATTGACTTTCTATGGAAAACATTTCTATGATATTCGGAGGATAAGCAGGAGCTTCATTTCTCAATGTCCTAGTTTCTTCTCTCTCTCTCTCTCTCTCTCTCTCTCTCTCTCTCTCTCTCTCTCTCTCTCTCTCTCTCTCTCTCTCTCTCTCTCTTTCTCTCTCTCTCTCTCTTTGTCTCTCTCTTTCTCTTTCTCTTTCTCTTTCTCTCTCTTTCTCTCTGTCTCTCTCACTCTCCTCTCTGTCACTCTGTGCATCTGTGTCTATCTCTCTGTTTCTCTTTATATGTATCTCTTTCTCTCTCTACCCTTCTCTTTCCCCCTCCTTCCCCCCTCTCTCTTTCTTTTCTCCTCCTCTTTCTCCTCCTTCTTTTCCTCATCCTCCTTCTTTTTTTTTTTCTTTCATCATCTGCAATTTACAAAGAAATCTTAGGGAACAAATAAACTAAATGGTCCAAACCCTCCACTTTCCAAGGGACAATGTCTTGAAATCCACTCTATTTCTGAAAAGAATCCATTTCAACTAGGTTTAATCTATAATAATAAAACAAGAACAAAGTATGTTGCCTAACATGGCATAAAAAAAAAAAAAAAACTTATATAGAGATAGTAGGGCTCTCTGGGGCAACTAATGCAAATAGCCACAAAGAACAGGTAATATTTCAGCTAAATTTGCCCCGATATAGGAACAATCTGTTCATTGTGACTCCTTAAATGAGAAACAAATGCCCTCAAGGAAACAGATGCTGACATTGTTATTTCCTCCTGAACCATTTCTTCTTCTGCTTTCCCAAGCCACCAAGAATTCCATCTCTACTTCCTTCTCACATAACAGTTTCCTTTTGTATGCAAAAATTGTACTACATAGAGGGTTTCAAAAAAATTGCATCCCTTCTTCATCCTGAGAAATTAAATATGTTTATTTAAAGTTCACTAAAACAACACATAATGAACCAATGTTAAGAAATTGGCATTAGGTCTTGAAGATATAATGTTCTAACATATTTAAAAGTTTAATAGCAGAATAACAAGGTTTTGCATCCAAATAACGTAAGATCAAGGCATCTATAAGGGCAATACAAAGTACCTGTTTTTTGGAGAATAAATTTTGCATCTTTCTAACAAGAGAATGAGAGCACCTTCTTTCTTTTGCTCATGTAGCTGAATTGGCTACATTTTTAAAACTACTAGACTGAATTGTCACTCTTCCTTCTCCCTCTCTTTCTCTCTTTACCTTCCTTTTCGTTCCCTTTCTCTCTCTTCTCTTCCTTTCCTTTTTTTCCTTCTCTCCATCTTGTCTCTGTCTCTCTCTGTCTTTTTCTCTCTTTATCTCTCTCTTTTTCTCTGCTTCTGCCTCTCTAGTCCATCTCCTGAAGATGATTTACTCAGTCACAGAAAGATTGTATCTTATCACTAAATAAATAAGTTCTTCAGAAAAATATTTGAATAAAGGTCTTCCTGATTCCAAATCCAGTGCTTTATCTATTACCATATCTACATGAACATACTTAGTCCCAAGCAATAATTTACCCAAGGACCCATGGATACTAACTGACAGATCCAGGAATGAAACCTAATTTCCTATTTGCAAATCCCCCATGCACTTTTTCCATTTTATAGTCAATTCAGAAATCATTTAGCTGCAGGAATCATAGCAAAGAAACCAATCCAAGAGTCAAGAATATCTGCTGGGGTCGTCATGTTTCTGATATCTAGTAGCTTTTGAAACATGTAAATGGGTTCATCTAGATAGTACATTGGATAGAGTACTAGCCCTGGAGTCAGGAGGACCTGAGTTCAAATCTAATCTCAAATAGTTATTACCTGTATGACCCTGGACAAGTCACTTAACCCCCACTGAGCCCCCAAAATAAAAACAACAGCAAAGAAATATAGCCAAATCATTCAACTTTTCAGTGCCCTAGGAAACTTCTTAAAGATAAATTTGATTGATAAATTGTCAATCTGCATCACTTAATGGAATTACCACACTCAGAAGTCCTTACAAAGATAAAATTAAAATTCTAGACCAAAAATCCAGAGGGAATGTTAGGTGCTGAAAATACAGAGGATAAACTTTGTGGCATAGCTTGTTTAGTGCTTGATCCTGTTTTAATATTTTATTAAGGTTTATAATTGGAGAAAATAAAAAAAAATCCTGGAGTGAGGTCATTGTTGTCTAGATATAAAGATTCTGCTGCTACTGCTACATCACTGGGAACTGTACCTGAATTCATTTATTTTCTCTCATTTTGACCTCCTTGTTTATATCTATCTGGTTTGGAAAATATATATTTTTAATTTATATCACATTTATTTTTGGATATATTCCTTTCTTCTACCCAACAAAAAATCTTCCCTTGTAACAAAGACAAAGAGAAGAAACAGAGACATACAGAGAGAAATAGTATAATAAAAATATCAACCAAGCCTAATACAATATGCGATGTTACAGCCATATATTCCGCCCCCCTTCAGAGACATGGGTATGATCCATTTTCTCACCCTTTTCCAGAGCCAAACATTGATTATAATCATGGAGTGTTCGATTGCAATATTTTTCTTTTTCAGATTTATATTGTAGTAGTCATTATAGCTATTGATTTCATTGTTCTGCTTATATCACTCTGCATTAGTACATATAGTAATAAATACTTCCCTAAATACTTTAAATTCAACACTGCTTATAGGTAACGCTATTTCATTATATCCATCTATCATTTTATTTCATCATTTTCCAGTTAATTAACATCAGTTTTATTTCTTGTTTGTTTTTAACCACAAAACTACTGCAATAAATGTTTTATCATATTTTAGTATATTCGATTGTTCTATGGTATACTGATCTCCTAGCAATATGTATAGAGCAGAGAGATCTCTAGGTCAAAAGTTATAGACATTTTAGGGCCTTTTTGCTATCATTCCTAATTGTTTTCCAAAATAGAATAGCCCACATTCACATATTGTTTTAAGGTTTCCAAACAACTTAATATACATTGTCTCTTTAATGCTCCATCCCCAACAAATCTATGGTAGATGCTAGTGTTGCTTTCATTTTATAGATGAAGAAGTTAGCCATAGTATAGCATAATTAAAAAGAAAATTGGCTTTTGAGATGGGAAGACCTTGAAAGCTACCTCACTTCTGACATCCACTGATTGGTCACTTAACTGGACAAGTTAATTAATCTCAGTGCTTGAAGTGATTCTAAAATTGTAAATTGCAAAGAAGGTGCTAGAATTAAATGGTAAAGGAAGTTTTTCACCAAGAATTCCCTTTGCAAAAGAAATCACAACTCTGCACTCTATCATTTAAAACAGGAGGCTTTGAAAGGCTTAGTGACTACCCTACAATTAGGTAACTATTAACAGTCAGATGGCATTTGAAACCAAGTTTTCTTTTCTCCAAGTCCAAAATGTAGATTTCATGATTAAAGCAGATATATGAAAAGCAATTTTAGGCTTGCAATATTTTAGAGTTATCCTGTTGTCCTATGTTATTAGAAACATCATAAATCATCAAGGAGGAATATATTTGAGAATTTACAAACTGTGTTAGATGGAGAGTTGATCTTTAAGTCAGAAAGAACTTGGTTGAAATCCAGTCTCAGAACCATATGGGCCAATAAATTAATTTCTCACTGTATATAGACATCTCTCTAAAAAAAACAGTTGCATCAATGAAATCCTAAGTTCTGAACCATTCCCCACCCCAATCCCTTGGAAATATAGACCAAACTTATCATTCAGTTGCAAATTCTAGCCCTCACTGAAACCCAGTAAGGAACCAATATGGGACTCTACCCATAGGCCCCTTTAACCAAATAAAAGAGCCAAGCTAGAATCATCTCTTTTCAGAGGGTTGAAACATGCTAGTATCATGCTTTGCATCACAGACTCTATGTCCACCAGACCTTCTGGTGTATTTCTCTCTTTATCTAACTCCTTTTACTAACCAGACTTTAGCCTTGCTTCAAAACCCTACAATAAACTTTTTTTTTTTTTTTTTTTAATCAATCTAGGTTTTCGGGCCTGTAAATTCCTTTACAGGGCACTCTGCACCACCACTAGAACTCATTTAACTTTGTATCCTTGCACCTAATCCCAAGGGATGCAGGGGAGCTCCATTTGATTTCCTGTACCCCAAACCAGCCACTAGATCTCAATTAACCCTAATTTCATTTAGGTACCCCTTATCTAGATCTCATCAGTTGCCATTGAATCTAAACATCTCTTATGCTGGCAAAACTTTTTTTTTTTAATAAAGTCATAATTATAGACACAAAATAGAAAAAAATATTATAACTATTGTAACTTCAAAGGAAATTATAATGGAATCTCCATAACCCATGAATTCTAAAATACTTGACAGTTAAAAATATGGGATACCTGTATTATTTAGAAACATAATATATCTCATGATTAAACATTTCATGTCCTTTTACCAACTCAAAAGATATATCCTTGATCTGTGATTTAATAAATGTAAGAATTTTATTACCAGAGAATATCACACAACTTTCCTTTTAACCCAGAATCTTAGAGAAGTCCCTAATGCTCAGAGATATTAAGTTATTTGCCCCTGGTCAGCACAGCTGCTGATCAATTTCAGAAGCAAAATTCAAACTCAGGTCTTGATTCCAATTCCAAAACTATTTATTCCATGTTGACTCAAAATCCACACATTTTCATTTGAAAGGAAAATGAGAGACCCCATGAAACATAAAACCTCATATTTCTCTAAAGTTGAGGAAGACACTGAAATTTCTTTTTAGTCCTTATTTTGTTTTCTTGTAACAATGATTTTATCCAAATTATCAACAAGCCCCATGTAAGGTGCTCTTTGGTAGAAATGCCAAGTTCCTGATTGAATCTCCAGTATGGATCCCTGCTTTACCCTTTCCCCTCGATTCATGTGTGAACAAGTGAAATCTGAGTAGGGTTTTGACCCCTGTCTGTGTGAATACAGCCAGTTAGTACTCTTGCCACATGTACTCAATTATAGGAAAAGTCTCTTCATTTTCTCAACCTGAAACAGAGTTTTTGTGTGTAAGATGTGACTTTTCTCCTTAAGAACTTGAAATTCTGCCCTCAAAGGAGGGAAATAATGTTTTTATCTGAATAACCAGGAAAATGTTTCTAAATAAAAATAGAATACACTGTGAATTGTTCCTCTTATCCATAGATCTGTCATGTGATAAAACATTAAACTGTGGGTGAAGAGCAAAATAGATGAATTAAAGCTAATTTACTTGTGATCAGTTTACCATCTTTTAATTGTATTCAATTATGCTCTCTTTTGCAATTCTAAATAGGCTTATATTGCTCTTCTGCAGTAAAATTAATCTATTTTTAACATTAGGAGATGTGAATCTTAGATAATTTCTGCCTTTGCAAAGATTATATTTTTAGTGAAATTGATTAGTACAGGTAGAAATGTGTTTTGTTTGTTGAAATACAGTATAACCAACAGTAATAAAAAAGGAAATTATAAAATGTTTTTACTTAAAGATGCTGCATTTATTAATTGGCACATATTATATATAGCAGTGATAGAAAATATACAAATAATGTAGGTTGTCATAATTTAGCACCTCCAGAATCTGCAAGGAATCTTGAAGGAGAGAGAGGAGATGACACTAGCCAGAGAAGTTAACTCTAAGCTACTGCTTTAGCTATTACTTGTCTTCATGACTCTATTGCAGAGGGAGCTAAGTAGCGTAGTGGATAGAGCACCAGCCCTGAATCAGGAGGACCTGAGTTCAAATCTGGTCTCAGATACTTAACATTTCTTAGCTGTGTGACCCTAATGGCCTCAGCAAAAAAAAAAAAAAAAAAAAAAAGCCAATAGCCCAATAATCTGAATCCAAGAGCCTTACCAATAGTCTTACAGATGATGCGATATACAGTTTTAATTCCAGACAAGTCCAAGAGCCTTCATCTGTCAAAGCAACTCCTTCATAAAAGGATCCTGTTACCAACTATCAAACTATTGCCTTTGACAGATCAAGTGAACCAGACAAGCTGAAGGAGAAAAACATCTCAAATGAGAGATAGAGGCAATTTGAGCTAAGTGAATCAAAACATCACCTTCTCTAGACCTGGATAGAAAACATCTCAATCCTTTGAAAACATCAATGTCCTTGATACAATCAGTCATGCTTCTAGCCTGACCTCAAAAGAATTGAGGAGAGCATTTACTGTGAAAAAAGGCCCACTTTCTCCTCCATCACCATGACTAACAGTTAACCAACTGCCACTAACTGGTAGATAAGCTCTACCAGTTAGTAAAATGGCATTCCAGCATTATACCATCACACCATCAAAATAATGTTTTGACAGGAATTAGACCTGTGAATTCTTTGATCTATAAACCCTCCATTGAGGAAACTTTCTCTACAAATGCAGGTTGGCTCCTCCTCTTACAAGTTCCTCTTTGAAAGTTGCTTCTGATCTTTGTTAGGTCTGCTTCAGAATATTCTCCTAGAGATTGAAGATAAACTGACACATTTATAGGTTGTTTTTTTTCAAATGTTAACAAAAATAAATACTTAGCTATAAGAAGAAAAGGAGATTCAACAAGGATAGACAGGAAATATAACTTGAATTTATTCAGTTGATTGACGCTTCTTTCCCTGAGTTGCCTATTGCAAATCTACCAGTTAAATATCAGTTGTGACCCTGAAATCCCTTGGGGCTGCTTGGTACTCAGCCAGGAAAAAGAGATCATTAGCTTAAACCTTTAGTTCCCTAAATTAACAAAAAATTTGAGGATTGCCTCAATGGAGTTTCCAAAAATATAACTTATGTGGGGAACGGATTGGGATATTGTACCTACTGCAACCTGAGTATCTGAGACGTGAAATATCTTACCTTGCTTAGGATAACACTGTTATTATGTGTCAGAGACATTTGAAACTCATTCTTATTCTGAGCTGAGTTTACTAATCCTTGTACCACCTTGTAGAAACAATATTCTTCACACTGTTCCTGCTGATAAAACCACTTACCAATTATATATATATATATATATATATATATATATATATATATATATATATATATATATATATATATATATATACATACACACACACATATATATACATACACACATATATACATACACACATATATATACATACACACACATATATATATACATACACACATATATATACATACACACACATATATATGTATACACACACACATATATATATCTGATTAAAGAATCAGATAAGGTTTATATATACATATATATATGTATATATAAACCTTATCTGATTCTTTAAAAAAAAAAACCTTCTGAGGAAGGTATTATTATTCTCACTTTATAGATGAGAAAACTGAGGCTAAAATAGATTAAATGACTTGCTCATGTTTCAAATTAAGTTGGAAACATTGATCAAACATTTATTAAGTATCTCTGTGCTAGGCACTGGACATTCAAAGATAAAGATTATGAAGTCCTTAACGTCAAGGTGATTTATTCTATTTAACTTTTCAAGGTACAATTCAAGTCCAAATTTGCTGACTGTAAATCTGATGTTTTATTCACTATGTTATATTAAGTAGATTGGTGGAAAATTATCATTGGAAGAGGTCAGTAGCAATTTTGCCATAATATTTACAGAAAAGTTTATATTTATATTCACTGAAAGTCCTGAGTATCAACATAATGGTCAGATACCTAAAAGGTATAATATAAGATATGGTGAAAATCCCACTAGATCCAATACATTTCTCCAACCCTTCTGATCAGACTAAGTTATCTCTGGAGCTAAATCATTATCTCCATGGATTAAGATCATCAATATGGATAAGATCTCAGTGGATTATGGAATAAAATCATCAATCTCCTCAATCCTCTGTTTTTAACAACTTCTAAACAATGGCTGATACTCTCAAATTATCCTTTAGGATGCCATGGCTTAGTCAACACTGATATCTTGCCATCTACTTTGTTACAATTTTATATCTTCCAATCTTATTTCATCTTTTGTTCATGAAACAATAACAAAGTCCATAATACTTTTCTTTTTGGAAAAGAAATGACAATCTACTGTCCTATGACTAAATGTTTGGTTCTTAGACCAAAATTCCCTTTTCTGATATCTGGAATAGCTTAATAAATTCATTGAGAGCAAGAAATTACTCTTTTTTTTTTTTTTTTTTTTTTTGTCTTTCCAATGGCTAATTTAGTGCCTGTGACACAGTAGGAACTTAGTAAATATTTCCTGGTTGTTCTCTTAAAATCCTCTATTAGTCTACAAATACCTAGGATAATTCATTGTCATGTTAGATGTGTTAGCTTCTTAATTTCCTGTAAGAATATAAGGCCTGAGGGATTATTACAAGGGGAAATGGAAGGTACAGTTTGGTGTTAGTATTGGAAAAGAAGAGGGGAAAATAATTTGAAACTGTGTTCCAGTGAAATGTTTTGATTTCTCTTAAAATTATTCCTAAGATAATTATTTTTAATCTTCCAAGAATATCCTTTTAACATGTATGAACTTTTTGCATATTTAATTAAAAATAGTTATTAATAATTTTATAAGTAGAAAATATGCTTTATACTTTGAATAGGTATAACCTTGAAATTTAATATGGTTTCTATACTTTCATAACTGTGTTCTAATAGTAGTAGGTTATGGTATGTAAACAAAAAACTTAAATTCTGAGCTTACACAATTATGACATTAATTTTATAGGATTATGGCATTCTTTTATATTTATACTTTATTATTAAATTTGTTCAGTTTGTCCCTAGAAGGAGGAACAATGAATGGAAATTACAGACACAAATAGAGACTTGATGTCAGAAAAACATTTCCTAACTTTGAGAGTTATGAAAAAGTGAAATGCATATTGTTGAGAGATGATTACTTTGCCTTTGTTGGAGGTCATCAAGCAAAGATTTAATGAACATTTGTCACTTATGATATGATATTGATAATGTAGTATAGTTTGAACTGGATGGATATTGGATGATCTGGATGATCCCCATCTGTTAGGTTCTTACTAGCACTTAGTAAGAACCTAACACCCATCAATTCTGAAAATTTGTAATTATGTAAATCTGACCATCACCTTATGAGAACAAACTAGAATTAGTAATGATATAAGGGAGGAAAGAGTATTAGGGAAGCTTAGGAGTATGGCATCTATTGATCTATGAAGAGAAAGCATCTAAAGCAGGGCTGATTAACCTTTGGAAGTTACTTTTTCTTTTTCACAATAATGTTTTTAAATGTATGAATTAAAACATAGAAATTCAAAGGAAACAATTCCATTGAAATAGTTAACAAGAAAGAAAATAGACATTAGTTTAAGAATCCATTATCAGAAAGAACAACAAATGTTGTATGAACATCAAGAAAAGTGACTTTTAAAAGACCAATGTTATCATTTGGAGAATGGCTGAATAGTTATGATGTATGAAAATAATGGAATATTATTGTCATCTGAGAAATTATCAACAAGGTGATTTCAGAAATTCCTGAAGAGACTTACATGAATTGATGCTAATTGAAGTGAATGGAACCAGAAGCACATTGTTTACAACAACAAAATTGTATACAGCAACAAAATTGTTATGATTAACAGTAATAGACTTGGCTCTTTTCAGCAATGAAATGATTGAGGCCAGTTCCATGAAGGTAGAGCATTAAATCCTTGTATTGTTTTTGTTTGGTTGGAGAGTGTTGTTACTTGTATTTAGTTTGTACCCAACAGCTATCACTCATAAGTGCCCCAATGTACTTCTCACCATCAAGTTTTGATTTTTTTGTTTTTGTTTTTTACTTTATGAGGAGCTATTTTGAACAGAAAAGTAATCTTACTCTGAACCTTATATGTTAGGATTCTTAAAAGATGCTAAGTCACTGAAATTGATAGAGACAATAATTATCTAATTTAGCATGTTTCAGTTTGATTGATCTGATCCTACAAGGAGATGTTATGGGCCAAAACTTGAAACAAGGTACTCAGTGGAATTGATAAGTTAATGATTCTCTAATTTACATGTACTTAGTACTTACTATAATTCCACAAAATTCATACCTTTAAGAAAGCTTTTATAAGGAAGAGCTGACAAGCTTACTAAAGGAAAAGCCTACTCTTGGACTTCCAGAAGATTCACAAGTCAGAAGCCTACAATCCTACTCTTGAAGGCAGAGTCAAATTCATTCCAACTTCCACCTTTGTGCTAGCTTAAGGCTGAAGGACAAACCTTTGGATTCGGAGACATTTGGAGGAAGCTCTTGGAATCAAGAAGAGAGATAGACTTGTAAGAAAGCTAATCGGGTCCCAGGAAAAGATTCAAGACTTTGAAGGAGAAAGTAAAGGATTTGGAATTTAACTCCTGGCTGCATTTGGGATTTTTGAACTGAACTGAAACTAAGGCTGCTTCCAGAAGCTCCCCAAGAAATCTGCTCCAAGAGAATGATTATATATTAGAGAAGAGAACATTACACTTATACTCAAGTAATTCTAGTTCCAATACTTTTGACTCACTTCTCCTTTTGCTCCTTACAGACAGGATCTGTATTTTGCCTCTTTTTTCCTCAGTGTCCTAGCACAATGCCTGACATTTAGTTGTTACTATTGTCTGTATTTCATTTTTGAAGAGAACCAGGGACACCATAAGTGATGTCTTGACTTGTGTGTGAATTAAACTTAAGTGTGAGTCAGAGTTGAACAAAGTCATGAGTCTTACTCTCTCTTCCAGAGTCATCTAAGTCCAATGTCAGGCAAAAGTCAAAACAACTTGTTAATGGCCTGGGATGCAGTAGATGCTGTTGGCAACTTTAATGCCTGCCAAAGGTATAAGTACTCCCACAGTGCCTATTTCAACTGCCTTTATGACAATGGGAACAAATTATTCTCATCTGCCCATTTCACCATGGCACACAGTAGGCACTTAATATATATTTATTGACTAAAAGTGCAAGTCAAGCCAGATATTTTAGGTATGAAGGAATAGTACTAGGCTTTGAAAAAAAAATGACCTGTGTTCATCAGCTAAGAAAAGTATTAACTCCAAAAATTTAGTCATGACCCACCATTCAGAAATAGCAAAAACAACTAGGTTGCCTAATGCACTTGCAGTTCAACTATGAAAGGATAGAATTTTAACATTTATAGCAACTATTCATATTCCTTATTACCATATACTTCTTAAATTTTTAAATACAGCTTGTTTTATTCTAATAATTTGTATAATTTTTCCAAATTAAAAAAAAACTGAAAATGACTTCACTTGCATTTTGTGATAAACTTTCCAGGGATATAACTCTTATGGCACAAGGAACCAGATGGTAATTGGGAATATTAACTCAGCTCTTTGCTGTCACATTTTATCTCATTGCAGTGTTACACTATACAGCATTTTTCATCTGTAGGCTTGCCAACATATACTGTCAGGGCAATATGTCGAAAACTACTGCCAGCAAGAACTGCATTTTATTGTTGTTCCATTTTCCTGCTCTTTTGGGTGATAATTTCTGAACAGTTAAAATTTTGAATCACTTGGTATTTTTGTTTCTGAATTGAGGTGATTGACTAGTGCATTGAAAGGATAAATATTTTCTTTCTCAGTATATATCTTCTGAATAACATCTTCTCACAAATAGCCATGCTGTAGGTTAAGTACCTAAGGCACAGTAGTAAATGGCTATAGTAATCCACTGTTTGATCAACCCAGAGACACCAGCTTCTCAGACAACTTGCTATTTGACAACAACTTCTGGGAAAACAAGAAAATAGTATGGCAGATATCAGGAATTAACTGACATCTTATACCCTATACCAGGAAAAGTGCATGATTTAGAATAAAAGATGATGCCATAAGCAAATTAGGAGATCAAGAAATACTTTATCTGCCAGATCTATACAGAAGGGAAAATATATGACCAAATAAGAGACAGAGAACATAATAAAGTGTAAAATGGATAATTTTGATTACATTAAATCTTTTTTCCCATGAACAAAACCAGTGTTACCAAATTATGATAGCTAAAAGTTGGGAAATAATTTTTACAGCCAGGGTTCTGAAAAAAGCCTCATTTCTAAAATATATAGAGAATTAAGTCAAATTTATAAGAATACAAGCCATTTCCCAAATGATAAATGGTTAAATGATATAGATAATTGTCATATTAAGAAATTAAAGCACTTTAAAATCATATGGAGAAAATGTTCTAAATAATTTTTATTAGAGAAATGAAAATAAAAACAACTCTAAGGTACTATCTTTCACCTATCAGATTGACTAATCAGATTACAGAAAGGAAAAATGATAAATATTGGTAAAGATATGGGAAAATTGGAACACTATATATTATTGGTAGAAGATAAACTAATCTAACCATTCTGGAGAGTAACTTGGAACTATGTCTAAAGAGATATAAAACTGGCCATACCCTTTGATCCAGCAATACACTACTAGGTATGTATTCCAAAAAGATCATTGAAAAGTAAAAAGACCTACATGCACAAAATATTTATTGCAGCTCTTCTTGTTGTGTTAAAGAATTGAAAAATGAGTGGATGTCCATCAATTGGGGAATGGATGAACATTTCAGAAAAAAGACTGGACTTACATGAACTGATACTGAGTGAAATGAGCAGAATCAGAATATTTTACATATTTACAGTAATACTGTACAATGATCAACTATGATAGGATTGACTCTTTTCAACAATACAATGACTTGAGGCACATCTAAGAGACTTGTGATGAGAAATGCTAACCATTCCAAAGAAAGAACTATGGTATCTAAATGCAGATCAAAGCATATGATTTTTACTTTACTTTCTTTTGTTTCTCATAGTTTTCTCCCTTTTGTTCTGGTTCTTCTTTACAAAGTGATTGATATGGAAAGATGTATAGACATATAACATGTCAGATTGTTTACAGTTTTGAGAAAGGAGAGTGGGATAAGAAAGAGAAAATTTTGAAACTCAAATTTTACAAAAAATAATTGTTGACAAGTATCTTCACAAGTAATGGGGGGGAATGCTTAATTGTAAAATGAAACACAAAACAACACAACAAAACAAAATAAATAAACAAAAAAGGTCATCCCTTGAAGCTTGAAGGACACAATTCTATTCAAATATAAGCCAGTATTTTCATGCAGTCACAATAATTCCTGGAATGAATGTAAGAATGAATGTTGCATAATATATCATCAATGCATTTACTTAACCAAAATCCCTTCAAGAAAGTGTATGTCTTTAAGTTAGCTCTAGAGTGTAGTGAAATACTTTCACCCTTCAATGGAAGTTATGTTTAGTACATTAACTTTACCTGTTGGTCCAAAGTATCAATTGAGACATAGAAAGGCAGAAAAGAAAGATACCTGTAAGTGATTTTTGCAGTGATAGCTGCTTCAATAATTTTTTTTTTTGTTTTTGTTTTTGTTTTAATTTTGCTGAGGCAATTGGAGTTAAGTGACTTACCTAGGATCACTCATCTAGGAAGTGTTAGGTGTCTGAGACCAGATTTGATCTTGGATCCTCTTGACTTTAGGGCTGATTCTCTATCTACTGTGCCACCTAGATGTCCCAATAATAATAGATTTTTAAAGAAGTTTTGCTCAGAAGTATATTCTGCTATACTGCATGCATATTATATATCAGAAGAAGTTTCTTAATGTTTACTTTTAACATTCTTTATAAAGATCTTTTTTTTTTCCTCTTCATTTTAAGAACACTGTAATAAATATAGTGAAGGGGCAAGGAAAGAAGGATAAAAACTGATATTTATTAAGCTCCTATTATGGGGCAGACATTTTACTAAGCTTTTAAAACTATTACATCATTTCATTCTCCCAGCAATCTTTGGAGGTAGGTGTTATTACTAATCCTCATTTTAATTTTAGAAAATTGAAGCAGACAGAGGTTAAGAAATTTCCTTGCATCACACAACTAGAAAGCATCTATAGTTTTCAAAGTAAAGTTTTCTGAACTCCAACAAGGTATAACACTCTATTTTTATATCTTCTAGTTTTCAGTAAATGAGGTTATGAGAATGTTGAGAAGCTATGAGGAAAAAAGAACTTCTCAAAAGCAAAGGCTAAACATATTGTTTATAGCTTCAGAACAGTACATTTATATAGAATGTCATTCCTTCTCTCATTCAATAATATGTAATACTCAATTGATCAATAATTAAATTAATGTACATATTCTCCTTCTTGAGTATAACTTGCCAAATCATTCATATCTTATTGAGCCCTGCCTGTATACTTACTCATGTTTTTTTTCCAAGGTCCTCCTCAGAAGATCTCTATAATGTGCTGGTAATCCTATTAGAAAATTGGTATAGTGCTCAAGCTGTCTAAGGATAATAACAGCAACTGACATTTATGAAATGTTCAAAGTTTTGAAAAAATACATATAAAGGTGCATGTTAAGATCCATATGAGCTATTATTAGTCAGCCACAGCAGTGAATCCTTATTAAGAATTTATCATTTGCCAGGCACTGTGTTCAGTACCAGAGACAATACAGCAATAAAAGCTTTTCCTACTTGCAACATGTGAAGTTACTATGTCATTTGACCTAGACCAAACTATGATAGTGCATAAATGTTCACTTGTTTTCTCTTCTGAGATCAAAAGCTTGATTTCCTTTTCCATTTCTTTATTGCTTATGGGTTGAAGAAGGCCTCTGAAAACATGAAAGAAGAAGAAAGAAAGAAAGAAAGAAAGAAAGAAAGAAAGAAAGAAAGAAAGAAAGAAAGAAAGAAAGAAAGAAAGAAAGAAAGAAAGAAAGAAAGAAAGAAAGAAAGAAAGAAAGGAAGGAAGGAAGGAAGGAAGGAAGGAAGGAAGGAAGGAAGGAAGGAAGGAAGGAAGGAAGGAAGCAAAGAAGGAAGGAAGGAAAAAAGAAAGGAAGGAAGGAAAAAAGAAAGGAAGAAAGAAAAAAAGAAAGGAAGAAAGAAAGAAAGAAAGGAAGAAAGAAAGAACTTGGATTTTCTTGAATCATTATATTGCTGAAAATAGCTAACTCATACGTAATTCTTCATCATATAATATTGCTTTTACTATGTACAATATCCTCCAGGTTCTGCACATTACTTTGCATCATTAATATGTCATTCTATTTTTTTTCTGAAATCATCCTGCTTATTATTTCATATAAAACAATAATATTCCATCACAATCCTGTGACATAGCTTGTTCAGCCATTTCCTAAGTTATGGACAGCCCCTCAATTTCCTACTTTTAGCCATCACACAATGAGCAGCTATATATGTTTTTGCATAACTAAGTCCTCCCATTTTTAAAAATTCTCTTTGAGATATAGACCTAGCAGTTATATTACTGGATCAAAGGATAGCTACAGTTTGTTAGCCTCTGGCATAGTTCCAAATTGTTCTCAAGAATGGTTAATTAGTTCAGAACTTCACCAACAATGCATTAGTTAACTGGTTTTCCCATATCCTTTCTAACATTTATCATTTTCTTTTTTTAATCATGTAAAAACTGATACAAGTGAGGTGGTACCTCAGAATTTTTCTAATTTGCCATTTCTCTAATAAATAGTGATTTAGAGCATTTTTTATGTAAATAGCTTTTTTTTTTTTTTTTTGTCTGAAAACCCCAAAATGCTGGAGTCTCTTGGGACCTGGCCACATGACCAGAGAGACTCAGCACACTCTCAGAATCTCAGAGGGAAGACCCAGGAAAGCCATTGCTCTCCTGCTAATGTTTCACTGCTGCCCCCTGCAGTCTCTAGAGGAAGCTTGGTTATATCATCCAGTCCCCCCATCCCCCCAAAAAAAGGGGGGTTCATGGAAGGAAGGGAAAAGTTGGAACAGAAGTGAGTGCAAGAGATAATATTGTAAAAAAAAAATTACCCAGGTATATGTTCTGTCAATAAAAAAGTTATAATAAAAAAATTTTAGATAACAGGGAACATGATCATACCTACCCTCAGTAACTACAACAACAACAACAAAAACAAACAAAAACAGTAGAAAGAGGGAAGGTTTTTGGTAGCAAAATAATGAGTTACGTTTTGGATATGTTGAATTAAGATGTTGATAGGAAATTCACTTTAAAGTGTTTAAAAGACAGTTGGCAATCTGATTCTATAGATCAGAAGAAAGATTTAGGCTAGATCAATGAATCTGAGACTCATCTGCATGTAGAAAATAATTGGAACTATGAGAACTGATGAGATCACCAAGGGAAACTGTATATGGAGTAAAGAGGACCCATCACAATACCTTGGTGGAGCATCTGTATTAGATTTGCCCAGTAGCAAAATCCAGTAAAGGGAATTAATTGAGCTATTAGATTAGGAGGGGAACCAGGAGAGAATAGAGCCATGGAAAACTAGAGAGTATTAAAAAAGAAAAAGATGATCAACAATATCAGGGGTTTTAGAAAGTAAAAGAGGGTGAGGGTTGATAAAAGACCATTAGATTCTGCAAATCAGAGATTATTAGTAACTTTCAATTGCAACTTATGAAAATACTTTAAGCATTACATAAAAGCAGATGACATCATGCAAGAAATAGCATATAATAGGTATAAGAATGAAACATATATTTGGATTTATGATTAAAACAGAAAACAAGTAACTATGTACCATAAAGTTGACAAGAAATCCTTGAAATAAAATTACTAACTACAATAAAGTTTCTGTACTAATATAATTAATGCACCCATTATAAGAAGGAAAACAGTTTAGTGTGGAAAAGAAATAATTTTGGCATCCGATTTCTCTAATAAGGAGTGTTATCCAAAAAAATTAAGACATATATATATATATATATATATATATATATATATATATATATATATATATATGTGTGTGTGTGTGTGTGTGTGTGTGTGTGTGTGTGTGTCTTTATATGTATTCATTCATATATGCCTATATGTGCATGTAGTTGTCTACATGTAGATATAGATATAGATATATCTGTATATGTGTATATAGTTATGACCGGAAGCGTTTTTCTCTAAGTTCTCTTTGTCAGCAAAATTTTATGATTAAATTGCAGTCATAGAGATCAATGCATTCTCTAAACATTTGAACATATCTGACTCATTAACATATAAGTATGATCTGTAAATGAAGTGGTGATTGTTGGTCACAGATTCAGATGTCATTAGAGTCATTGTTTTCTACTAAGCATATATTAAAGCTTAGAGACAGAAGACTTGATCCATTGCCTTACCTTCATTACTAAGTGACAATAGTCTCTTAGATCATTTTTCTTTCCCTACCATTGTATAAAAATAATACCACCTATTCCTTTACAACTCAGAGAAATTTTGTGAAGATTTTAAAAAAAAGATGAAATCTGGATAGTTAATACAGAAGCATTTTGAAAACAAAGTTGCTACATAAATAATGTACAAAGCTGTAATATTTTGATGATTAATTCATCCCATCAACTTCATTATACAGGGTTAATCTATTTTGAAGCATCTTTTTTAAAGCTTCATGAAATTGCATTTTTGATTACTCTCTTTATTCTAAATAATAGTTGCAGAAAACATTATTTCTGAAAAATATAATGATTTCACACATTAAAAAAAAGAAAGCTTAGAATAGTTAAAGACCTAAGAATGTTTTAGAGATTTGGAGGGTAGTTGTAGGAATGCCTGGCACTTTTATGAAAAAATCAACAGGGCCAAATATAGAAGAAACTGATAAACAGACATAAATTTCTAAAAAGGCTGAAACTCTGAGTTGATGCACTGAGGTTGGACAACCGAGCACTTAAGGCTAATTATCAATTGGACAATACTCTATTAACATATGCTTGGAAAATGGCCCTTTTCACTATTCTGTGCTGGTTCAATCTTTTGGTGTATTCAGAGAATTGTGGGGAGGATTAGGGGGTAGAGTAAGACAAGAAAGAGTCACCTTGGGCGATAGAAAAAAGAGAGGAGAGGTTGTGCAGATCCTGCATCGGTCCAATTCACTTCTACACCTAAGACCAAGAATAAAGACTGAGAACTTCTGCTTATCCTGACTCCAGCTGATTCTAAGATATTCAGGGTGCTAACTCGGTCTTCACAAATTTCATTTCTGGAAGTTCCTCATTTGAAAAATAATTCCTACACAAATGCATTTTTGGTAGGGTTTACAAAACATATTATTTGAAATAAAATGGTTGTTGAAGCCTGATAAAATGAGAATATATTTATATATTTGGATTTTGTAGGGCAGGATATGATGGTAAAGAAGAAAAATCATTTTGCAATTGTAAATATAAATAAAATCTGTAAGTAAGTATCAGCTTCTGCTGACTGAGGAAATGATACTTAGATCCACAGATATCACCAAAATAAAAGTCACTCAGAGCCTATTAGAAAAAGGAAAAACAAAAAAACAAAAAACAAAACAAAACAAACAAAAAAAAAAAACAAACAAACTTGTGATCAGTTTTTTCCCTCCTGAGGGTTCCTGAAGTAGGATATTTATGTATCTGATATGAATTCTAAAAAGGGCTGCTATTCCTAAACTCCAATCTCTCCAAATCCTCAGTACTCTATCCAACTATTGATCCTGATAAATTTAATTTTCTTATCTAGACCCTATAGTTATCTAAATTCATTGTCCCATATCACTATTCACCTATAATCTTAGATTAATCCCACTATACATTTACCTCTTCTAACACTATGTTGTTTAACAGAGCAGTAGAAAGTCAGGCAATTGAGCAATTGAAGTACCTGCAAATTTTTCTTTCTAATATCAGCTGGGTTTTCATGGTGGAAAGGCAATCCTATCTTTTTTTTTTTTTTAACTCTTTCAACTAACTCAAATACTATCCTCATACCCTATTCCAGGCTTTCTCTTCTGGATTGAAACCTCCTGTATCCTTTATTCTCTTCACTCTTTCAGCTGGAGATTGCACAAATTATTTTACTGAGAAAACTGAGGTGATTCATATTCTCCGTCTTTTTCTTTTCTCTTTGTATTTCAAGGTATCTATTTATATTATTTCAGTATCTTAGCCAAATGCCTAGAAAAAGGTATCTACCTGTTGGATTTCATTTCTTTTCTCATATTCTCCTCAGTGTTTTGTAACATGACTTATGACATCATCATTCAACAGAAAGAGTTCTCAATAAATTAATTGTCACTTAGTTGAAAAGTCTGATAACCTTTTATTTTTAATTATAACTTTTTATTGACAGAACAAATGCCTGGGTAATTTTTTACAACATTATCCCTTGCACTCACTTCTGTTCCAACTTTTCCCTTCCCTCCCTCCACCCCCTCCCCTAAATGACAGGCAGTCTTATACATGTTAAATATGTTATAGTATATTCTAGATACAATATGTGTGCAGAATCGTAGGGTTCTCTTGTTGCACAAGAATTGTTTTCAGAAGGTAAAAATAACCTGGGAAGACAAACAAAAATGCTCACAGTTTATACTCATTTCCCAGTGTTCCTTTTCTGGGTGTAGCTGATTCTGTTCATCATTGATCAATTTGAATTGGATTAGCTCTTCTCTATGTTGAAGATATCCACTTCCATCAGAATACATCCTTATACAGTATTGTTGTTGAAGTGTATAACATTCATATACCACATTTACCCAACCATTCTCTAAATGATGGGCATCCATTCATTTTTCAGTTACTAACCACCCCAAAAAGGGCTGCCACAAACATTTTGGCACATACAGGTCCCTTTCCCTTCTTTAGTGTTTCTTTTGGATATAAGCCCAATAGTAGCATTGCTGGATCAAAGGGTATGCACAGTTTGATAACTTTTTGAGCATAGTTCCAAATCCCTCTCCAGAATGGTTGAATTCATTCTCACCTCCACGAACAATGCATCAGTGTCCCAGTTTTACCACATCCCCTCCAACATTCATTGTTTGACTAAGTTCCAAAGGAAATAGAAATAGGATGAGATCGATCTCTAGTATGATCTCATTTCCTATTAATAGTCACATAGGAATAGTTTAATCCATGAGGGCAGGCATAAAATTACTTTACATTCCCAGGGCTAAACCTAATGCATCAGCCACTCTTCACTCTCAGGTATACCCCTGATTACTCCATCCCCAACATATACACATATCTTTGAATAAAATCTGATGTTGATTCCTATCTTACCAAGTCCTATACTGTGCAATATGTCAGCATATTGAGACACTGATGCATTAGGTAGAATTTTATTTGTTTTTTTTAGGGGGCAGCTAGGTGGCACAATGGATAGATGACCAACCATGAAGTCAGGAGGACCAGAGTTCAAATGTGATCTCATACACTTAACACTTCCTAGCTATGTGACCCTGGGCAAGTCACTTAACACCAATTAACTCAGGGGAAAAAAAAAAGAGAAGTTTATTGATTTTTCCACCAATTTACATAAATCAACTAATGAGAATTTCTTAAAAACTATTAAAGACTTTAGCTTAAAAAGGCCAAAGACTCCCACTGCATCCAGAGCTGTCTCCAGTTCTTCTGATCTATATCTGATCCCTGGACTGAGATGGCTCTTGATGGGATAGTGAGACAGTGTGACCTTACACAATCCTCTCTCATTTAAATCCCATTTATTTGCATGTCATGGCATGACCTCCTTGATATCTTCATAGTCTTCAAAAATGAATGACAAACAACAATCTCTGTTTCTCCAGAAAGAGTATAAGTTGCTTGAGAGCAGGAATTCTTTTGTATCCAAAGGATATCACAGTGCCTCACATAAATTAGGCTGTTGCTAAAGGTTCATGGATTCATTAATTTATTGAAATATACATATAGATGCATATATATATATACATATATTCAAGTTGGATGACAAAACTTACATATTTTGTTTTCCATTTATGGTAGAAAGCATATTGAGAAAGAAAAATAGAACAAGAATTGAATGAGTCTAAGTTTAATATTTTAAGAGTAGATGATTTAGTGAGAAATTCCCAGTGATTCAGGTCCAGATTATACCTCCAAATTGAATACCTCAAAGGTCAATCCAGAGTGGAAAAGTTAATGTCAGCAAAGAAGAGAAGGGGATTAAAAAAAGAGCAACAGCCGACATTCTTAAATGGTATAGCATAAGTTTAGGATATTCGATTACCACAAGCAGAAAATATTCTCTTTTTTCATCCTTTTTTTTTTTTAATCTAACAGCTACGATTTTGAAGCATCATAACTCAATTTATAAGGATTATGCTAAGGTTTATCATTCTTGAAGCAGTATTCATTTTGTATTCTATAATGTTGCAAAGCACTCAAAAAATGGAATACCCAAGCACTTTTCTTTTGAAATAAATATCTAAATCTTTTTTTTTTCTTTCTGCAAAAGAAAAAAAAAAAGACAAAGTAAAAGAAGTCCAAGAAACGTGCACTTTTAACAAGCTTACCCTTATTGTGTGTGCATGCAGCTGTGAAATAAGAGCCCATTTTGAGAGTTTATTTTGGTTCCAAAACTTTCACGCCTCCAAAGGGTTATTCAAAATAGCTGTGAAAAATTATTTTTGCAATTATGAAAAGAAAAATAATGACATCACTCTGCCTAAATTCATTGCTGCTAAATTTATAGGAATTTGATAAAGTATTTACTATCTTTAAAATCTTATGTTATAACAATATGTAACAGTTTTTGATGGGGAAAATTTGGGGGCTGAAACTTTTAATCAGCAGATTACAAATTCACCCTCAAATAGTAATGTAAATATTTAGGTCAGTAAAACATGTCTGATTATCTTAATGGAGTTAAAATAAAATGATGAAAAAAATACACATTAAATATCATTTGTTTTCAGTTATTTACTTTATTAACCAAAATCTGGCATCTTTATGCAGAACATTGTTCTGAATGAAATCAATAGGAATTTTGCCTGCATGTGAAGTATGAAATATATTCTCTGAATTATAGAGGCATTGATGGGACTAAAAAAATTAGGGAAGAACTGGTTCATCATATCATCCACAGAAAATAAATAAGGCAAATTTACCTTAAAGAGAGCACATTCAAATAATTTTAGGGAAATTATTTTTAAGCCATATGCAAAATATCATTATTCTAGCTCCACTTAGTCTCATTTTGTTATTCAGTCAGGTCTAATCTCTTTTGTGGAAAGAAGGGAGAATGGGTCCTGAAGCTTACAATTTTATCAGCTTAGTCAATAACCTATTTATTAAGTCATTTATAAACAAACGTTTATTAAATATCTACTATTTGTTCGGCACTATGCTAACTGCATAGATACAAAGAACTAGAGAAAAAATACTTTCCTAAGAAGGACATAGTATAATGTGTCTAGGCAATAAATCAGGTTTATTGTCAAGTGCTTTCTTATTTTATTTATTTTATTTATTGTTAAATGCTTTCTTATATGACAGACACATAGTAACACAAATAAAAGTAAAAACAAAGCTGGTTTCTACAGTAAGGGAGCTTACATTCTATGGTGGAAAACAAAGCATACATAAAAGAAAACTTAAGTGGGGGTATCCTACACAGTGAAGGTACCCAATGTGGTAACTTGGTTCATGATGTGACTCAGTTTATGTTATTTCTAGGCTTACATACCTAGGAATTTACTTCAAACCACTAAAATAATGATTTTCATTATGGTCTAGTCCTGATGAGGCTCTGTTTCTTTGATATGGGTTAACATTTATATTGTCATTCCATTTAATGAAAAAATTACTGATACTGATTGTGGTAGGAATACTATCTAACTTTCTCTCAAAACTTTTGCAGATTAGGTGATTTTCTTTTTACTTAGAAATTACTGAAACATCACTGGGCACGTGATAGATTAAGAAGATCTCAATGCTCAGACTGTTGATGTCACTTTCTCATTTGAATACAACAGTCAAAAAAAACTAGAAGTGCTCTAAGATACCTTGCTGATGAATGCAATTTCACTCTGAGCCAATTAAAAACTATGCAAGGCGTATCTTTTTTTTTTTAAGGTTTATACCTTTTGCATATCCTTCTCCAATTATGAATAAGTAAATCTTTTGTTAATTGATTGGCCTAACAGTATCTTGATTTGTTCTAATAGAGAAAATAAAAGATTTCTGGCCTGAATCTGATCTTATTCCATACAATGTCTTGTTCAAGATTAACATAAACATCATCATTAAAGACATCCAGAATGACCAGTATGTGAAGTAGACCAGTTATATATAAATATATATTTATATAATAAATGTAAACAGAGAGACAGAGACAGAGAGAGTGATAGTATATGAGGGTAGATATACAGTTTGACTGGTAATTGATACAAGATTCAAAAAGTAAAAGGAATTAAAAAAAAAAAAAAACTACAAGAAGATTATCTAGGACAATGGATGGATAATCCTGGAAGAAATTAGAAAAAAAAGACAGATGAGAATTCTATAGAATGTGAAGAAATTAAAAAAAAAAAATAACAATATGAAATGGGAGAGAATTCAAAACTGAGAAGCTTATAGATACATAAAAATATATGATTAAATAGGTATGTCTGATTTTCATGTCTAAAGTTCCACTGATTATATTTCCCCCTAATTTAGAGTCCAACTGACTATTGATGTTGATGAGGTTTCTATCCCCTTGATTCCTAGTGGTGACTAGGTTAGTGGCAATATGAGTGTTGTTAAAAATCCCTTACTATAGATCACCAAATGATGACAGGTATCAAAAGTTGGGGTTTGGTCATATAAAGAATTCATAGTAGCCATTCTCTCTACCAAAAGGTAGATTTATTTAAGGGAATAGGTTAATGACAAAATGAAGGGATTCAATTGTCACCAGGAATGATAAATAGGAAATAAAGTTGAGAGAGCATATGAAAGACAAATTTCTCAGTAGAACTCATAATTACCCAGTAGAAAGGGAGCATCCCATAAGGTGGAGGCATGCTTTTAGCTGTCAGGCTAAATCCTGAAAGGATTTAGCACCCTAAAAGAGTTAATTAAGTGTTAGGAGGAGAAGTGGGGTTGAGAAGCAGAGTAGAATTAAGGGAGATGCCATGTGGCATAAGTATGGAGGGATAAGGAGAAAGACACCACTAGGCAGAGTGACTTGGCAGGCTGATCCAAAGGAAGGTAGTAGCAAAATCATGAGCCATATATGGGCATATAAGGAAAATTTAGCCTCAGGGGATATGACTGGTATTCCTGACTGGATATGTCAATGAGACTGCTTCTGGAGACCTCTACAGAGGGTGAATCTCAGGAGTTTGACATAACTTGGATTTCAGATTGAACCACTTCTCCAAAGGGTGGGATCATGGAGCTAACCTGATCTCTATCAGAACCTTCAGCATGCTTGCCTCAGGGATCAATTCTTTAATTTCTCTTGGTCCAAACAATATTCAGGGTCTCATCACTTTCACCCCAATTTCAGGTTAGATCTAAAAAAAATACCTCAATGACATACCAAAAAGAAATGTCCAAACATTTATTGAACTTTTAGATCCTTATTACTTAACTCCCAGGATGGGAAAAAACAAACAAACAAACAAACAAAAAAACAAAACAAAACAAAAATAATAAAAGATCAAATATCCAGACATGAAGCCTCAGAGATATAAGATGAGGGAAACAGAAGGATATTCCTTTTACCATAATACTGTGAGCAAAGAATTATCTCCACACTTTGACATGATTGCTGGAAAACTATATATATGTTACCTAAAATCAGGACCTCAAAGCAGGTCTTTTCTGACCCTTAAAGAGCTTCCATTGTACTTGAGAAAAAAGAAGGCTGTGAGTGGTCATGGTAGTAGTGGTCTCTATGTGTGTATGTGTGTGTGTGTGTGTGTGTGTGTGTGTGTGTGTGTGTGTGTGTGTGTGTAATGATATACCAACTTATAAAAGTAACTTAATATACAGTGTTCTGGAAGAAATAAAAAAGTAATTTCAAGAAGGCAAGATAGGTTAATAACTGGGGGAATCAAGAAAAACTTACCCTAGGTAGAAAACGGCATCTAAGTTTTCCAAGAAAATTAAGATTCTTTATTGCAGAAGTGAATCAGTGACTCCATAAATATTCATTAATCTAGACACTGTGGATACAAAAAATGACAAAAGATTTTCCTGCCCTCAAGAAATTTGCAATCTTACTGAGAGATCTGTAAATCTATATGTACAAACAAGTATTTATTTACAAGATAAATAGGACATATTTAAGGGAGGAAAGGTACTGGAATTGAATTGAATGCTAAAAGGCTTCCTGGAGAAGATTTTAATCAGGATTTAAAAGAAGCCAGTAGATACAGATGAGTATGCTGGGTGTTCCAGGAAAAATATATAGGCAGAGAAAATGCCTGATGGGAATGGAGGTTTTTTGTATGTTTGTGGGGTATTTTTGTTTGTTTGTTTGTTTGCAGGACATCCAATAACTAGAATTATTGAATCAAAGTGTACATATTGGGAAATAGAGTGTAAAAAAACCGGAAAATTATGAAAGCTATGTTATAAATGCCAAACTGAGGGTTTTGTATTGCTCCTGAAAGTTTTTGAGAGGAACTGTATTTCATTAGTTGTAGGAGTGAGGAAAGGAGGAGTAATATGGTATGACTTGTGCTTTACAAAAATCACTCTGTGTGGAGCCAAGATGGCAGAGAACAGACATGACTTTCTGTGACCTTCTCTGATCAACAGTAGATTGAGCCTCTAAGCTGGTTTTTGAAGTGACAGAATTCACAAGTATTTGGAGGACAGCACATTTCCACAAGAACATACCTTGGAAGAACTTCAGAAATTTCAAAAGGGCAGGGGGCAGTCTGCCAGCCCAGACTTGGGGAGAGGAGCCTGGGGAAAGGAGTTGGGGTGTGGAGTCAGAGTGTTGTATGTCCCACATTGGGGGATCTTCTGCAAGCCTCTTAGGCTATTATGTCCTGGTTGCAAGCTGGTGATTTGGCAGATTTGCTATAAACCGAAAATTGTAAACCATTGAGCCCAGAATTACCCAGCAGTAGAAGTCAATCAGCAGAACTGCCTCAGGGCAAATTAAAGCAGCTATCACTCAATTGTGTTAAGAGCAGACCTCAACTCTTTAAAAACATGATGAACAAAAAATAAAAAAGAACTATTACCATAGACACCTTTTGTGGAGAGAAAGAAGAACAGACCTCAAATCCTGAGGTTCCTAAATGCAAATCTACTCTAGATGAAGGCCCAAAGGGAAATATGAGTTGGCCCCCATTTCACAAGCCTTTCTTGAAAGATTTAAAAAAAATCTTACAGGGAAATTTGGGAGAAAAATTGGGAAAGTAAATGAGAATTTTGCAAGTGTGTATGGAACAGGAAAAACAGAAAATAACTTTGGGGGCTAAATGGAGAATAAATTTGGAGTGGCATGAGATTTGTAGCAAGTAGACCCACCAGCAAACAGGTTACTGCAAAAGTACTGAGATGAAAAGATAACCCTTAGCATTGTTTGTTATAGGCCAGAACTCTGAACTTGAAACAAAGGATTCTTACAAGATACCAAGTCATTGGAATTGATAGAGAGAGACAATAGTTATCTAATTTAGCATGATTCAGTATGATTGATTTAATCCTACAAGGAAATGTTATGTTCCAGAACTTGAAACAAGGTACTCAGTGGAATTGAGGAGACAATGGTTAAATGTAATTTAGCATTGATTTAATACTACAACAAATAATGGTTTCCTAGTGATATAGTGATATCACTCAGTGTGGAGCATATAAGCAAGAAGCTCCAGCCCAAGGAAGGAGATAATAAAGGATCTGCACTATAAGAAAGTTAATTGGGCCACAGGAAAAGAGAGAAGATTTGGAAAGATAAAATAAAAGATTTGGACCTTAATCCCTGGCTTCACTTGTGGTAATTATTGAACTGAAAGGAAGGCTGCTCCCAGAGAACCCCAAGAAAACCCCAACAAGAGAATATTACATTTTAGAGAAGAATATTATAATTGTTACATCCATGGAAGCTTATAAGATTGTCAAATGAGGGTGAGGTGAGGAGGAGAAAGAAAAGGATGCCATATAGAACCCCATAAGATGCCCGTGGTTAGTAGGTATAAACTGATGAGGATCCAGTAAAGGAGATTGAAAAGTAGAAATTAGATTGGCAAGAGAGGAACCTAAAGAAAATGGTTCCCAAAAAAATCTAGTGAGAAGAAAGCATCAGAGAGAGAAATATCAGTATTTAATTGTGTATTTGCTCATTTATTTATTTTTTTAACATACCTTGCTTTATGAATCATGTTGGGAGAGAAAAATAAGAGCAAAAGAGAAAAAAAAACATGGGAGAAATTTAAAAAACAGAAAAAAAGAAGTTAAGATAGCATGCATTTATGTATATTCAGTCTCCTTTTTCTGGATGCATATGGCATTTTTGGTCTAAAGTCTACTGGGACTGCTTTAGATCACTGAACCACTGAGAAGAATCAAGTCATTCATAGTTGATCATCACACATTCCTGATTTTATTGGGTACAGTGTGTTCCTGGTTCTGCTTGTGTTGCTCAACATCAGTTCATATAAATCTTTCCAGGCCTTTCTAAAGTAGGCGTCTTTAGAATTTTTTATAGAATGATAATATCCGATTATCTTTATACACCACAATACCATTCCCCCATTTGGTGGCCATCTACTCCCACTTTTTTGCTCCCACAAAAGGAGAGCTGCTACAAACACATTTTTTAAATGTGGGTCATTTTCCCTCCTTTTTGATTGAGGAGAGAAAATTAAAAGTTAAAGAGGTAGAGAATAAGGATTGAGGAAAAAAAAAAGATTGGATTTTATAGCTAAGAGATAATTAGTAAATTTTAGAAAGAGTAGTTTTTGGGAAATGATAAGGGTAGAAGTTGAATTTTAAGTGTCAAAAGGAGAATGAAAGGAGAGAAAATACAGCTGTTTTGTAAACAGCTTTTTCAAGGAGTTTCGCTATAAAGGACAAAAGAGATAGAGAACAGTTATCAGAAAGAGAAGGATCAAATAATGGATTTTTCAAGATGGGTGAAACATGGGCATATTTATAGACAATAGAAAGTGAACTGAAACACAGGAAGAAATTGAAAATTAGTGAAAAAGGGGGAATGACAGAGGAGACAATCTGTTGAAGGAGACAGGATGGAAAGGGATCACTTCAATAGGTAGAAACAATAGCCTTGGGAAGGAGTAAAATCACTTTATCATGTGAGACAAGGGTGAAGAAGGACATAATTTTAGAAGTCACATGAGTGATGTGAAATGAGGAAAAGGGGAAAATACAGAGTTCATAGAAAATGGGCTATTTTTTTTTTCCATAAAATATGAGACAAGTATCTCAAATGAATGGGTGAAAAGAAGTTTGAGGAGGAATGAAAAGTATTGGTAGTACAATGAAGAGACTGCATTGTGATCATGTTGATGATGACAAGACACTGAATCTATAATAATGTTCTGTATAAGATATAAATAGTAGCATGGTTTAGCTGGAAAAGATAGTAACATGAGGGCCAAGTTTATAAAATATGTTGGGGAAGGCAGGTTCAAAAGACAAATTAAGGAATGATTAAATGACTATAGGCTTATTCTAGAAACAATGGCAGATTGTAAAGGATACTTTGATTTAGTGACTGGCTTAGGAAAAGAGAGATCAATTAGTAAAGCAAATATAGTTCAAGCTGAAAAGAAAGTAAAATTGTCCCAGGCAGAATTGTGTCTGTTGTTTTCATACTAGATATAGGGAATCACATATATACAAGGTAGAAAATGGGATACCATGTATAGACAAAAATAGTAGGTCAATCTCACTGGAATGGAAATTGTATAAGAAAGAATAAGCACTAAATATAGAAAGGTGAACTAGATGATCTCAGACTTCTATTTTCTTTAATATGCCTGTTATATATTGCACAGAATAACAAAAATTTAAATCCAGATGTTTTGAATCCAAATCCAATGTTCCTTCCACTATGCCACAAAAATCTGTAGTAATTTGGAGATAATAGAAATACTGACTGGCTAATGTTGTGGTATTAGTCCTAAAAGTTAAAGAATGACGTCAATGCATATTTAGGTACTTTGGAGATTATGCCAAATGGTACTTTGATATTTTAAGGATTTCTCTATTCATTTATTATAAGCATTTTTTTTTTTTGCTGTCTGAGTCATTTCTAGACTTCATTAATGAGGTGTTAAAATTAACTTTGCTTTTCACAAATACATCATTTCTATTTAAGAAAAAAATTGTCTTTACTTTAAAAAAAAGTTATGAAGAAAATGCAACCTTAGTTCACTAAAAATGTATTTCAGATATCTCCATTGAATAATATAAGCACATGATAAAACATAATTACTTTTCTTTAATGAACATGAGAACTCCCATGTCATAAAGAAATAAAGATATATTCATATTTCATATGGCTAAGCTATTTCACATCTATATATGTAGTTTCACAAATTGATATGAATATGAAAATTAATATTATATTTTTTTCTTGGATGCATAATCTTATTATGACACAGTAAGTAAAAAATACATTATCATATCTCTTCAGAAAATAATTGTAGTGCTATTTTCAGACAATAATTGACTTTCTTTGGATACAATATATAATTTCTTAGATTTACATGACAGAAATTGAATTTCAAATATAATTAAAATTTAAGAGTTTAATAAAATTAGTGTCATTGGGAAAATATAACATTTTGAATGGTGTTTAATATCATGTCACATGCAAGCATAATTCTTCCCAGAGAAAAGAGATAGCATCATTTCTCTTCCTTCCTGTCTTGGCTCTTTGCATTGGGTCAATATAATATGTCATCCCAGTTTCTCTGATGCTATTATTGCTTAATCATTGAACATGAAAATCATTATTAAGTTAATTGTCCATTCATTATCACTTCAGTACAGATAATCATTTCCCTTATTGCTTTTTTCCTGGCCTACTTATGCGAATGAATTCTTGTTTTTAAAATAAATGCCACTTTCTGACCCATTAGAAAACTTTCTTCCCTAATGGCATACTTATAAAAACCAATGTGAAAAGTGATATTTGATTTACTACTTAGAAAACAAAAAGTCCAGATTGTTTGAGAATTTGAAGTACCAAGCATAATCATAAAATCTCAAAAATCATGTAGTCCAAGCATTCCTTGAAATATGCCTACTCTTCTAATGAACCCCCAATAAATTTTCTTGTAGCCGGGTCACTGACACGTCCAATGACATGGTTCCCACAATCTCATGTTCTGGTCAGCCCCTTCTAGGATTTGATATCTCAAATTGCCTTATGTTGAGTCCAAATCTATCTCTTCTGATCAACTGGTGTTTCCTTCTGGATGCATCCCTCATGTTCAGTCATGATGTATTAAAAGACAGCCAGCATATATATCTAGAATCCTAGATATTCTTTTCTTCTCTACATGAAACATTCTTCATTCAACTATTGTTCCTAAAACATTATTTTTTTTCTTTACTTTATTTTATTATCTCATTTATCTTCCTTTAGATATATTTCACTCATCACTCTTCATCTTAAATTGAACTAAACATTATATTTTGTATTCTTGAGTTGATCCTAACTTCAAAGGACTGCCTTGGTCTGTAATGAGTTCTTTCTAAGTAGACATCTTCAAGTAAAAAGTAGATAATCATTTTAACACATATTGAAATAGTAATTCATGATAAGGTATAAATGGAATAAAATTGTTTCATGTGCTCCTTCTAACTTTAAAATTCTTCAAATTTTATGAGACTGTTACCACCTTTGGTTTGAATATTATGTCATTAACTTAATTCAGCAAACATGAAGCAACACCTAAGATGAAGTCAATGTTGAAGTCAGATAAACAAATTATATTATTTATTTGTAATAAACTGGTTAATTTCCTTCCGTGCTTCATCCTTATCCTATATATAGATATAGATATATACAGATAGATAGATATAGATATAGATATAGATATTAGATATATAGATATATAGATATATGTCTATATATATCTATATATCTTTTCCTATATTGAAAAGGGCTGAAACTCTTGAGTCAATGCACTGAGGTTGGAGAAGTAAGCACTTGAGATTAATTACCGATTGGCCAATACTCTATAAGAATATGCTTGGAAAATGGTACTTTCCACTATCCTGTACTGGCCCAATCATTTGGTGTATATGGAATTCATGGGAGGGACTAGGAGGTGCAGTGAGACTAGTCAGACAGACTCTGGGCAGGAGATGAAGAGGTGAGGTGGAAGAGATTCTGCTTCCATCCCCTTGACTTCTGCCTCTGAAAACCAAGAATAAAGACTTTTGCTTATCCTGACTCCAGCTGATTCTAAGGTATCCAAGGTGCTATCTTGGTCTTCACATTTGGTGCCCAACATGGGACCAAGGACCCTAATTTCACTGAAGAAGCCCTCTGGGACCAGGAAATAGGGTGAATGTTTTAATAGACAAACAGGGAACTTACTTTGTAAAAGGCTAAACTAATAAACGTTTCTAGCTGAATTGGGGCAGATATAAGGAAAAGATTCTCCTCCAGTCCCAGCCCCCCCCCCGGGGGGCACTATAGAAAGGATGCTTAAGGTGATAAAGGGACAAGGTTTAATTATAACTTGGTTGCAGATTGCTATATTCTTAGGTACATTAGAATGCACCTCCCCTTGGTTCTTAATGGAAGAAGAAATAGGGCTAGATAATTGGAAGCTGGTAGGAGAACAAGTATGTGAATACTACAGTGATAAAGGTCCTCACTCAATTTCCAAAGAAACATTCTATATATACAACATAATACAATTGGCCTTAAGGAATCTTGCAAGTTATAGAAAAAAAGAAAAAAAATTAAGAAGAGCCAGATGAGGAAGTGTGAGGAAAAAAAGGAAGACAAAGATGTACTGGCTATGGCAGACAGGTTTTATAACCCACCAGAAGGGCAGTGTCCAGTGCAAGCAGTTCCACTATCTTTAGATAATCGCCAGGTGATGTGGAGAGACCCAGAAAGTGGTGAATGGAAGGGACCAGATAGGTTAACTGCTTGGGGGAGAGGATTTGCTTGTATCTCTACAGATGGAAAAGGAATCAGATGGGTGCCAACAAGCTGTATTCGCCTTGTCCATTGGAGAGAGATGGAGCAGACCCTTGAAACAAAGGAGAAGACCCAAGAAACATCGGGTGGTTCCATTGCTGACTGTACCCACCAATGAAAGAGCTTGGCAGTTATGGTGTTTGACTCATGGATATCAAAAATTGTTGGACTTCAAAATCCTTAGGAATCATAGTATTCTCTGAGACATGATAAGACTATTGTACGTATCAAGGGTGCCAACGTGGGGTCATCACATCTTTTCCTATATGTGAACATTTAATTTTTAAATGCATCATTTTTTTCATTTCCCTCTGTCAAATTTATTTTTTCCCTTGAGGCAATTGGGATTAAGTGACTTGCCCAGGGTCACACAGCTAGGCAGTCTTTAAGTGTCTGAGGCCAGATTTGAACTCAGTTTACCGCTGTTAAATGTCATTAATTTGTCCCATTATTGCAAACTTTTGAGAACTCTTTGTATTATAATGTCATCCATTATTTTAGCAATCCTTCCCAAATTTTTATCATTTGTAAGTTGGATAATTATGTTTTATATGTCTTTCTTCACCTAATGACTGGTAAAAATGTTCATCAAAACCAGGCAAAGGACAGAAACTTGAAATAATGCCAGGTCAATGGTGATCTATTGATGTTCTTCAGATTCAGTTTTTGGGCTATCTATTGTCATAAGACCATATGTAGGTAACCATGAAGTTGCCTAACCATAATGTCATAGAATCATATTTTTCTATTAGCATGTTAAGTTGTAAAGAATACTGAAAAGAGCATTCTTACCACACTTGTTTTGTAATAAATAAAGCAACAAATATGTAATAAAGCAACGATGATAATAGCAGCACCTCAATATATTTGTCTGATCTGATGAATGGCTGGTGCCATTCAGAAGGATTGGTCCTGCCTTTTGTATATCTTGCTGGTTTGTCCATAGGCAAGTTCTTTAACAATTCCAAATTACAAGAACCTCTATAAAATTAAAAGTTTTTACAAGTTTGGGAGCAATTTTTCATCTACATTAGTGAAAACTTTTACTACTGTCTGTGAGACATAAAAACAGAAGTTTGAGTTTTTAAAAATCTTAATTATAATCCTACAAACATTACCTTTCTTAGAGTTGTTGTAAGAAAGCACTTTGTAAATTATTTCAGTTGTTATATAAGGATATTGTGAGAAATTATGTAAAATGCTTTTCTGTGTAATCCCCATAAATAGTGTACAATGTCTGTGCCATTGACTTGATCTATGAGCCTATAGTAACCCTGTCAATAAACAGAGATGAGATTAATCTGTCATCGCTAATTCTCAATGAACCCTTATTACTCTGTTCTCCATGGAGTCATCTCATAAGTCCCAGAACTTGTAAAATTGCATTGTTAATTAAATGGAACAGTAAAATTGAAATGGCTATTTCTCAATGATTTTTCTTAAATGTAGAATTCATCTTTTTTTGAAAATTAGATTCATAATTCTAAAAATTTAAAAAAAAATAAATCTAGTAATTTTATATAATACTCAAGAAAGAAAAAAAAAAAACACTATCAGGAGGCCACTGTCTTTTGATGTCTAATTTAGAATAACCAGACACTATTTGTTCTAAATAGGTGCCTTCATTTACATCATTGTACATATTCTTCCAAGTTCTTGGTGACTAGATGTGTTTTACTCCCAACTTTCTTCCCTTCTGTTTCATAAATAACACATTATAGGATAATTATATGAAGAGAACAACTTTTATCAATTGAGAGGTGTTTTTTGGGCAACTTAAATTAGAAAAAGTGTTTTCTCCCTGAAATTTTTATAAATGATGGTCAGTAGAAGTTATGAAAACAATAGTAAAATTTTATATTTGTGTTTTAGGTTTTACAAAACAATGTGAGTAGTCAATACAAATAAATTATTCACAATTGTATTAATGGGAAATATTTATCCATCACCATGCAGTCATGATACATTGGTATTCTTTTGTCTTCAAATTCAGTGTCCATAGTTTTTCCAGTTAAAATATTGCTTCTATATGTCAAAGACATTTGTTGTAATGAGCCAGAACTTTGTACTTGAAACTTAGATTCTTACAAGGTGCTAATTCAGTGGAATTGAATAGATAATGGTTATCTAGTTTAGCATAGTTATTAATAGTTCTCTAGTTCAGTATGATTGATTTAATCTTACAACAAATAATGGTTCCCTAGTTATATAATGATTGGCTTATACTCAGTATGATGAATGGACTTAACTGTAATAGAGTATATAAAATGGGACAAACTCAGCCAAAGACAGACTCAGAGAAGACAGAGGATTGTAGGCTGGAGCAGAAGCTCTCTGCCTGAGACAGACTTCAAGACAGAGACTATCTTGGTGTTCCTCCTGCTTTCCTCACAGAAACCAAGACACATTCTAGAGGTCCTTTAGATGGGACTTGGTTTCAGTAGAGAAATGAAGGAGAGCCACCAGGAATCTGATCAAAGATGGAATGTCTCTCTTTGTCCTTGTTGGCTTCTTATCTACTCTATTATAATGACATCATTGTAGGTAGGTGTGAATCTTGTAGAACTATATTAAGTACTAAGTACATGTACTGAACTAGAGAACTATTAATCATCATGCTAAACTAGCATGTCTTATCAATTGTCTTATCAATTCCTCTGAGTTAACACCTTATTGTAAGAATCCTTGCCTAAATATATTTCTCCAGAGTTGTGACCCATTATATTTCTGAGTTAAAGAAAATTTTGTGAATTTTGCTGTGATTCTAATTCAAATAACAATTGAAAATTTACTTGTCTGGCAGATGCATTCGGAATTTAAAACTTCCACCTCAATGAATAAGCTTTTGGAACATGTTACTTTACTGTAAATTAGGGACTAACTATATTTTAAAATAGTTTCAATATTAGCACAATAATATGCTATGAGTAAATAAAGGGCGAATAACAGAAGTGACAAAAATTAGGTGCTTTGGTATTTTAAAATCTCAACTTAAATTGACTTTTTTTCCCCATTTTTCCTATATAAAGGTAAATGTAAGTGGAACAATTTTGAATAGAATTTATTTCCTCTTGCTTATCTGTGATGAAAGCCATTCACTAGCCAGGTCAAGTTGTAATTCTTTCAAGAAGCATTCCCACGCTGATCGAAGTTCCCATGGTGATATTTCCATTATGCTTTACTACTTGTGCATACTCTCTGCCATATTCCATTACATTGCTGGTCCATTTCCTCAAAATACTGTCATCCAACATGACAATTTTCATCTTAGCTTTTGATTATTTGCGTGTTTTATGATTCTTTAATTTTTTTTTTTTTTTTTTTTTTTTTTTTTTTTTTTTTTTTCCTGAGGCTGGGGTTAAGTGACTTGCCCAGAGTCACACAGCTAGGAAGTGCTAAGTATCTAAGACCAGATTTGAACTCAGATCCTTCTGAATTCAGGGCTGGTGCTCTATCCACTGCACCACCTAGGTGGCCCTCTTTAATTTTTCTTTATGCAAATCATTGACAAAAGTGTTAAATAATTTATATATATATATTAAACAAAAACACCATCTATAGGAAATATATTATCACACTGGTACCAAAATTATCAGTATATTTCTTATAATACATAATTGGCAATAAATAGGCTTAGAATATACTATGGTGGACCTAAAATCAGGAAGACTCAAATATGACTTCAGGCATATGCCTCCTGTTTTATCACCTAAGTTGTCTCTTTAAAAGAGAAATAATTACAATAGCTAGCTTACAGGGTTATAATGAAATGATACTTTCCTGCCTTTA
This sequence comes from Sminthopsis crassicaudata, assembly GCF_048593235.1. Lineage (NCBI taxonomy): Eukaryota > Metazoa > Chordata > Mammalia > Dasyuromorphia > Dasyuridae > Sminthopsis > Sminthopsis crassicaudata. Next base: position 423,514,789 of record NC_133620.1, on the reverse strand, counting down.
ATTATTTTTAAATAGCATTTTCTTTTTCCAAGAATATTCAAATATGATTTTCAACATTCAACTTTGCAAAACTTTGTGTTCCAAATTTTTCTCCCTCTCCTCCCCAACCCAAAAGAATAAGATTTAGGTTTAACATGTGCAATTCTTCTAAACATATTTCCACATTTATCATGCTGCACAAGGACAATCAAATTAAAAAGAAAAAAAAAAACAAAAAAAACAAGCAAACTTATGACCAAAGATGAACAAGAGAACCTTATGAAAGGTAAAATGGACAACTTTGGATTACATTAAATTAAAAAAAAAAGTTTTGCATAAACAAAACCAATAGAAACAAGATTAAAAGGGAAGTCTAAAAATGGGAAAAAAACCTTTACAGCCAGTGTTTCTGGTAACAGTTCATTTCTAAAACATATAAAGAACTATGTCAAATTTACAAGGTCATTCCCCAATTGATGAATGCTCAAATATATGAGCAGACAATTTTCAGGTGATGAAATTAAAATCGTCTATAGTTATATGAAAAAAATGCAAGTTAAAACAAATCTCAAGTACCACTTCACATTTTTCAGATTTGCTAAAATGATAGGAAAATATAATGATAAATACTGGAGAGGACGTGGGAAAACTGGGATAACAAAGCATTTTTGGTGGAATTGTGAAATGACCCAATCATTCTGGAGAGCAATTTGGAACTATGCTCAAAAGGGTATAAAACTGTGCATACTCTTTGACTTAGCAGTGACATTACTGGATCTGTCTCCCAAGAAAATCCTAAAGGAGGGGAAAAGACACACACATGTACAAATTATAGCAGTTCTTTTTGTGGTAGCAAAGAATTGGAAAATAAATAGATGTCCATCAGTTAATGAAATATTATTGTTCTATAAAAATTTTATTAACAAGCTGATTTTAGAAAGGTATGGAAAGTTTTCCATGAAGCGATGCTGAGTGAAAAAAACAAAACAAAACAAACAAACAAACAAACAAACAAACAAACAAAAAAAACAGAACCAGTCATACATTATACACAAAGACAGCAAGAATGTATGATGATCAAATATGAAAGACATGGTTCTTCTTAATGGTTCAATGATCCAAAGTAATCCCCCTGAACTTTGGACAGAAAATGCCATCTGCATCCAGAAAAAGAACTAAGAAAATTGAATGTGAATCAATAAATGCTCTGTTCACTTGTTTTTTCTGTTTTTGTTTATGTTTTATTTTATTTATTTTTTTAATCTCTCCCATGTTTTTTTTCCCTTTTGCTCTGATTTTTTTCCCAACACCATTCGTAAAGTAATGTACATTTAAAATAAATAAATCTATTGAAGTTTAAAAAAAGAAACAAGCAAACAACAACAACCCCAAATATATGAAAACACTTTGCTTTGATCCACATTCAGTCACCATAGTTCTCTCTCTGGATGCAGATGGCATTTTCTATCCAAATTTTATCGGGATTACCTTGAAACACTTAACTTCAATTCACATAAGTCTTTCCAGAGTTTTCTAAAATCAGCCTTCTAATCACTTCCTATAGAAAAAATATTCCATTACATTTATAACTTATTGAGCCATTCCTCAATTAATGGACATCTACTCAGTGAAATGATATTTTAAAAGCATTTTGTAATTCCTAAAGTGTGATATAAATTGTATCTCTTATTATTGTGCAGTTCTCCTGACCTACCAGCTCAGTAAGTCTGTTATGAAAGATACTGAAATTACTCTGAGAAGACTTGTTCTTCATAAAGTCATTCTAAGTCATTTTTGGGTCAAGTGTCTGGTCACACAGCTTATCAGGTACAATTCACTCTGCATAAAGCATCAGGTGGGGAGTTGGACCAAAAAGATATTACCTGTCAAAACATAAATGGAGGTCAGGAAGATAAGAAAACTCACAAGTAGAATAGCAAAAACTAATTTGATCTTAATTTCCTAGTTTTCAAGTTATAGAATCTTTCCTTCCTTTTATTAATTTTCACTAACTCTCTCTTTTCCAATATATCCTAGAATATTATTAATAATTAAATTAAGTTTCCTGGCCTATTGATAGTAAACTTTATTCTCTTCCCTTTTCAGAAAAGCAGAACATTTTCATGTATCAGTGTCATGGTATTTTAGTCATTTTTCATATTTATCAGCATGAATAATGACAATAAGCAATAGTTATACAACACTTAAGGTTTGCAAAGTATCTAACATATTGTTACTCATTTCTTCTTCAACTGTGAGTAAGGTATTATTATTATCCCCATTTTACAGATGAGAAAATTTCACATTTCCATGTTCTTTCTAGCTTCTTTCTTCTTTCTTTCATTCTTTCTTTCTTTCTTCCTTCCTTCCTTCCTTCTTTCCTTTCTTTCTTTCTTTCTTTCTTTCTTTCTTTCTTTCTTTCTTTCTTTCTTTCTTTCTTTCTTTCTTTCTTTCTTTCTTTCTTTCTTTCTTTCTTTCTTTCTTTCTTTCTTTCTTCCTTCCTTCCTTCCTTCCTTCCTTCCTTCCTTCCTTTCTTCCTTTCTTTCTTTCTTTCTTTCTTTCTTTCTTTCTTTCTTTCTTTCTTTCTTTCTTTCTTTCTTTCTTTCTTTCTTTCTTTCTTTCTTTCTTTCTTTCTTTCTTTCTTTCTTTCTTTCTTTCTTTTTCTTTTTCTTCTTCTTTTATGTTTAGTAAAGGTGTGGCTTTATCTTTAGGCAATTCCTTTTCTTCCATACTGGAGATTTCATTCCATGGGTTTTCACAATTTCATTCATCACATCTTCTAATGTCTTTCTGTCTATCTTTCCCTATAGATTTTAACCCTCTTTTTACCTATATTACCCTATTTATTCTCTATCTTATCCATTTGAAATCTTCCCTATCAAAAACTCAGAGTCCATGTCAGATTATGCCTTGGTTTCTGCTTCTATCACAAACTCCAAGGTGAAATAGATAATTATCTCCCTTTGGTATCATTTTTTTTCTTTAATTTCACCAAACAGTTCTTTGCCATATTGGGAAATTAAATATATATGTGTGTGTGCGTGTGTTTTCACATATATATAAATATATATATATATATATATATATATATATATACAGAGAGAGAGAGAGAGAGAGAGAGAGAGAGAGAGAGAGAGAGAGAGAGAGAGAGAGAGAAAGTGCCAATAGAAGTTCAGATGATTGAGGTTCCCCAATCCCTACTATATTATGTCTATTATGTCTTTAATTTAAGATTTTTTTTTATTTGATTTCCCAAAATTCTTGGGGTTTTTTTGTTTGTTTGTTTTTTGTTTGTTTATTTTGTTTTGTTTTCCATTTTCTGGCCCAGATGATTAGTTGTATGTTCTGATAACAATATGTATGTTTTGTTCTTCCTTAAGCTTTATCAGAGATATCTAAGTATCCTAGTGCATAGGATCTGAACCTGGATTGAAGAAGATCTTAGTTCAAATTCATCCTTAGGCACTTACTAGTTGCATGACTTTGAACAAATCACTCCTTCCCACCACCCCCAGTTTTCTTATATATAAAACAAGGATAACAGTAGCACCTACCTCTCAGGATTGCTATAAGGATAAAATGAGATATTTGTAAAACAGGGTAATATGTTAATGTTATTTTACTATTAAAACATTTTACATTTTATGACATTCCTCCTATTCCCAGTTTCCTGAATTTTCCCCAATGATTAAAACCCCAATGGATTTAATTGATTTACTCAACCCCCACTTTAAATAAGTAATAAAATACCCCTAAATCAATTTTATTCATATGCCCTAGAACACTGTGTGAAGAATCTTTGAAATGATGGCAGACAGGAAGTCTATTCCAATTGACTTAAGAGATTTCACTAAACCCTCTGGATCTTTTATAAATAGTAATCCCAGAGAGTTGAGTAAGCCTAACATTTTAGCTGAACATCCTAAGAAGAAACCACTTGGTAGGTGGGTGGAAGTAATTCTGGTTTCAAATTTAGTCAAATCTCTTCTCCCTGTTTTGGTCAGAAGGGTATTCAAAGAGTCTATAAAATTATATCATCTCATATTCCCATCAATGTGCTTGCATCATGACTCAGAATGAAAACGGCTTCTGGAACTGAGAAATTGATAGCCAGGGACAAACTGGATACAAGCTCACTTTGTTTAAGGGGAATTTCTTGAGCATCTTACAAAGATAAGCGAAGGATTCAAGCAACTCAAACTTGTAAATTATCCCTTCTGAAAATGTATCCATTTAGATTCTGTGTACTTATGGGAAAAGTGACACAGATATTAGAGGAAGAATGCTTTTGTATCATTCATTATTACTATATTACTTTACTATATACTCATTTATAATCCTTAATTCAAGTTGGCTAACTATATTGATTCTCAACTGAGATTATGTGGCAGAAAACAGCACTGGGGACTTGAGACAATTATAATAAAGAATTCTTCAACTCCTCTGGGATACCTTTGAGATCCTGAAAGTTGGATGTATCCAAGCTCTGATGATCCCATTGTTGTTTGTCCTTCATTCTTTCTTTCTTTCTTTTTTTTTTTGATTAACATATTATTATTATTTTATTATAGCTTTTTATATATGCATAGGTAATTTTTCAGCATTGACAATTGGAAAATCTTTTGTTCCAACTTTTCCCCTCCTTCCCCCACCCCTTTCCCCAGATTTATGTATGGGTTGACCCATACATGCTAAATATGTTAAAGTATAAGTTAAATACAATATATGTATACATACCCAAACAGTTATTTTGCTATACAAAAAAAGAATCTTGTCCTTCATTCTTAAAGATGCTCATGACATCAGGAAAGTTATGCCATGATGTGCAAGTGAATTCGATTTAGATTAGGGAGCATTTAACAGGGTCATCTGCCTCACTCTTCCCTCCACAGCCATTTGGGTCCGGTGGCAAGATATAGATCAGTGGGGTTGAAGATGACCTGGCATGCAATGAGAGATATTGACATTTTTAAACTAAGGTCTTCAACAAATCTCAGTTTGAGTGAGATCACATACATTTAGTGATTAAGAATAGATAGCAATTGAAGCAAAGAATCTCCTCTTTTACTTAGTCCCAGAAATTTAAATAAATGAATGAATGAATGAATGAATGAATGAAAAAAGAAAGAATAAATCTGGGAGGGGAAGACCCCCTCAGGGATTCTGACCAAAGAGGAAATGACTGCTATTTACATTCCATCTGAGTCAGTCAGGACTCTATGGCTTAGGACCTGTGTGTGGCTAGTTACAGTAGTAGTAAAATTAGGAGTTTGTTTAAGCATACAATCACCTTACATAGGCAAAAAGTAAATTTTCTAAACATAAAGATCCACCCTCATCTTTTACCTATGCTATTCCTTTTGACTAAGTTTTATTATTCAATATTCAAATTCTAAACTTGGGTTGCATATCACAAAGTTTTATTAATTCCTATGAAGTCAGATTTAACTCCTTGACAGATCTCTAGTTCACTTTTTTGCCATTTACATTTTTTTTTGTTTGAGCATGAATATCATAAGTCATATATTTTATTGTTGGATGATTTCTTAGATTTTTTTTAATCTTCTGAGTAATTCTGAACCCCTATTCCTTTATATGACATAGACTTTATCAAGCACTTAGCAAACATTTAAGTGCTATTTAAATGTGAGAAATAATCATTATAGCATATATCATCATCATTACCAAATCATTTCCACTGAAACTATCATCATTAAGCCTTAGTTTTTAATTGGTAAGTTAGAGCAGGTAGATTTGTCCGGATTTTTTTTTACCTTTTCCACTTGGAAGATATTTTGATAATATTTGCAAGACTCTAGGAAAATTCATTTTCCCCAGCCCCCAGCTCTTTAAATGAAGGTACTCCATCCCTAAGAACATCACTTGACCTCTATTTTAAGCCATGGTATCAAAATCTAAAATCTATTCTTAAATAACATCTTGTTACTTTACATCTATTTACCATATATTAATATCTTTCCTGAATACCTTATTTTTCCTTCACTGAATTGAAGAAAATATAACCTTTTATGACTGATATCTTGAGTTTCTTCTCTGAACAATAATGATTACTCCTGGATATGTTTTACTTACTCATTCAAATCCCCAGAAATAGATGGAAATCAACAATTTTAATGAGTCTTTGGAGATTTCCCATTGTTTTCAATATTTACTCAAAGAAGATAACACATTATTCTTATATCAGACTTTTTAAAGTTGTCTCATGGCTTTCATCAGATTTTGAATAAATAACACTTCTTGTTTCTTTTGTTCCCTCTTATGATTTTTCATCCAATTGAACCTTTGTCATTCAAACTTCATTTTTTGGAGGATAGATAGCTGCTATTGCTACTAAAAGAGTTTCATTTCTACTTCTTTCTCTGAAATGTAGAGTGGAGCATCTTCTCTTTCTACTCTATATTTTATTCTTCCACTTTCCAAACTTTTGACATATTAGGTTTCATTTCCATCATTTTAGATCCTTTTTTTGTTTGTTTTATTTCATATGAAATATCTTATGCATTTATGCATACACACATACACACGTGCATAGGTATGCATGATAATCTGGAGAACCTAAACTTGTGGTGGATTCCAGTCTGCAGTAAGCATAGATAACATTTTCATGAATGTGGTAATAAGATGATCTTTGTGAATTATATGATAGTCACTGAAAATTTCCGCCTATTTTCCACAAACATCATACAATTGAGAGCTACAAGTCATTATTCTTGATAGTAGATTTTTGGAACAATTCCTCTGGAAATTGGGAATAGACTAGAACAAGCTGATACAGTGGGCTTGAATTTCAACTTAAGTATTTAGAGACATATTCTGTAGGCAAAAGGAATGCACTGGTGCTTTGGAAAGTAGAAGAATGACATGATTGAAGCTATGTCTTATGAAAATGAATTTGATAATAGGGTATATAGGAGAGACTTGTAGACAAAAGGAACAATAAGAAAGCAATTGTGATAGTCTATGGGTGAGATATTGTGGCTTCAAATTATGGTTAAAATAAAAAATAAGAAAATGGAGGACGTATAGCTGGGTGAGACACTGAAGAAGCAAAAGTGATAAAGAAAGCTAATATTAAGTTTATATTAAGAAGTGTGAGGAAAAATGAGGAATAAACAATGCTTCCAGAGTTTTAAGCCTTAGTTATTAGGAAAAAAAAGGTAGCTCCATTGACAGGAACTAAAAAGTCAGGGAGAATAATAGATTTTATAGGAAAATTAATAAGTGATTAATCCAATTTAGTATAAGTTGATTTTGAGGACCTGGTGATGCATGTGTTTGGAGATAATCAGTAAGTTGTAGAAAATATGTCAGAAGTATTTAAGCATGGTTTACGAATTTAGTAGTTAACTGAATAAAGTGAATGTGTTGAAATTGTAACATCCCTAGAGAAAAGGCTAGAGGGCAAAAGGAGAACAGGATCAAACAAAGTTGGGAGTGCTCAAATTTAAAGGGGAAAAAGAAAGCTAGAGAGGAAAAAGTCACAGATTTGTTATATGAGAAAAAAATGAGAGAGTTTCCAATAGAAGATGGAACTGATGTCAGAAGTTGCAGAAATCAAGTAGAATAAGGACATAGGAAAAAAATATTTGATTTGGTAATAAGGTAGTCATTGATGAACTTGTGCCATTCTATTCAAGTTTAGGCATGAAAGTCTGGCTGAACAATTATGTGGGCCAGTGAAATAAGAAAATATAAAAATGTTAAGGAAGTAGAATCAGAGTGAAGGTACTATCAAGAAGAATTAACAATGTTTGAATAGAGAGATGCTAGTATTGGATAGGGCTCAACTATTCAATTGGATAATACAGGGAAAGGAAAGAGTCTAGGATGACTTAAGACTAGTAACCCAAAAGTGATAGTGAAATTTGATAGGAGGAATACATTTAAGGAATAAGATTAGGAATTCCATTTTGTACATTAGTCTAAGATATCATAGGATTACTTAGATGGAGATGTCCATCAGATGTTTAGCATATACACGTACAATTCAGGAGTCAGTTTATAGATGAATAAACGTATTTGAGGGTCATTTATAAAAAGTTTGATAATTAAATCTTTTGAGTTTAAATATTTTGAAACCATTAAGTTCATCAAGGAAAAGTGTATGTATCAAAGAAAGAGGACCCAGGACAGTATGTTAGAAGAGAGTGACCTTTAAGACACAGAACATAAAAGATGTAAAGAAGGCTAAGAAAGAATAGTAAAAAATGTAGGAAGATAAGCAGAAAAAATCCATAAGAGAATTCAAAATAGAATGGAATATGGAAAAGGAGGGGTTGTTGATAGTGTTCAAAGCCACAGAGAGAACAAAGAGTTTGAGAACTAAGACAAGACAAATGAAAGAATCTTTATTCCTAATTCCTTTTAAACTAGCCTGCTTCATTTTTCCTACCATGAGACCTGGAATGATAAGGAGAGAAGGGGCAGTTGTGAAGTAGATTCCTTCAGTGTCTGCATTTTTCAAATGTTCTTACTATGCTGCATTGAGTAAAATAATTATACTTTGCTGGTGATTCCTATGGGAATTGCTATCCTGATAACCCATGTTAGCCAACACCTGTCATGGCAGAATTCATTTGCTTTTCCTTTATTTGCAGGCTTTCTCACGTGAAAGTATGAAGAGGCAAAGACAGGCACATAGGAATGATAGCTTAGCATTGCTTCATTTATTTTGCTATTACTTGAAGATAGAAGTGTGTCAGAAATGTCTTGGCTTGAAACAGACTTGTGGTTTTCTCTTCTTGAATATAATCTCATTTCTCTGAATAATAGAATTCATTACCTACATAGTCATTTTCTGACTAGAAGTTAAGAAATACAGTACCTATAAAATTTTTAAGTTTTACATTTACTTTCCCAACATGAATATGGGGCTTGAAACATATAGAAACAAAGATCTTCCTGGTAAAAAATAAAAAGAGATATTTGAAATTAAATATTAACTACAATAAAAGCATGCATTTTTAGCTGCTTATATTATACTTGAAGCCAACCCCAACTTACCCTTAGTGGACTTTAAAGCATTCTTCAGAATAAAAACCAGTATCTGACAACATTTAGCAAATATTTTAACAGCACAGAAAAAAAGGAATTTGCTATGTAGTCAAAGAATGATCTTTTAAAGCCTGAGTCCAGTTCTGCATTCCATATCAGACTCAGTCTTTCTAATCTTACTTATTTATTTTTCTTTCATAATATCTTCCCTATGTTTCCACACTTGTTTCTTTTCCCTTGACTGTGTGGAGCAAGATCAAATGTAATTCTTATGGAACACTAATACACATATTTGTTTTCTATAATTCCCACATTGCAAACTTGCAAATAACATTTCTTTTTCAAGGTTACAATGTTGGAGATGGGGAGTTAATAGTAGGATAAGAAGTAGTTAAAATGTTAAGAATATCAGAACTCATGTCAGGGGGGATCTGGATTCAAATAGTAGTTATGAGCTTTTCTAGGTATATGGAATTAGTCAAGTTAATTTCTTTCTTTATATATATATATATATATATATATTGAGAGAGAGAGAGATTCTCTGACCTTACATTCCGCATATCATTTTCTTCACAATGGTTCTATCAGTTAAATAGTACATGAAATATTAGTTCTAACTAAAGGAAGCTAAACTTAAAGAAATATATACATATATATATATATATATATATATATATATATATATATTATATGTGCCAGATATTGTGAGAAACATTGTATAAATGTGATGTTGTCATTACAAGCTTTTTTTTTCCTCATATAATCTCCTTAAAATCTTATATCTATTATAAAAAAATCAATGGAATTTGTGTTATCATGTCAAAATTATTTAGCTGCATAGTATGATGTTTAAAAAAAATTGAGACATACTTTCAGGGACATTATGATAATAATGTCAACATTTTAATAAAAAAGGGTTAATGGAACTCTTTAATGCCAAAGACAATTATAGCTTTGGGCTTAAGGCTTATGTGTCCTTGTGGCGATCTGATAGATGACAAAGTTCAACTTTCATAGACTGAGTTTTTGAAATAAGGACTTTAAAAAAAGACAGAACTCTAGATCTCCTCAAATAATTGTTTCTTAATAATCATTTCTCTCACCAAGCTATTAGAAATTTGGGCAAATGTAATCTAGATCTGTAATGGTTGCTCAATAAATACTTATGGAATTGAGCTGCATAATACTTTTCAATTCTAGATTGAGAGTTTAGTTGTTAGATATAGTCAGAGCTGTTTTATATAACTACATATCACATTAGGTGTAGCTATATAATATGCTCATATGTATAATTTATAATGAATCGTTAAATTATACATATCTATCATATATTTAGATACATTATAAGTGCATAATATATCTAAATGCATATATATATATATATATATGTGTGTGTGTGTGTGTGTGTGTGTGTGTGTATGTGTGTGTGTGTGTTTATATACAAATATATGTGTAGGTACAAAGATGGATATATACAAATACATAAAATATAAGTGCATATACTCACATAGATCTGTATAAACATATTTTCCTTTGCTCATTTCTTGGTATACATCTATTATTTCCCTGTGTAGAGGACTCTTGATAAGGACACTCCCTGCATCAATTCAGATCAAATGTGAAGCTTCACAATTTTATTTTTTAAATTTTAATTTAATTTTAATTATAATATTTTTATTTTATAATTATAACTTTTTTTGGCAGTACATATGCATGGATAATTTTTTTACAACATTATCCCTTTCACTCACTTCTGTTCTGATTTTTTTACTTCCTTCCCTCCCCCCCTTCCCCTAAATGGCAGGCAGTCTTATGCATGTTAGATATGTTATAGTATATCCTAGATACAATATATGTGTGTAGAAACGAATTTATTGTTGCACAGGAAGAATTAGATTCAGAAGGTAAAAATAACCTAGGAAGAAAAACAAGATGCTGCAGAGACACAATTTAAGTAGTGGTCTTCCTTCTTCCTGAGCCTAAGGCCAACTTTGTGTCCTCTATATCATATTGTCTCTCTCATTTAAATATATAATGCCTATGTATAAATCATTTCAAAAAATAATTTATTAACTACCTAGAATATACAATAATCAGAACCATATGATTGGGATACAAAGATGAGGAAAAAAAAGCAATATAGGCTTTCATCATCTAACAATTTGCTCCAGAGAAGAGAAAATACAACTATACATATGCTTATACAAATGCAAATTGTGTATGTATGTATACATATATATCATATGGAAATCCATATGTTAGTATACCCAAACACATTATATTGCAATTAAAATGGGTAATAGATTTTTGGATTCCTATGTATGTATAAAACAATTTCCATTAGCTAGAAACACTGTTCTGAAACTTGAAGGGACTCAAGTTGTGCTTTACTCCAAATTCTTCAAAAGACGATTGATCCTCAGAAAAAGCATTTGTTAATACTTTAAAGTTTGAGACTTAAGATCTATAAAGATTCTTTCTTTTTCTGAGAACAAAATCTATTCATATGTGATAGTTTTACTTAACAAGAGAATTCTGCTATATCCATTGCTGACTATTCACCTCCAGGCACTCTGGTATGCCAACACTATATTGGGGAAAAAAAAAAAGAAAAAAAAGACTGCTTGCAAAATGAAAGCAATAGCTATAAGTAGGATGCTAAGAAACCAAAGGATGTGATCCTCTTGCCTAGAAATGAATTTCATTTGGTAAAAATATAATCATTATTTTTTTATCTCCAAAGTCTTGATTTTGGGAGTCATATACATCTTTTAAGGCCCATGTCAAAGTTTTTTAACTGAAGACTTCTTTGGATCCCTCCAATGGTATATGATTTCTTTTTTTTTTCTCCTCTGAATCAATTCATAGTCTTGTTTTTTTCAGTATTTCCCATACTCTACTTTTGTTGTACTTTTTTTTTTAATTTTGACTGGATCTAGAGACAAAAAAGACATAGTTCAAATTCAGTCTCAATGGCCATGTCGCCTTGGCCAAGTAACTGACTCTCTGAGTCTCTTATCTCATTGGTTATAATGAGGAATAATAATACCTCTAGGATCTAATTCACAGAGTGGTTATGAGGATCAAATAAGATTATTCAAAATGAGAGGAAAACTGAAAAGTTTTACACATTTTACATATTTTTATTGTTATTCTCTTTTTATGGTTGTATTGTCTGTCCTTGCTCCTCAGAGTACAAGAATCCTGTTCTTTCTTATCTCAGTATCTCAGGTGCTTAGGTGTCTTACAGACAGTCTTTCATGGAGTCAATAAATATTTGAATAAATGACAAGTGAATGAGTAAACAGATCATTTTGAACCTATAGAGGAATATATGGAAAGTAGGATCAGAGAACCTACTAAGAAAGTAATTTGTTATTTAAAGCCCAAAGGAAATTAAGGTAAAAATGGGTATTGATAAGTTTTTGCCATAGGAAAAAAAAAAAAAAACTCACCAGTACCTTAAAGAGAAAATATGGGGAGACAAAATTAACCCTGAAGATTCTATCACAGGGTAGAAAACTATTTTCTTTTCTGCAGCTTTCTGTCTGATAAAAGAAATACCATTAAAATACATCGAAGAACTGCAAACTGCATTCTAACATATAAGACTATGGAACAGCAAACAATCATAAGTAAAAGAAAGCAGTGGCTTATTTTTTTAAACTCAGCTAATTGAATTCAAAGCAAATAAATTTTTAAGACTAATGATCAAACTCACATGTGTAAAAATGTTTGAGGCAGCAATTTTTGTAATAACAAGAAACTGGAAACTGAGTGGACACCCATCAGTTAGGGAATGGTTGAATGGGTTATGATTTATTAAAGTTATGGAATATTATTGTTCTATAAGAAACAATGAGCAGGATAATTACAGAAAGACCTCTAGAGACTTATATGAACTGATGCTAAGTGAAGTAAGTAGAACCAACAGAACATTATACCCAACAACAATAAGATTATATTAATGATCAACTCTGATGGATGTATCTCTTTTCCACAATCAGGCCAGTTGAAATAGATTTGTGATGGAAAAAGGCATCTGCACCCAGAGAGGATTGTGGAGACTGAATGTGAATCAAAACAGAGTATTTTTGCCTTTTGTTGTTGTTTACTTTCCTTTTTTGCCTTTTTTCTATTTTTTTTTTCCTTTTTAATCTGCTTTTTCTTGTGCAGAATGATGAACATGGAAATACGTATAAAAAATTGCACATATTCAACACATATTGTATTTCTCGAGTCAAGGGGAGGGAGTGAGAGGAAGAGAGGGAAAAAATTTGGAACGCAAGATTTTGCATGAATGATGTTGAAAAGTATTTTTGCATATATTTAGGTTTTTTTTTTCTTTTTTAATGTAAGTTTAATGTAAGGGAAAAACCATGGGAAAGATTAAAAAAGAAAAAGAAAAAAAAAAAAGAAATGAACATAATATGTGTTGATTTACATTCAGTCTCTTTAGTTCTTTTTCTGGATGCAAATGTCATTTTCCGTCCAAAGTCTGTTGGGCTTGCTTTGAATCACTGAACAACTGAGAAGAATCAAGCCTTTCAAAGCTGATCATCACACATTCTTGCTATTATTGTGTATGATATATTCCTGGTTCTACATGTTTCACAAAGCATCATGGAAACTTTTAACAGGTCTTTCTAAAATCAGCTAGTTTATCATTTCTGTAGAAAAGTATTACATTATCTTCATGTACCATAACTTGTTCAGCCATTCTCCAATTGATAAGTATCCACTCCTTTTCTAATTCTTTGCTACCCCAAAAAGAACTGCTACAACATTTTTGCACACATGGGTTCTCTTCCTTCCTTTATGATTTCTTTGGTACACAAACCCAGATCATGCACACTTTTAAAACATTTTGAGCATAGATCCAAATTGCTCTCCAAAATGCTTGGATTATTTCACAACTCCATCAACAATGTTTTATTGTCCCAGTTTTCCATTATCCATATTCATCTGTTATTATCTTTTCCTGTCATTTGACCCAATCTGAAGTGTGAAGTGATACTTGAGATTTTTTTTTAATTTTCATTTCTCTAATCAATAGTGATTTAGGGCATCCTTTCAAGTAACTATAAATGGCTTTAATTTCATCATTTGAAAATTGTTTATATCCTTTGATGATTTATCAATTGGGGAATGACTTGGATTCTTATAAATTTGACACCATTCTTAATAGATTTTAGAAATGTGACCTTTATTAGAAATATTGGCTGTAAAGATTTTTCCCACCTTTGTACTTCTCTTTAATCTTATTTCTGTTGGTTTTGTTTATGCAAAATATTTTTAATTTAATATAATAAAAGTTGTCCATTTTACCTTTCATCATGTTCTCTAGTTCTTTGGTAATAAAATTTCTCCCTTCTCCAAAGATCTGATAGGTAAATTATCTCTTGTTCTTTTCTTTTTTTTAATGATATCACCCTTTTTGACTAAATATGTATATATTTTGACCTTATATTAGTATGAAGTGTAAGATGTAGGTCTATGCCAAGTTTCTGACATTATTTCCCAGCTTTCCCAACAATTCTTGTCAAATAGTGAGTCTTACTCCAGAAGCTGGAGTTTGGGGGTTTATAAAATATTACAATGCTATAGGCCTTTATTATTGTGTTCTGTGTATCCTATCCATTCCACTGATCCACCACTCTATTTCTTAGCTTATAACAAATGGTTTTGATTACTTCCACTTGATAATATAGTTTTAGGTTTGGTACTGCTAAGCTTACATCCTTTGTAATTATTTTCACCAATTCCCTTGATATTCTTGACCTTTTCTTCTTCCAGATGAATTTTGTTATTATTTTTTCTAATTCTATAAACTAATGTTTTGGCAGTTTGATTGATATGGTATTGAACAAGAACATCAATTGAGACAGAACTATCATTTTTATCATATTAGTTTTACTTACTCATGAACAATTGATATTTTTTCAATTATTTAGATCTGATTTTATTTGTGTGAGAAGTTTTTTTATAATCATGTTCTTATCATTTTTTGGTTTTCCTTGGCAAGGAAACCTCCAAGTATTTTATTTTTTCTACACTAATTTTAAATGGAATTCTCTTTATATGTCTTGCTAATGGGCTTTGCCAATAATGTATAGAAATGCTGAAGAATTCTGCGAGTTTATTTTATATCCTGAAATTTTTCTAAAGCTGTGAATTGTTTTCAATAGGTTTTTAGATGATTTTCAAGGATTCTCTAAGTATATCATCATATCATCTGCAAAGAATGACAGTTATTTCCTCATTGTTTTTTTTCTAATTCATTTATTTTTTTTTTTTTTTTTTTTTTTTTTTTTACTAAAGCCAACATTTCTAGTACAATGTTGAATAGTAGTGGTGGTATTGGGGATCCTTGATTTGCCCCTGATCTTAGTGGAAATGTGTCCAGATTTTCTCCATTACAAATAATGCTTCTCTTTGAGCAAACTAAATAATGGTTTTAGATAGATATTGCTTATTATTTTGAGGAAAGATCATTGTATCCCATTGTTCTATAGTATTTTCATAGGAATGGGTACTACAATTTGTCAAAAGCTTTTTTCTGTATCTAATGAAATTATCATATGATTTCTGTTGGTTTTGTTACTAAAATTGTCGATTATGGTAATAGTTCAAACCTGTGTTGCATTCCTGGTGTAAATCCCACTTGGTCTTAATGCATTGTTCTGCTGATAAGTTACTATAATCTCTTTGCTAATATAGTTTTAAAATTTTTGCATCAACATTCACTAGGGAGATTGGTCAGTAATTTTCTTTCTCTGTTTTGGTTCTTCCTGGTTTAGATATCATTGACATGTTTGTGTCATAGAAGGAATTTGGCAGGACTTTCTTTAACCTATTTTCTTAGATAATAGCTTGGAAACTGCTTACACAGTATTTGAATTGATTATTTTTAAAATGTTTTGTAGAATTCACTTGTGAATCCATTTGGATATTTTTTCTTAGGGATTCCATGAATGACTTACTGAATAGCTTTTTTTCTAAAATGAGGCTATTTAAATATTTTATTTCTTCTGTTACATGGGCAATTTATATTTTTGTAAGTATTCATCCATATCAATTAGCTTGTCAGAAGTGCTGCCATAGAATTGGGCAAAATATGTCCTAATTATTTCTTTAATTTGTTTTTCATTGCTGATAAGTTCATCCCTTTCATTCTTGATGCTGGTGATTTGGTTTTTAAGTTAACTTTTTCTGATAAAATTAACCAAAGGTTTGTCTATCAGAATTGGCCTAAAGACCCTTTTCACCCCAATGAGATTGATTTTTATTGAATTTTTTCAGTCTACTTTGAGCTTGGTTTCATGTGGTTTTTGAGGGAAACTCAAACCTTGAGCAGCTTCCTAATTTTATTCTACCATCTTGGCTTTACCCTCAGATTCTTTTTGTATTTATATTGAAAACCATAATATATTATTTTTAAAATATTATATAATATTTATTATAATATTATATATATGTTATATATATATTATATTATAATATTAATAATGTAATAAGATAAAATATTTATAAACATATTAAAAATAAAACATACTTCATTCTTTTAAGATTATACACACATATGTGTATATGTGTGTGTGGTGTGTGTTCCTTGTATATATGACAGAAGGCACATTTGGCTCACAAATTGTATATAATACATTTCATTTTCAGTTTTGGCAAAAGATTTTGCTAATTAGTCTATAATCTAATCATTCTCCCTCACTAACAAGAGCATAAATAATACTTATTTCCACTACCTGACATTTTGCTTCATGGGATACCATAGCCAAACAATTTATCATTTAGTGACCATTGTACTGATGATGACTTTATTCTCTTTACCTAAATTGGTCTTTTTCCAATACACCCTGTTATATATACTCAAAGTCGCTGAAACATATTAAAACTTTTATTCCACTAAAATAGTCTTTGAAAAACCAAGATCATTCCCTTACACTGATAAAATATCAAGTACCTCACAATAATAATATGGGGAAGATAATATAAATAATATTTTTCCTATTTTACAAATGTGGCATCTGATGTTCTGAGAAAGGAAATAGTATGATCAGGATAACATAACTTGCAAATGGCAGAACTGGCATTAGATCACAGTTCTCCTGGTATCAAATCTGTCACTCCATAATATCATATTAATTCTGAATGTTAGGCAGCATGAGAAATTATGAAGCTAAGTAACACCTAATAAAACAAAACCAAGGGTCTGGAATATAAATGAAACTTAATGAATTAACTATTTGGCTATATACTTATATTATTTGAAAAAAATGTAGATAATGAAGAGAATACTGGGAGTAAATAGCTCACATTTAATCATGAAAATGTAATGTATACACAAATAAGTAAATGCAAAAGAATTGATAAATGACCAACACTAACAACAACAAAAATTAGGGAAATCAAGAAAGAATTCCTAGAGAAGAGTGTAAAAAAGTTTTGAATTCTAGAAGCATAGGTGCAAAGGAAGAGCATTTCAGCTATGGCCCATTTTTGCAAAGACTGAGGTAGGAGATTAAAATTTTACATAGGATAATAGTTCAATATGTTTTTTCTAGTTGACTTTTCTCTTTGTATCTTATAGATTTCATTACTAAAGAGTTCTCTTGCAAAACCATATGGTTGCCTTATAGAAAAAAAAATAAATGAACTAAATGATACAAATTAGAAAATGTATTATTAGAAAGAAAATAGGACAATCACATAACAGTGAAAAATAGCATATGTATAGGCAGAATGTTCCATTAGTGTTCACAAAAATGTAAAGAGATGAGTTTTCCTTGAAAACCACATGAAATCAAGCCTCTGAACAGATTCTGATGGAAGGAAATTATCCTTCAGCTCAAGACAGATTAGAAGGACTTCAAGAAAAGTCAGTCTCACTGGAGTTAAAGGGGTGCTCAGCCCAGCTCAGATAGTGTCCAGGAAAGCCCATGAGAGAGTCTTAATCACATCATATTAACAACTGAGATACTTGACTCTGGTTCAGTAGTATAGCAGACCAGTAAATAGCCCCCAGCTTCAAAGCAGAAGGCAAATTGCCAACTGGAGAAACCAGGCTATTTCATGGGATACCATGGAGAGGGAGCAGGTTGGGCTACCTTCTGCTGTGAGCAAGATACCAAACACAATGGGTCCCAGTGCTCAAAGCCAAGACTCAGAACTGCACAAAAATTTTGGGACAAAGATCCCTGTACCCCAAGAGTAGATCTCTACTTTAAAGGTCAGAAAATAGAAAAAAAGAAAGAAAATGAACAAAAAACAGAAAAGAATCTTGATCATAATTTTTTTTAATAGACAAAGAAAACCAAAACACTAATTCAGGTAAGAACAAAATACCCACAAGGGAAATCTCAAAGAATAATAGGAATTGGTCTCAAACCCAAGGGCTTCTTGGAAATGCTTTTAAAAGATTTTAAAAGGCAAATAAGAAAGATACAAAGATACAAAAGCTAACTGAAAAAATCATGCATTATAAACTAGACCTGAGCAATTAGAATTCTGCTAATGGCTCTATGAGACATTAAGAATTAGTCAAAGAAACTAAAAAAAATTGAAAAAAAAGAAAAAATATATAAAATATCTCATTGGAAAAATAGCCAATATAAAAATCAAAGATTGAAGAGAGATATTGTTAAATTTATTGCTCTATCTGAAGGCCCTGATTAAAAACAAACAAACAAACAGAAAAAAAAAAAAAAAAACTTGAATAGTATTGTTCAAGAGATCATCAAGGAAAACTGCCCTGATAAAATAGAACCAGAAGGCAAAAAAGTCATTGAATGAACCCATTGATCATCCCTGGAAAGAGATCCCACAAGGAAAACTCCAAGGAACATTGCTGCAAAACTCCATAACTATAATTTCAAATAAAAAATACTATAAGCTGCCAAAAAACAAAACAAAACAAAACAATTCAAGTATAAGTGACAACAGAGTCAAAATCTGGTAGTTTCTATAATAAAGGATGAGATGGCTTACAATACCATATTCCAGAAGGTAAAGGACATAGAATTCAACCAAGAATCAATTATCCAGTAAGAGAGAGTATCATCTTTCAGGAAAGGAGAGGGATCTGCAATGAAGAAAGAGACTGTCAATCATTTTTATTGAAAACAATTTGATCTTCAAACAAGAAGATCAAGAGAAGCACGGAAAGGTAAACAGGGGAAAAATATATAGCATTTAAAGGTTAAACTGTTTACATTCCTAGATGGTACTGTAATGTGATGATATCAAAGAAAAAGACACTAAGGAATAGAAAAAAAATTGTCCTTGCATAAGAGGAAAGAGGAGGTAGAATGAGACAAATTAGATCATAGGAAGAGACACAAAAGGCCTAATACAATGGAAGGAAAGAAGGTATGGCGATGAGCATTTACTCTAGCTTAATCTCATCAGGTTTAGGTCAAAAAAGGTATACTTTGTTGGATATAGAAATTAATTTTACCCTATAAAGAAATAGGATGAAAAAGGTGGGGAAAAAGGTTGGAGATGGATAAAAAGGAGGGTGGAAACACTAGGTAAAAGGAGTAAGAGAAGGGAGAAGGGATGATAGAAAAAAAACAGGTAGAGGACAATATGGGTTAGAAACACAACACTACTAGGAGGGACAGTTTGGAAAGAGAGAACAAAAGTATATACAGGTGACAAAATAGGATAGAGGGAAATACACAACTGGTAATCATAATTGTGATGATTAAGAGGATGAACTCCCATCATAAAACAGAAATGAATAGCAGAGTAGATTAAAAAACAGAATCCTACAATATGTTCATTATAAGAAATACAGATTAAAGCATACTTTAAAAAATGAACAAAAGGAACCCCAAATTATTTATTTTTCTTGAGAATTTCTTTTTGGGTCAACATTTTCTTTCACAACATGACTAATATGGAAAAGTTTTGCGTCATTAAACATGTTTAATTTATATGGAATTGCTTACCTTCTAAATGATATATAGGAAGGGAGGAAAAGAGAGAATTTGGAAATCAAAGTTTTAGGAACAAATGCTAAAATTTTGTTTTTACATATAACTGGAGAAAATAAAATAATAAAGAAATCCCCTCCAAAACAAAGAAAAAAAATGCAAAGAAATGTAAAAGGGAATTATGTGCAGTGGATTCTCTATGGAGGCTAAACCAGATCATAGACAAGAACTGCATGGAATATAAAAAACATAGTTGTACTAAGGGTTCTTAACCTGAAGTTCTTGAATTAGCTTGAGGGGATCCAAGAATTTGGAACTTTCAATATTGATTTCCTTGGAATCCCTACATATTTTATTTCACACCTTTAAAAACATTGTTCAGAGAAGGAGTCCATAGCCTTCTGCAAACTTCCAAAAAAGTTCTATGAGTTAAAGAAGTTTAAGGATACCTGCCTGGTATATACTAATGCCAAAACTTACATTGATGAATTATATTTACAAATAGTCCAACATAATAGTCCTCTGGGAATTTACATTCTTTTGGGGAAACTATATATATATATGTGTGTGTGTGTGTGTGTGTGTGTGTGTGTGTGTGTGTGTGTGTGTGTGTATGAGTGTGTATACTTAATATCAATTAATAATAAATGGATGTATTCATTTAATATTAATTTGTTGATTATGGTTTAGCACTTTAGTAATAAAAAAATAATAATACCGAAATTTACATAGTTCATCTTTACTTCACTCTGGGTAGACTTCAGAGAATTATTTAAAAGAAATCATAGATAGGAGTCTCATAGGTTGGGAAGCCAGTCATTCATGGGTTTCAGTATTAATCGTTTGAGAAAAGTGCCCACATCATTACATTGATAAATTCAGTGAAGAATCAAAGTAATTCTATTCACAAACAGCTATGCTAGAGGCACTACCTTTTTAATAACATGAACATCATTGAACCTTTTGATTTATTCCAAGACAGACACTGGCCATTTAGGATTAAAGGTCAATATCACATCTTGACAATATATTAGTCATAGAAATACTGACTCCTTTTATCTTTTATATTCTTCTAGACTTTGAAATAAAGGTCAATGAGGTTATTCTACTGTCCTTAAATAAACATTATCCTTTGGTGGGCACAGTTTCCACTTTGTTTCCTCTCACAGAAAAAAAAAAAAAGTGGACACCCCTCTTTTTCTCCAACATATCTATCTTCTGAAATCAGTAATCCATTCAGTCTGGGCAAGTTCAGACTTCAATGCAAACTAAATTAACAACAAGTCTTTTCCCATATCTCTGAATATCCATATTATTTTCTTGGTCTACACTGAGATAATTTGTTTCAGAATTTTCCAGAAAGTGTTTTTACCAGATATTCTAAACGTTTTATCTATCTATCTATCTATCTATCTATCTATCTGTCTATCTATCTATCTAGATATATAAAACACCCCTTTCATTTATATACTTTATCACCATCAAATTACTGACATTTATATTATTCTTCAAGATTTATAAAATTCATCAAACATACTGAAAGAAATATGTTATTGTAGATAGAGAGAGCTGATTTCAGTGCCAGGACCACATATATTTAATTATGATCTATGACATATATGACAATGGGATCCTGGGCCTTCAGAGTGTTCCAGACAAGTTTCTAATATTATAAGTAACAAAGGCGGTAACAGACTTGGGAAGTGTTTTCTGATCTAAGATTTTTATTTATCAAAGAAATCACAAATTTATCGTCTCTTACTTGGGAAATGTACATAGGAAACATTATCATTATGCTAGCAATCCTGCAATGAAGTGTGGGGGGATAGTGAAGGGATTTTTGTTTGTTTGCCTATGGTCACAAAGTTGATAACTGGCTGAGGACATTCTGTCCACTATACAACACTTGCCTCTAATAATCTAGATTTATGTATAAAACATGTAAAAGACTCTTAGGTTTGGGTTTTTTTATGATAGGGACTTGCATAAATTGCAACAGAAATGATTTTTGAAATCCTTTAATCCTTAAGAAAGGTTGAGTTTATGATTATAACAGAAGTTGAATCATTATAACCAATTCTTTGAAAAGGAAGGACAACTGAATATTGATTGCCATAAGGTATAGGGCCACGTGTCTGATAATGCATTTTTGAAGCTATAAATTCTATTTCATAATTACATTCACATCCAGAATTGACACTATTATAATATAATGCATTTTTCATTCATCCAATTTACCACTTATTCAAGCTCATGTGAAAGAACAAATAAGCCAAAAGATAAAATTGTTTTGTTGAAATTTTCTCAGTGAAAAATAACTGTGCTTTGGTATTTGGGAATTCTGAAATTTATTAAAATAATTATTATCTGGGAGGAGTCAAGATACCAAAGAAAATGCAAGAAATAAAGTGAATTCTCCCTCAAACACCTCCAAAAATTTTTAAATAAAGCCATAAAACAAATTCTGGAATGGCAGAACTCACAAAAGGATAGAATAAAACAATTTTCCAGCTCAACACAATTAAAAAAAATGTGTCAGGAAAGGCCAGTTGCACTAGTGTGAGAGTGAAGCACATCCTAGTGCAGGCCACAACTGTGCAGAATAGGCCTGAGCAAACCAGGAGTAGCCTTTGGGAGAGAATGAATCAGCAGCTACAGTGCCTTCTTTTTGAGCTCTCAGTCCACAGACAGTAAGGGAGTAGAACAAGGACAATACAGAAGTATCTTTGTTGGCACTGAAAATAGGACTTTATTATTTTGCTAATATTCAGATCCAGGTGGCAGTATTGGGTTTCCATGGGGGGGGGGGGAGAGGGAGGGGAAGGGCACTAGCACATCAGAACTTTCAGACATAGTGCAACAGGGTCTTTCATCATGTTCCCAGAGCACACTTGTGATAGCTCACAGCCAGACCACAGACCAGTAGAATATTAAACATACCTCCCCTTAGATCATACCAACTTGCAAAAACTAAAAACTTACAGATCCTTAAAAGTATCTCTGAAAACAGAAAAAAAAAAAAAAAAAAGCTCTTGAAGGTTTGTAAAGTGTAATCCCCACCCTGAAAGCAAAACCACTCTTTAGTGAATAATTAAGCCAAGAAATAGGTGGGGGAAATGAGCAAAAACCAAAATAAAGAAAAAGAATTCTGATCATAGAAAGTTACTCTGGTCCAAAGAAGATCAAAACAACAATTAAAATAAGACAGCAAAGTCCAAGTTACTACATTTAAAACCTCCAAGGAAAAAATATGAATTGGTCACAGGCCAGAGAACAGCTCAAATGGGATTTTTAAAATCAAATAAAAAGGATAGAAGAAAAAGTAGGAAGAGAAATAAGAATGATTACAGAAAATCATGAGGAGGGGCAGAGCCAAGATGGTGGTAGAGAGGAAATACACTACTTTTTGAGCAGTCCTACTATCCTCACTATTAATTATGAAATTTAGCCTCTGAAATAGTGCTTGACTGGTAGAATCCACAAATATTAAGAGTGCGGCAGAAGATAATTTAGAAGATTGCCAGAAAAAGTTTGTCTTGATCAGGCAAGGGAAGAGGCCACCAGAGGTAGATAGGCAGAACATGGAGGCTGTAATGTTCTTTTGTCTCCAGAAACTGCCAATTGCTCTCTGGCAGGAGATCTGCTGTCTCAACTCAATCCCAAACTCAATCCTTCTTCCTCCAGAGTGAAGTCCCATCTCTGACCTCGAGTTGACTCCTCCTCCTCCAGAGAGCCACCCTCTTTTATCCTCCCAGAGAATGGGAGTGGGATAACGCAAGAGCTTGTGGGAAAATTACTTCTACCAATGAACTTGCTCCTTTTAAACATTAAGCTCCTCCCCAGAAGTTCAAAGGGGTAAAACTCCCTTTAAAGGCCAGAACTAGAGAATTGTTTAAGTACCGACTTAGTACTTAGTAAGAACCTAACATCTCCCCCTTTCTTTTGATTTAGAACATAGAGTGGTCATGACCTTGAAATATAAATCCATCAATATGGGAGGCATTACATATAATTAAATAGATTACATAAACACATAATAACATAGTAATATAGAAACATAGTAACATAATACATACTAGAAGTATGTAACAAATAACATGATCAAATAATCATAAATTGAGATTTTATAAATGTCCATAAGTCCATTGTCCTTTAGTCTCATCTTGTGTTAGGAAATCCAATGATTCCTGCTGGTTTTTAAAGTTCTTT
The DNA here is from genome assembly GCF_048593235.1 of Sminthopsis crassicaudata. Lineage (NCBI taxonomy): Eukaryota > Metazoa > Chordata > Mammalia > Dasyuromorphia > Dasyuridae > Sminthopsis > Sminthopsis crassicaudata. Next base: position 423,490,634 of record NC_133620.1, on the reverse strand, counting down.
AACAGTCTTCTTATTAGCTGTGCTCTTTCAGTGTCATATGTTTCTTAGATTTTCTCCTTTGTTTTGAGGTCTTTCTCTTTTTCTGTCTCTCTCTCATGTACAAGGCAAATATGACTCGTTGGCACCCATCTGATTCCTTCTCCATCTGAAGAAATACAAGCAAAACCTCTCCCCCAATCAGTTAACCTATCTGGTCCCTTCCATTCACCACTTTCTGGGTCTCTCCACATCACCTGGCAATTATCTAAGGACAGTGGAGCTGCTCACCCTGGACACTGCCCTTCTGGTGGGTTATAAAACCTGTCTGCCAGAGATAGTGAATCTTTGTCAAAAAATTAGAAAATTAATGGTATAGAGAACTAAATTTAGAAGTTCTCTAGGGTTACCTGTGGCTCCCCCTTTCTTTTGTTTTTGGAGGAGTGTCTTAATGTCTCTGTTTCTTCTGTCTACTATTCCCTGACCTTGTGGATTAAAAGGTATTCCAGTGGTGTGTAAAATCTTATACTGCACATAAAAGTGTGCAAAATGTTTAGAACTATATGCAGGTTCATTATCTGTTTTTATTTCTTGTGGCACACCCATAATTGCAAATGCTTGGATAAGGAAATCAGTGACCACTCCGGCTGTCTCTTTTGCTATTGGCACTGCAAAAGTGAATCCTGAAAAGGTATCTACCATCATGTGGATAAAAGACAGATGACCAAAAGATTTATAATGGGTCACATCCATTTGCCAGATTTCATTAGATCTCAAACCACGAGGATTCTTCCCTGGAAGTAGTATAGGAGGGTGGAAAGGAAGGCAAGCTGTATAGCTTTTTGTACTTGCTCCTTTTAAACATTAAGCTCCTCCCCAGAAGTTCACAGGGGTAAAACTCCCTTTAAAGCCCGGAACTAGAGAATTGTTAAGTACCGACTTAGCACCTAGTAAGAACCTATCATCTCATTATCTCATTAGCACTTAGTAAGAACCTAACATGAGGTCTGCACAGGCTAAGCAGACCGGAGGTGGGATTCAGTCTCCACAGGGTGGAAAATCTATGTTAATGACTCTACCACAATGTTGGTTACTCTGTCCTGGTTGCAAACCAGTATCAGCAGAGAAATTATAAAATATCCAACACAAATGCAAAAGTCAAAGAGTGAGCTGCAAAGCACTGGAGTCTCATGGAACCTGGCCACAACCACCCAGTACTGGGAATGACTGAGACTGATATTAGCCCAGTTGCTGCCTGTAGAGAAAGCTTGGAAGTCCTTGCACTAAAAGCAGATCCCAACATTTTCAAAAAAATGAGTAAAAAAAAGCAAAGTGGGCTAGAACTATAGATAGTTTCTATGGTAAAAGAAAAGAACAGATTTCCAACCCTCATGAGACTAAAAGCAGATTGTCTCCAAAAAAAGCCCCAAAGGATAATAAAACCTGGTCCTCAGCACACAAGGCTCTCCTAGAAGAAATTAAGAAGGATCTTAAAGGAGAACTATGAGAAGAATGGGGAAAGGAATGGAAAACTCTGCAAGAGAATTTGCAAAAGGCATATAACTCATTAAAAGTGGAAAAAGAAAACAACTCTATGAACTGAGAAATGGAAAAGGTAAAGAATTCCCAGGAAAACAGAATTTGTAAAGTAGAAAAATAAAATAACTCTTTAAACAACAACAACAACAAAAAAGTAAAATGGAAAAAAAATCTATAAAATGAAACGACTCATTTAAAAACTCAATTGGATAAATACTAAAAGAAGTTTAAAAAAAGGTAAATGAAGAAAATAAATCATTAAAAATTACAGCTGAACAAAAGGAAATGAATGACTCAATGAGACATCAAGAATCCGTCAAGCCAAACCAAAAAAAAGAAAAAAAAAAAAAAAAGAAAAAAATGTTAAATACTTACTTGGGAAAACAACAGACCTGGAAAATAGATCTAGGAGAGATAATTTAAGGATTATTGGACTCCTTGATAATCATGATGAAAACAAAACAAAACAAACAAAAAAAAAAAAACCTAGACAGCATTTTTTTCAGGAAATCATCAAAGAGAACTGCCCAGATGTCATAGAATCCGAAGGTAAAATAGCCATTGAAAGAATTCATTGAACACCTCCTGAAAGATACCCCAAAATTAAAATGCTAAATTTTAGAACTATTGGTCCATAGTTTAAAAAAAAAAATTACAAACAGCTAGAAAAAAAAATACAAATAAATAAATAAATAAATAAATAAATAAATAAAACCAAAAACATTTCAAATACTGAAGATCCACAACAAGGATTACTCAGGACCTAGCAGTTTCCACATTAAAGGTTTGAAGGGCCTGGAATCTGATATTCTGAAATGCAAAGGAATTTGGAATGCAGCCAAGAATAAATTACACAGCTAAACTGAGTATTTTCTTCCAGGGAAGAAGATGGACATTCAGTGAAACAGGTAAATTCCATTTATTTATGAGGAAAAAAACAGAGCTAAACAAAAAACTATACCTCCAAATATAGGACTCAAGAGACACATAAAATAGTAAAAAGAACTCTTGAGAACTGTATTTCTTTTATGGATATACATAAAAGTTAAAAAAAAAAAAGTACAAACAAAACTAATGCAGACAAGATTAAAAGGGAAGCAATAAACTAGGAAAACATTTTTATATTCAAAGATTCTGATAAAGGCCTCATTTCCAAAACATGTAAAAAATTGGCTCTAATTTATAAGAAATCAAGCCATTCTCCAATTGATAAATGGTCAAAGGGAATGAATAGACAATTTTTAGATGAAGAAGTTGAAACCATTTCTAGTCATACAGAAAGGTGCTCCAAATCATTATTGATCAGAAAAATGCAAATTAATAAAACTCTGAGATATCACTTCATACCTCTCAGATTGTCTAAGATGACAGGAAAAGAAAATGACGAATGTTGGAGAGGATATGGGAAAACTGAGTCACTGATACATTGTTGGTGGAATTGTGAATGAATTCAACCAGTCTGGAAAAATATTTGGAACTATGTTATCAAACTGTGCATACCCTTTGACCCAGCAGTACTATTGGGCTTGTATCCCAAAAAGATCTTAAATAAGGGAAAGGGGCCAACATGCATGCAACTTGCATGCTACTCATAAAAGAGGTAAGTGGCACACTCAAATCCAAAGACCCCTCATGGTATTGCACTCATCATTCATATACTCTTGGAAGAGTAGGTATTCCTAAGATAGCAATCAGTTGTGATTGATTAATGATTGATGAGAGAATTAATATTATAAAGAAAAGCAGGCTCACTCCAGTGAGGGGCTGAGAGAGTAATATCATGTTACTTTAGGACAAAAGATGTCTCTCTAGACCCAGACTACTCCTAGCCTTGAGCAATATAGACAAAGAAGCTGTATCCCAATCTACATCCCACCCAAGCCTGAATAAAAGCAATGGGCTAAGAATTTCATCTTAGATTAGATGCCTAATCTAGTCTGATGGAATTACAATACACAGAATGAGGAAAATGTTAATCTTATCATCAGATACCCCTGTCCTTGAGAGATTGTATATGGAAATAGGGCAGAAAAAAATATTTATGAATTTTTGGGAGTGCTATACCTTTCATAAAATATATGTTATATTCCCTTTTAAACTCATTCTCAATGTGAGTAGATTTTCAGAACTATGAGCTCTTCCCCCCCCTCTAATGCCTCTCCTCCATACCTCATTTGTATAATAAAATTACTATTTTTACTTTAACTCTGCCAATCTTTCTTTTGAGCTATGATATGAATCTTAATGATATAGTGTACATTTTCGATGTAAAAAACTAATAAACCACTTGTTCGTGTTGAGTTACTTAAATTGATCTTTGGTATTAGCTCTTATATGTTAAGTTTTCTATTAAGTTTGGGTGTAGTTGATAGAAAGTCCTGAAAACCTGCAAATTCATTGAATGTCCATCTTTTCTTATACAATATTAAGGATAACTTTTTCTGTATATATTTTTTACCACAGGCCTAGTTTTTTTTTGATTGTTGGTACATATGGTTCTAGGACCTATTCTTTTATTATGACTGCTGATAAAACAATATTGTGTCCCACAGTTCCACTTTAGTGTCCTGTTTCCCTAATTGTCCTGACTCAGTTTCCCTGAATTGTCCTGCTTCAGTTTCCCTGAACTGTTTTGCCTTAATTCCTAATTGATCTGCTCAATCCTGCAACACCGTCCTTCCCTCCTGAACATGATGATCCAGATAAGGAGAAAGACCTTTTATTTCAGACATCATAAGAATGTTGGTTGCTTTTCCTTATCCCAACTTACCAGAATGTCCCAATGCCTCCTCCAAGTCTATCATTGTTTTTCTTTATCTTAACTTATCAGAATGACTGGTGCCTCCCCCCACCCTGCCAGAACCCAATTGATAATCCATTCCTGCTCTTAGTGCTCTGACTCTGCCCCTGCCTTGGTCTACCCCTTTAGTTGATCCATGTGTGTGTATATATATGTCACTGAGAACTCACATTGGTTGTTGGATACTTTGGACATCAGCCCTGGAGGGCAGCATGCCCCCAGTACAATCTTTCCCTTTCAAATAAATTATTAAAAATTATCTAAACTCCATCTTGCCTCAGTTTCTCTGGCATTACAATACAATTATAATTGTAGTTCCAGCATGTTTGAATTGCTCTTGTTTCTTGCAAAATTTTCTCTTAGATCTGAGTTTTGAAATTTGCAATAATATCCTCATGTGTCTTTCTGCACAAGATCTTGTTAAGGTGATTATTGGTGAATATTTTCTATTTCAGATCTTGTTGGGTTATACCAGGATTATACCAGGTTATACCCTTTTGTGCCCCAAATCTTGATTTTTTTTTTACCAGTCTATGTTTGCCCTGAGACATAAATGTATTCTCTTTATAGGGAGATTCTGCAGAGCTTGAAATTTCCCAACCTACTCCACCATCTTGTAAGAATCCTCTCCATTCAGTCTTAAATCTATAGTTTACATCTCTACATATGTAGAGTAATCAGGAACTATACCCCAATATTTATAGGAGTTCTTTGTTCATGGTGAAAAATTAGATATTGAGGGGATGCTCAATGATTGGGGAATAGCTAAACAACTTGTGATATATAATTGTTATGGAATTCTTTTGTAATATAAGAAATGATGAGCTAGATACTCTCAGAAAAGTTGGAGAGATTCAAATGAAGGTGAAAATGAGTAGAACCAGAACACTGCACACAGTTACAGCAATATTATAATATGGCTGAAAGGCTTATCATGAAAAATGCCATCCAGCCTCAAGAAAAGAAGTAATGGATGATATTTTTCTCTTGGGTTTATAGATTATATAGTAGGCCTAAGAATGAGATGCTATATTTTTATTGGCCAAGCTTAAATATGGATGGATTAAATATAAATGTGTATGAGTAGAGATAGAGAAACATCACATTGTGATCTTTGTCTTAAGTGTTTTAGTTTGGTTGTAGGACATGATCCATTGCAATCAATACTTTTATTTTATTATGAAGCAGTTTACTCATCCACTGTATGATTTTAGGTATCTTCACTTGCCCTTAAAATAACAAATATTCATATTGAATTATTCATTTTTTTGGTTATCATGGAAGGATATATTCTTCCTAATATCCAGCACTTAGCATAATGCCTAACAAATAGTAGGTAGTTAATAAAAGTTTTTCAATTGATTAATATATTTTGACTAAAGGATATTCATGCCTATATTATTTTTATTGTTCATTTTCCATTATTTAAAAATGCAACAAAATATTTTGCTATCCATATCACATGTTATCATCAGTGAACATTTATTAAGCCTTCATTATATATTAGGCATTGTATTGAGTGCTGTAGACAAAAGAAAGATGAAACAAGGACATTCCTAAAAGGAACTCACATTTTAATGAAAAAAGACTATAATCCTTTATAAAATCCATTTATGCACATGGTAAGTAAAAAGAGGTACAATAGTGGGTCAAAGAGGGATCCAAAAAAGTCTGTTACAGAAGATGGAATTTGAATTGTGTGGTGATGGGAATGATGAAGTTGGGTGGGAATAGTCAACAACAACAAAAGAAAAACAAAAAGCAGAAAGATGGCATGTTCTGTATAAAAAAGAACAGATCAGTTTCACTGAGTCATAGAAATTGAGAAAAAGAGTTATGTGTAAGAATTTGCAAAGGTAGGAAAGGATAAGGTTGTGAAAACCTTAAAAGCTAATGGTGTTTTTCCTATTTGTTCACAGAAATTAGAGAAGACTCTTGGTGTTTCTTTAGCAAGTAGGCAATATATTCTGAACAGTACTTAAGATAGATGGAGAAGGGGAAAAAGATCAAGGAAAAGATAATTGCAGTAGCCTATCCATGAAGAGAGATAGGAAGTAAACATATGAATAAGGAAAAGAAAAGGTAAAGCATATGAAAGTTGTTACAAAGACAGAAGTATAAAATGGCAACAGTGTGAAGAAAATTTTGAATGAGGAGTCAAGGTGAGTGTAAATTGTAAATTGGCTAGATTAGAAGAATTGTGGTAGAACCCTTAATAGTAATAGGAATGTTTGGAAGGGAAGAGAAATTTTTTGGGGAAAGATGGCATTTTATTTTGGACATATAGAATTCAAAGTGACTATATCCAATTCAATATATAAAATCAGAATTTGATAACATGAGAATGACAATCAGAAGAGAAGTTCATATTGCATAAAGAAATTAGAGAATTATCTTCATAGAAAAGATAGTTGAATCCATAATAGTTGTTTAAATTACTGAGAGAGTATAAACAAAAAAAAAGAAGGCCAAAGACAATTAATTGGATCACCCTTTATCAACTGTTTATCAGCTATGACTTGTAGGAAGGTCCAATAAAAGACAATGAAGAGTGGTTGGATAGGTAGAAGGGGAACTGGAATAATGTATGTGTATATATATATACACACACTAATTACATATACATATAATACTATGATACCTGACAGATGATAATCAAGCCTCTCCTTAAAGATTTATAAAGAGAAAGAATCCCCTTCTTCTCGAGACAAGCCATTGCATTTTTTGACAGTTTTGTTACTCAGATTTTCATGATATCAAGCTTTAAATAGATGCTTTTTTAACTCATCATAGATCCTGAATCTGACCTCTTACACATGCATATGTGTGTATGAATATATATGTACATATATGCATTTATACACATGTGTATATATAGATATATATGTCTATCTATATACATGTCTGCATTCCCTCTTTAATTTCTTAGACTTTCAAACATTTAAAGGTAGTTATGATGATTCTTCTGAACTTTCTCTTTTGCAAACTAAACATCATCTTCCTTCAAGTCATCTTTATATTCCATAGTTTTTATTCTATCACCATCTCTTTTGATAGAAATTCTAATTGATAAATGAAGAGAAGTTTATTTCAGGCATTAGGAATAATTTGTGTAGACACTTAGCGATGGTAGATAGAATGCCATGAATGGTGGATGCCACAGATATCCTAAATAAGATGTAAAAATACTCAAAAATTTCATTATAATACCCAGATGATGAAGAAAAATATTTCCAAAACACCATATACATTGGGAAGAATTATCATAGAACCTGATTTATTTAGGTACTCCCCTCATGTCTCTCTCTCTCTCTCTCTCTCTCTCTCTCTCTCTCTCTCTCTCTCTCTCTGTCTTTCTCTGTATCTATCTATCTATCTATCTATCTATCTATCTATCTATCATCTATCTCTTGTCTCTGTCTTTCTGTCAATCTGTCTCTCTATTTCTGTTTCTCTGTGTCTCTGTGTCTCTCTCTATATAGCTATATCCATATATAGATATATAGGTCATCTCATATCTATCTATAGTTATATGGCTTTAACATACATTGAAGAACTGAAGATGGACAATGAGTATCTGAATATCTGGAAAAAAAGACGAAAGTGAGACTTTATTGTATTTGACAAATTGTGCTATGAATTTAACAATACCAATCTCCTCCCTAACGCAATCCCTATCTTTTCATCACTAATAATCTTCTAGTGATGCTAAATGGCTATGATTTATGGAAGTACATAATATCTAAAGAATAAACATTGCCTGTTGTGAAAAAAGCAATGGCACTCTATAAGGCAGACAAGGGTAGATTGCTGCAAAAATATTATCTAAAATTACTGAAGCATAGAAAATGATATCAAAGAGATCATACAGAATATGTAAGATTTAAAAAAGGATCTTATAATTAGAACAAGAGAAAGTCATATCATAAGCTCAAGCTTGATAGCCAGAATAATGCACTGGATCATTCATAACATTAAAAAACCTATGAAAAGTCTCTAGCACATTAGAAGGACCTCTTAAAGAGCACTTATGGTAGATATGAAACAGTGATAAATTATGTAGTATGACTTATTGCAATCTATATCTTATAGAGGAGTGTCTAAACCAATGAATTATTATAACCCTTTCCCCTCATTTCTGGAATGTCTAGAATGCAAAACAGTGTTACTTCAGTCTTTCATAATTCTTGGCTTCCTTTATTATTCATATTAGATATATCCTAGGACTAAGGATCTTCTTGACCCACTCCATATTAGTGTTCTTGCTTCCTCAAATTATTTTGCATATACTTTTTGATGTATATCTTTGTTTTGAGAACAGAGGCCCCTTGTGTTTGCAAGGAGTAGCTTTACCTCTTCTTTTCAAGACAGTCTGGTTTGCCAGAGTTTTACCTTCTGAGCTATGACTGGAGGCTGTCCCACTGATCTGCAACTCTGCTGAGCCAGGACTAGAATCTTAGTTGCTAATTTGCTGTGAGTAAGACTCTCTCACCAGTTTTCCTAGAGCCTATATGAACTGGGCTGAACACGCTTTTCACCCCAGTGAGACTGACCTTTCTTGATGTTTTTCAAGTTATCTTCAGCTGGAGAATAGTTTTATCCTGTTAGACTATTCAGGGGCTTGGTTTCCTGTGGTTTTCAAGGGAAACTAGAGAGCTTAAGCAGCTTCCTGGCTTTATTCCACCAACTTGACTCTAGCCCCAGAAGTGTACTTTTTGGTATAATATATATATATATATATATATATATATATATATATATATATATATATATATATATATATATATATATATATGCATGTTACATGAATTCAACAGATGAATTCAACAGAATGTAAGCTCCTTGATGATAAGGACAATTTTGTTTTTATTTTTATATTCCTAGAGCTTGACATAGTGCCTAGAATATTGATGATGCCTGATAAATGATTGTTTATAGATTGTTTGATAAATGTTTCTTATTTATGTTGCTATAGTTTTATGAAGTATTTTGCTTAAAAGATCTCTCCTTATAATTTGAAACTGAATGGATGCTCATCAGTTGGAGAATAGTTGAATAAGTCATGGTATTTGAATGTTATAGAGTATTATTATTCTGTAAGAAACAATCAGCAGGATGATTTCAGAAAGGCTTGGAGAGAATTAAATGAACTTAGGCTTGGTGAAGTGAGTAGAACCAAAATAATGTGATGATCAATTCTGATGAATGTGGCTCTTCTAAACAGGTGATTCAGGATTCAGGCTAATTTCAATGAGCTAGTGATGGATAAAGCCATCTGCATCCAGAAAGAGGACTGTGGGTTCTTAATAAGGATCCCAACATAGTATTTTTACCTTTTTTATTGTTTCCTTTTCTTTCTCTTTTTTCCTTTTTGATCTGATTTTTTTTTTTCTTTTGCAGTATGGTAATCGTGGAAACAAGTAAAGAAGAATTGCATTGGATAACTTGCTATTTAAAGGAGTGGATAGGAGGAAGAGAGGGAGAAAAAAAATGGAACAAGGTTTTGGAAGGGTGAATATTGAAAATATGCACATATTTTGTAAACAATAAGCCAAAACAAATTTTAAAAACAGTAGGTTGTTTAAATATAAATGAATCCCTTGATCATCTAGGTAAGCTCTTTACATTTTAAATAATGAAAAAAATGAAATGAAAAAATACCTATCACATGAACTAATTAATGTAACAAAATGCAAATTATGGATAGTATAAATATCATAACCCTGAGAATCTCACAAAGTGGAAAAAGAAGCACAATCTAAATGGAGAGTGTATCTCAACTTTTGCATACCTTTGGGACTTGCTCCTTAGTGACTATATATGTTCTCATTTCCCTCTGGGATGACTAATATAAAAAATTCTCACAGGATGATGAGGGATCATGTGGACCTGTTTATCTTTCTATAATTTGGCCAAGAGCTGATATTGCCTAAAGGACTGTCTAGGAAGGTAACTCAGTGAATTTCAAAAGGCTTTAGACAAACCTAAGGGGAAGCTAAAGACACCAGGCACAGTGTCTAAAGAGTGATTCAATCTTATGAAGATTAATTTTCCTGACTTCCAGTCCAGTGTTCTATTCATCATGCTGCTTAACTGACACCATATTGCAATGTCAGCCGTCCTTTTAAAATTATTTTATGTGGAAGCTCATTTACATATATTTATAGATTACATGTATAAAACTCATTCTGTAGCATTGTATTATATTTTGAACAGCAAATATTGCTAGTAGCAATAACCAAATTATGAAACAGTTAAAACTAGATAGCATAGTAGTGTGATAGGAAGAATAACTGATGATAACATTATGTTTTTTCTTTGGAATTCATTTTATACCATCCCAAAATCTTGAGACCTCAGATTTAGAGTTGGGCAGGAAATTAGATACTGATATCTCTCTAAACTTCTAATTCAATCTCTTATACAGAAGTGGACATTGAAGTGCAAAGAAGTTAACAAGATCACACAAGTAGTAACTGGAAGAGTCAGGACTTAAAAACTTGATTCACTCAACCTAATCTCAGTACTGTTCCCACTATATTTCTGAAACTTCAAAACAAAATAGGATATTCAAGATATTCCATTTTATAAATGTTGATAAATTAAAGTTTATATCTTGACTAGAATATCTCAAAAGGTCAAATTGTGATTTGTATCTATTTAAATGGTAGGTCTGTTTTGTTGTTGTTGTTGTTTGTTTGTTTGTTTGTTTGTTTTTTAGGAGGAGAAGGATATAGAAAGGGTAGAAGATTTCCTTTTGGTGCTGATTGAAAAAAGAGGTTGATGATATTAGTAATTTAACCAGAAGTATCTGATGATGATTACATAAATCTTCATGTCCAATTCTTCCTTATATGAAATATTTTGAAATTGATATTCTCTTGGAATTATTCAAACTCAGTATTATGTGGAGAATCTAATTGTCAGAATGTAGCAAAAAATTTCCAAAGATGACTCACACAAGTAAAAAGACAATCAGAATTTATTACAAAGCTTCAAAAATTGGGAGAGAGAGGTTGTTCTTTGTATATACATCCCATTGATGGACTAAATTTTGGTTGGAGTATTACTTGGGCAGAATTTAAACATGTAAGGTTTTTTCTTCTTATGAATGCAAACTCTTTAGAAAGAAGAGTCATGCCTTTCTACTTTTACTTCCCTACAATGTCTGAAATGTTCTCAATAAGCTATGATGGTATTTATTTATTTATTTTATTTTATTTTTTTTGCTATGATGATTATTTTGAAAAGGATATGAATCCTGTACAAATTAAACAAAACAAAATTATTTTTATCTATTTAAAAATACAATGGAAAAAGTTTAAATATATCATATATTGAGTCAAGAAAGAAGATAAAAATTGCTTCCAGATTAGGCTAGAAAGATAATGCTTCACTGTGATTTTATATTTATAGTTCCTGGCTTATCAATTTCAGGATTGTTTCCTATAATGTCACTGTTTTGTTTGAGAGTTGTTGTACTGTAGCCGGCAGGACATCTAACCAAATACACTGTTTGAGTGAAACAGGCTAGACTTTAATTCTGTAACCGTCTTTTTACATTACCATTGTTCAGGCATCTTGTCATTAAACTATGGCAGTAGGAAAGAGGGGTAAGTAAGGAACATTGATGAAGGCAGTTAGCTTCAGGAGATTTCCCAAGAGACGACAGATACCAATCTATGCAAACATTTGACAGCCAGCAGGTAAAATCTAGATATTGCCTTTATTTCAAATATGTTAGGTGTGTTTTCATTCTTCTTTCATCAACCAGATGGGCTGCTGAGGCAGCATGCTGATAGAACCTGACCTCTCACCAGAAGAATAAGTGAGTTTAAGGGTCATACTGAGAAAAGCTGGAATTACAATGGCACAACTCATAAATCATCATGAAATGAATTAAGTATTGTAATTGAATGTAAGTACCTGTTGTTTTGCTTTTTAACAAACATGATATTTCTCCTGTTTTGTAACTATTACCATGTGGTGCAAACATCTTTTCAGCATGTACCTATTTAATACAATTACTGATCTATATAGGCCAAAATTCCTTTCAGAAAATGACCATTTGATATTTGTTCCTGTTTCTTTGTATCCCATTCTATTTGCACCTAGAAATAACATAGTAGGTTAGCAGTTTAAGTGACCAACTCATAGCAAAAAACTTATATTTGAATACTACTTCAGAACTTGTTCTGTGACCCTGATCAAGACACTTAATCTCTCTGAGACTCAAATTCTTCATCTGTTAAATTATAATTGTAGATATCTCATTGACTTGCTGTGGGGATCAAAATATCCTCATAAAACCTATAGACAATGATTTTTTAAACTTGAAAAGTTTTATCAATGTTGTTCAAATAGAAGTAGAGGAAGAGATAAAGCTCAGTAATTGAAAAACTATACAAACTCACCAGGGATTCGAGACTTAGTTATGAAAAGAATAAAACAAAAACTTTAAGACTTTTAGGACTGACATCTCCACTTAAACAAATGCTTTATTCTGTAAACATTTTAATGCTAGAACAGTGACTTACTTAAATAAATATACTAAAAGGAAGTTCTGACTTTTGACTTCAAATTATATTGATCTCTTACAATTTGCAAAGTTACTATATTAGAAAATTAAAGAAAACTGAGAAACAAATAAGAAATAATATCTACCTAGTGAGGATGAATAAAACTCCTGCCAGAGGAATTAACAAAATCTGAGCTGTTTTACAATTACGATAATATGTGTAATTTTGCATTTAATTGGGAGATATGACTAGGATATTGGATAATTATACAAAAATGGGCATTTGGAATAAAAAAAAACTGATGTTATAGAATATTTTTAAAAGCATTTAACTTCTAGGTCTTATCAACAAATGAACTTTTTAAAAACCAATTCCTCAAATGTTCTAAATTCACTGTTTGTGCAGACTTTTTCAATTTAACTTTCTTAGCAAAGATTAACTTTCTTCAAGGCTCCACATCAACTTCTATATGAAGACTTTATTGGTATTCTCTCACCTATTGATGCTTTCTTTCACATATCAGCATATGGCCTCCTATTGGTAAACGATAAACGTCCATGAGGTCATATATTGTTTCAATTTTGTCTTCTTATGCCTCACAATGGCCATAAAACCTGACATAGTAATCAATGAACAAATGCTTGTTGATTTCAAGAATGGTTGAAGAAGCAATTATTGATCAGCTGCCAATCCTTTGCTAGGTACTAAAAATGCAGACAAAAATGAAGTACAATATTCCTTAAAGAAATTTTATTCCCTGAAATCTTCTGCCACATACCTGTAATTTCAAGTCTCAACAAGGCTATAGCTGGTACATTTATTGAAAGCAGGAATTCTGAACTCCAGTGGAGAAGGCTAATTCTGTAGAATCATCATCTAGTGTTGATATAATGAGCCACCCATATGGCAGCCACCAGGTTGTCTAAGGAAGGGATTTAAAAAATAGAGTCAAAGCCAAAGTCAAAGCCCATCAATAGTGGTATCAATGCTGTGATGTCCCTTTGGAAATTTGGAGAGCTGAAAGTTTTCTGACCAAATCTTCCATCTTCCCAGAATCCTCTCCCCTATAATTTACTACTTTAAGTCTTTAGATCAATTATCTAATTTCATCAACCTTCAAATATTACCTTTTTTAAATGGGGATAATAATATCTGCTCAAAGCAAAGGGACTGCTCACCATCCTGCACTAAACAGAGTTAAAGAATAACTTTCCTTTAATTTGTCAGCAAATTAAAACACATACAGTAGCAACAGCAGCAACAATATAACTGAAATAAAACAAAACACAAAATTAAATTAAAAGTCATAACTAGCATTGATATATGGGAGCTTGGGAAATTATGTTTCTTAGAGTGGTAACTCCACTCTTAAGAGGAAAGGTTATATCATTTTACTGCCTATGCACAGCAAAAAAGACCTTGGTACTTATTTTGAGGCCAAACAGTTTCCAGAAGTGCTGGAAAATATTTTAGAGAGGGACTCTGGACATCCATGATATGAGTGAAATATTGTCAGATACAAGTTGCCCTCCTTCATTTGGTAAAATAAACCCTTCTTTCTAAAGTTTAAAGAGTAATACTGTCTTGTATGACTGCATGAATGAATTTGTGTGAATACTATTCTCCTGTGATAGTATCTGCATGCTTTCTGTGTTTTGGGGAGATGAAATACTTATTGTGGGTGATTCATTACACTATCTTTTTCCAGAAGTACAAAAGTAACCAAAAAATTGTCTCTGGTCAATTAGACAGAGTACAGTCAATACAATAAATAAGAAAGAGCACTATATCTGAAGTGAGAGAACATACTTTCTCTGCCACATTATTTTTGTGACCTTGATGATGTGACCTTAATCAAACTGTCTCAGTTTCTTAATCTGTAAAATAAGGGGATTGAAACTTATAGGCTCAAAGTCCATTCTAATCATATATCTATGCTATTAAGATAGGTAAATTAATCATATAATAGTCTATCCTTGGGTTCTGTCATAGTTCATAAGCCCCATATTTATCTACTTAAAAGGGGGTGATCCCAAATAAAATTAGAGTATCTTCTATTTTCCTTGTTAAATGAAATCTTAGATGCAGTCTTAATAAACTATTGATATTGTAACTAGGTATTTTTATGTAAGCAATATTATTGTAGGAGAGTTAGTACTACATAGCATGTAGAGAATCTTCTCTGACACATATTGGGTCTGTGACTTCAGGCAAACACTATAACCTCTCAGTGCCCCAGGCAACTGTCTCAAACTGTAAGTAGCAAAATGGTCACTGATCTACATTGGTAGAACGAATTTCCTTTTTGTGAGTTTCTATACCTATAAAATTCTAAATCTGGACCATTGCTGTAGATTATTAATTATTAACCTAGGGTCTACTTACCCTTTAACTGATGAGAACAATAACATTTATTTTCACTAACCTTTAACTGAAATTTAACATTTCCTTCAACTTTTCTCTTCTAAGGCATCCATAGGTTTCACCAGACTATCCAAAGAACCATGATAAAATAAATGAATGAATGAAAATAAATAAATGAATTATTCAATCAATCACATATCTACTCTCATAAAATTTAAGTTGCTTCTTTCATGTTTCCTTTTGAAACTACACCATAGGATTTGACTCATTCAATGAGATTATACAAAACTCCTAGTGGAAATATTTTCTATAAAATTCTTGCCTAACTAAATATTTAAAGTGTTGCAATTGGTGTTGTTTTAAGTATTCCTGGCAGGTGAATTCTTATAGCTAAGGCAGCATTATGCTCTTACAGCTGTTCTTGCTAATCTGAGCACCTGGTTCTTGAATCCTCTGGCAAAAATGAAAATTCCATAGACCCTGCTCCATTTTATACAGCATGACTGCCCATGGATGTACTCTTAGGGGGTCTCCTTATGCTAAGACACAATCTATAATTGCAGGGGGAAATAGCAAAACGGAGGTAATATGAGGGAAATGTTACTTTGTATAAGATCTGTTGTAGACTAATTATTTGTCCTTAATTCACACATTATGAGGGAAAAATCAGCATCTTCCACTTTTTTAATGATGTTAATGAATTAGTCCAAAAATAGCAATTAAATTATCCCTTGACCATAGATATGACCCCTGACATCAATCAACAGCCTTACTACCTCAGTTCAATGAGCAAGCAGATGTACATGAAATCATGAAGCCCTTCCCCAGTCATTCAAGAATAATCCAAAAGACACATCTCACTAGTTGTGGATCAGCAATACCATCTTTATATATTAAGACCAACAAAAAATTAATGTTTATTTATTAAAAATAACTATGCTCACTGTTTCCAAAAGGGCAATTTCTTTAGCTGTGTCTCCAAGTATTATTTTTTTGTTTCTTTGTTTGTTTGTTTTACTCTGAGATCCCATACTATTTTATTAGATTTGTATATTGGGATTAGTTTGCACCCCCAAAACAAAATTGAGACCTTCCCCTTAGAGGAAATTAAAGATGCCTTTGGATTCATCAATGAGATTGTGACAGTACAATGATTCCATAGATTCTAATAGATGAATAATTATCTTTTTCTGTAGCACTCAAAAACACAATTGTTCATTGTAGGAGAATTATCTAGATTTAAATCAAAATAGATCCTGAATTTATAAAGCAAATGTCATCCAATGAAAGGCAAAATAAGAAAATATTTTTGCTGTGCATATATGACAAATGTACTTGTGATTCCACCTATTGCAAAAGAAATAAATTTCTTATTTAAGCATATGATTAGAAACCTTGATCTTCCCCTTCCCCCTTGAGGAAAGGATAGTGTCTAGACTGTTTCATTATTATAGAGAATATTCTAACCTATCAGAAACATAGAGTTTTAGAGAATTGATTGGATGTGGGGAGATTGTATATATAAGAGGTAAAACTTGAACATAAGACTTCATGACTTAATGGAGTCAAATAATTTGACATTTATAAGGAACTTCCCTGGTCGTCAAATCGAGCCCATATAAATCCTCTACCTTTGAAGGAAACCCAACCCATTCTTTTTTAACCTTTTTAGTAGTTAAGATACGCCTACTTGACAAGTAGATGGCATGAGATAGAATACTGGGTTTGGAATCAAGAAGACTCATTCATGAATTCAAATTTTGTCTTCAGATACATGTGTGACCCTTAATTTTGTTTGCTTCCATTTCCTCATCTGCAATATGAGCTGGAGAAGAAAACAGCGAACTACTCCAATATCTTTACCAAGAAAACTGCAAATGAGATCATGGAGAATCAGATATGACTAAACAATAAAAAGTGATTAAAACCTTTGGTTTTGTTTTGTTTTCTCACAAAACAAAACCTAAATTTTTCTTTCAGACCCTTCCAATCAGTGATTCTGATTCTGCTCTTCATAGTCATGCAGGATAAGAACAATCCCTCCTTCACATAACAATCCTTCAAATATTTGAAAGCACCTACTATGCATTCTATGTTGCATTCTGTTCTTTATATCAGTTTGTTTTTTGCAAGCCATGTAGCCAAGCAAACAGATTTGAATCAGAAAGGAAGGTGTGAGTAGGGGAAGAGTAATGAGAGGGAGAGAAGGATGTCTTTAAGCATCTCATGGCTGAAATACTTATTCCTGTATATTTTGGGTAAAGAGAAGAGTAGGTATTCAGATGTAAATTTTAAGTGACCAAAGAAAAAAATGGAATGCTGAAATATACAGTCCCTACTCTTCAAATTTTATGGCATATAATCTAGGATTGTGAGAACAGATTTGCTAATTTTGAAATTTAATAGTTTTTCATGTTTTACTACATAATCAGAACTGCATAAACTAATGTTTTAATAACCAAAAATACTACTTTAAATATTTTTGGGTTACACATCACTGATACAATGTAATGAATCTACTTGCTTACAGTAAAGGGAATTGGGTTTGGATCCTGGTTCTACCAATTATTGATTATGGACAAAGCAACTTTGTTGGGTCTTGGTTTCTTTTTTCAATAAAATGAGGGGATGAGATTTGATAGCCCCTAAGGTATCTTGCTCCTCTATAAGCATGATATTTAACTCAGTATTCCCTTTTTATTTAGGTTCTATGATCTAGAATCCAAGCTAGTGAAAATATATGCAACTTCATTTGTTTTCAGCTATGTTCTCCATTAATAGATTCATAATGTTCATTGGGAACAGGTACTTACCTGTATTGAATAGAGTGCTAGGTTAGGCCCAAAAAGGGGAGGAGATATCATAAATAGTAAGACATGATTGAAAAATAAGACCAGACAACTAGTTTTCATTTGTATTGACATATATGTGTGCATACATTTTACTTATGTGTGTCTATAAAAAGCTAATAAAAATAACAAACATTTATATAGTATCTTAAGTCCCACACATATGTCATCCATGCTTTCCCTTAAATTCATGGGGAAAAAAGTCTATCTATATACAGTTTGCCTTCCTCATATTTTCTTGCTGTTTATAATACTGATCCATGTGACAAATGTCAATTTCAATAGGATTTGTCAGTCATTTGAATATGATTGCCCACCTACAGCATGATCAATGGACATTTATTTGAGGATATATTTAGAATGCTTTTAAATTAACACTGGAAAAAATGATTGTC
Source organism: Sminthopsis crassicaudata (assembly GCF_048593235.1). Classification (NCBI taxonomy): domain Eukaryota; kingdom Metazoa; phylum Chordata; class Mammalia; order Dasyuromorphia; family Dasyuridae; genus Sminthopsis; species Sminthopsis crassicaudata. The sequence continues at coordinate 423,472,192 of NC_133620.1, read as the reverse complement.
ACCCTTTTTGGCAATTCTAAAAACATATGAAAAAATAAGCAATTTTGGGGTAACATGACCAAAAAAGAACTCATCTTAGAGATGGCCTGTAATCCCCACTCCTTCTCAAAAAAAAAACATCAAAGAATAATTATATATCAGATGTAGAATAATTACAAGGGAATCCAAAGAACATGAATAAAGAAGAACATAAGAACCCTAGTGAAATAAAAAGTCACTACTGAAATAAAAGTCTTGTAAATTAACACTGGATAATGCTAATCCCTGAAGTGCTTTCTTCAGCTTTTTCTTTCTTTCCTTTAGTCTCAACACTTTTGTCAGAGAAATACCAAAACCAATTTCCTCTATCTGAAATGGAACCAGGGATGTTAATTATCTGTTATCTGCTACCTTAGCACTTCAAGTATCCATAATTTTGTGATGAACAGAAAATTCTGAAAGATAGACTTTTTGAGCAATTAATAATACATTTATTAATTAGGTTAGCCAGAAATCAACAAATTGTTGATCAGTGCGCTTTCTCTCGATAATCAAAGATTCTCAATGGAAATTTTGAAAGCCTTAAACACCTTTCTGAAATGGAATACTCCTGATAAATGAAAATCAACTCTGATTGATGGACATTTAAAAAGGAGGTGGTCTGGAAGTCTTTGGCTCTTCCTTTTGAAAACATGGCTTGAACTTGAAACTCAGAAGCCTCCAGAAATCTGGACAAGGACCTTTCAGATTGGTTTTCTTTTTCGTGAATTTAATCGCCCTAAACTCTAGTGGAGGGATACCCCTTTCCTCAAGATAAGAACTCACCCAGACTGGATTCTATTTATATTCTATTATGTGCTAGTTGGTTGGGTTCCAGCCTAAGACTGAAGAGCATGTTCCTTGAGGGCTAAGAGTAATATTCTCAATTGATCATGTCCTTCAGGACCTCACTTTATTTTTTTAATCAACAAACAAGCATTTATTAAACCATTACTGTATGCCAAACATTGATAGAAATACAAAGATAAATAAGACGGGGATCATAGAACTACATTTTTTATTTTTAATTGATTGTTGAAACAATCAATAGCTACAGGTATAGGACAGCTAAGTTTATAATTGTCTGACCTCAGAAACTTACCACCTGTGTGACCTTGGCAAATCACACAACTATGCTTTAGTTTCTTTATCTGTAGAACTATCTGGATATTGAAATGTCAAACCACCCCAATCTCTTTGCCAAGAAAACTGCAAATGCAGTCATGAAGAATAAGATGCAAGCAAAAAACAATAGAACGATAACAGCTATATATATGAACAGTAAGTAATGTCTTAACTGCTCCTGACTTGCTTATTTCGGCTAATGGTAACAGTCATGAAGCCATAAACTTCTGCTTCTTCCAGGTGAAGAGACTTATTTAACAACAGCTGGGCCTTAATAAGGAAATAAAGGGAAATTTCTGGATAACAAATTAATAATTAGCTATTAATATAATTATATAACAATAATTTCTTTAAATTGCATGATCTGAGTACTGCATGCATTAGTACTGCATGCATTAAATTGAAGAATCCAACTCCAAACATTATTAGTTGTAGCAATGAAATAAAATTTAGCCAGTGGCCAGACTTTTAGTGGTCAGCTTCTCTAGCATTTGTTTAATTGGTCCTCCTTTGACAGATTACTAGGAAATCCATAGTCCAACAAATTGCATATTTATTTGTTCATGGCATTTTAGATCACAGAAAATAAAATTAAATAATTGTTAATATAAGTGGATATCCACAAATATTAGTGATCTGTTATGCTTTTATGCATAAGTATCTACAGAAAGCTATGAAGCAAAATGGATAGAGCAATGGACATGTACCAGAGTGAAATGTATTCAAATCTTTCCTAAGATACTTATGTGCTGTGTTATCCTTGGCAAGATATTCAATCTCTGCTTCAGTTTCCTCATCTGCAAAATGTGGATAATAAAAATACAACTTCTCAGGATTATTATGAACATTTTAACACACATATATACATAAGTTTATACATATTGTAACATTTATAAGGCATATACATTTATTCTATTATATAACACATGCATTTATATGTTTTATACAGATATGTTGAAATATATTCATACAGATGCACATATACATTATGTACATACATAAAGGTATTTGAGAAGTACTTCTTGACTTCATTTAACGAACTGTATAACTGTGTAACTATATGTAATTATGTCTATGTTACTTAATTTTTCAAAGCCTTGGTTTCTTCATCTGTAAAATGGCTATAAGGACAATATATATTAGATTCATTGTAAAGGTCAAATGAGATAATGTGTATAGTGTGCTTTGCAAACTTTAAAGTACTATTTAAGTACTATTTAAATGTCAGCTAACATAAGGGAAGAGCCTAGATCACCAGTAGGAAACCTAATGATCAATATTGTGACAAACAATATATTCAATTTGTATGGAGACACCTGAAACAAATACCTATTTAATTATAGTGATTTTAGAAAGCACAGCTGCATAAGGACATGGAAGTGTTTCACTGTTGAAAGTGGCATCAATAAGCTATAATTTATAATAGGTAGGCTTCAAGTAATCACACAGATGTCTCTGATGAATATATAAAACTGAGCTTAGAGCAAAAAGTTGGAAATTGTGATTGTTCTCCCATTCTCTGGCATTTTTCTCTTAATTTTTCCAATCTTTGAGCATATTTTCTTCCTCACCTCCATTTCTCCCTGCTCTTCTGACATACAATAAAGATAAAAGATAAGTTTGTATTAATTTGTTTGTAAGATGTAATTTCCTGGTACAAAATTTGAAATTTTAAATTGAATTCATTGGACATTTCTAAGTGCTTGCTCTGTTCTATACAATGCACCAAATTTATAGGATACAGAGACAAAAACTAGGTAACTGTTATTATTAGCATTAAGGAATTAAAAATATGCTACTGACTATAAGAGTTTAGTATATAATGAGTATAACACATAATAGTTGGATTTTGTGACTTCCATATTTGTATCCTCAATATAAAGATAAAACCAGGAAAATCTACATATTTAGTAGATACTTTCTATAGAGAAATTATGGAATGTTATGGGTAAGAAGTTGTAAAAGTAATGTTAGCAATCTTTAGTGATGGCAAAAAAAAGTCTAAAATATATTCATTCATTCTATCACAAAAGTGATTAAAGATAAAATTGTAATAGTTCATCTTTAAATAATATTTTATTAAAGATCTTAATATTATTATTAAAGCACTTAACATATTTATTTTCATAACTTTTAAGAAAATGAGCCAAACAGAAGCTGTTACTTATGAGAAAAAGTGTGGTGTGGGGTAAAGATACCTATATTGAATATAAGCTTTTCTGACATATTGTTGTTCTTGTACTACCATAGAAGAAATATTGAGGTTTAACTTGATTATTTTCAAATCAATATTTTAGTTAGTTGAATGTAAGAAAAAATAGCAATTCCTGACTGGCATTTAATACTCATCCTAGAACATTTATTACCCTGCTAATTGGATATCAAAATCCTCTGCTAATTCTCTTAAACAGGCTTGAAATAATTGTCATGTGTTTATCCTCCCTTGATCAACAATTAAAAATCATCTAAGCACTACCGTGGTAAATTGGAAATTCTTTCTAAGATCAATATCTGACCTAGTCACATACTGAAAACATTAGGCCCCTAGTGGAGGTTAATAACCACCAGTTTATTTTTCAGAAGAGAGAAATTACAATGTATTTCTGATGGTGAATTTAGTAAAGGGAAGCTTTTAGCTCAGGACCATCAAATGTAAGTGTGGAGCCCCATTACAGCAAGCTAGATCATGATGAATGATGATGGACCAGTATTAAAGATGACCATTTCCTTTCTTATTTTGCTTTGTTCTGTTCCTTCCCCTACCCCTACTCTACCTATCTTTAACCCAAGAATTTTAAAAGCATAAATTTATTTTGGAAGCTATAGTATTTCCATCTAAATTTCAAGTTAGCCATATAAAATTTCACACTAAATTGAGGAGATATGGGTGCTGTAAATGGAATCCCAAGTTCAAATACTAGTTCTACCATTGACTCATAGAAACAAAATGCATAGAGAATCTGCTCATATAGACAAGAGGTCCTATTGCAAGGTAGCCCAAAGATATTAGGTAGTTTGTCATTTTATAGTGAAATAGGTAAAGGAAGATAGAGTTACTAATCAATAGTAAACATACCTCAAACACATTTGAGACTTCTATGAGTAGATCAAATAAAAGGCACAGAGACAGGTATTACTCTTTGGGTATTTATTAGTAAATTTAGTTTATCAACAAGTCTTCCATCTGTGATAGAGACAACTGTTCCAACTTGTCTACATTAGGCAAGAACCCCGGAAAATTTTGTTCTGATGAAAAGGCCTGAGCAAGCTAAATATAAACATTGATGTTTTCCTATCTCACTACTTTGTTTTATCAGTCTAATTCTCTATTATGCTTCACTCCCTATACCTCTTTTATTTTTTCCCATAATCAGGCCTCTAATTTTTCTATCCCTCAAAACTTTCTTAGACCATTCCCCAGCTCTGACTTCACTATCTACCCACTTTAGCCAAAAGACCTGGGTTTAAATTTCAAATTTGAGGCTGACTACATATGTGAATTTTGATAAGTCCCTAATCTTCCTATATCTCAGATTTTCCCATAAGTAAAAGTTTGACTTGATTAGACATCTTTAATCTGGGACCCAAGAGTATTTAAAAAATTTTTGATAAATGTATTTCAATATAATTTATTTCCCTTATTCTAAATGAGATCCATTGGTTTCACAAAATTTTCAGCGGGGGTCCATGATGCAGAAAAGCTAAAGGATATTAATCTAGATGGCTCCTTCCAACTCCAGTTCTCTGATCTTCTAACTCAAGTATTACTTGTCATTTTTTCACATTGTAAAATTAATGCCATATGCAGTTTTATGATTTTTGTCCCTTTGAAGAGAGTCAAAACTAACATTTGTTTTAATTTTTCCATAAACATTGATTGTACTCATTTTTCCATGGTTTATCTTTCAACTCCTTATGTGCTATAATTGACTCCGAAATATGAATGGTTTTCTTTTATTTTTAAATTAATAATTTAGAATTTCTATTAAAAACACCTATTTGAAATAATTAAAAAAGGAAAAAAGTAGAAATCTTTAGTTTAAGTATAAAATACATAATGTAGTAATAATTTAATGCATTAAAATGAGAAGTTACTCTATCATATCCACAATAGACATGAGGGTTGCAAATAAAAAGGAACCTAATTATAGTAGAGTGTCATTAAACAACACAGGTCATTATACTAAGTATGAAAATATTTCTTTCTCTGGAAAAAAAAAACAAATGACTTTTATCATCTTCTAATCCCAAGAGAGAACAGAATAGTTAGTATAATAATTCAGAAAAAGTGAATTTACTCCCACTTTTCATGGACGTATTTTCTTCCAATGGATTGCTAAGGTTTTACTGCCATCTGTGTCTTTGTAAGCTTTATTGGACTATTCAGGACAAGATTGGAAGCAACTTTGAAATGGCTGACTTTTAAGGACATAGAAGAGGTTGTATTTTTAGTTCATATTGTCTTGAATGATTGACATAAGAATTTGTTGTCTCCAATAATTAAAATTAGCGGTTTGAAGTAAGAGTTATCTTGGGAATTGCAAATTCATATGAAATAATTTATCCTTGTATCCTGTTATAATAATTTCATATTCAGTGGAAATAGACTCCACTGAGAAGTTCCACATAGCTCACACTCCCAAATAATATTCTTACATAGGAAGTTGAAGAAACATTCCCACCCTTCCAATTCAATTGTCATTCATCAGTGAAAATCATAGATTGAAACAATGATATAAAATCAAGAGATACTCCATATAATCCATTGATGTAAAGAGTGAATGTTGAAGCCTCTTTTAGTGTACGCTATATGAAAACTTATTTGAGGAAAATGGGAATGAATCACTCAGGATGAGCAGTCATGAATGGTCATAATTGGGAGATTTGTTTTTTGTTCTTTGGGTTATTTTTTTTGAAGTAATATCTAAATCAATGAGTTTTCAGATCCATTTAAATGTGTATTTCTGAACAACAGTCGAGTCATTGAAAAATTATTATCAATATCTACAGTTGAAATCCTAAATCCATTTAAAGTACTGAAATCCTGTGATGTCCTTCTGGATGCCCCACATTTGGTGCCAAAATGTAATGTCCAGGCTAACTTTCTTGAGGATCTCTGAATGGGCCCTGTTCTTTTTTTTTTTTTTTTTTTTTTTTTTTTTTTTTTTTTTTTTTTTTTTTTTTTTTAATTTTTTATTTTATTTTATAATTATAACATTTTTTAACAGTACATATGCATGGGTAATTTTTTACCACATTATCCCTTGCACTTACTTCTATTCAGATTTTTTCCCTTCCTCCCCCAACCCCCTCCCCCAGATGGCAAGCAGTCTTATATATGTTAAATATATTACAGTATAATTTAGATACAATATATGTGTGTAGAACCGAATTTTTTTGTTGCACAGGAAGAATTGGATTCAGAAGGTAAAAATAACAGTTTACATTCATTTCCCAGTGTTCCTTTTCTGGATGTAGCTGGTTCTGTCCATCATTAATCAATTGGAATTGGATTAGTTCTTCTCTATGTTGAAGAAATCCACTTCCATCAGCATACATCCTCGTACAGTATCATTGTTGAAGTGTATAATGATCTTCTGGTTCTGCTCGTTTCACTCAGCATCAGTTGATGTAAGTCTCTCCAAGCCTCTCTGTATTTCTCCTGTTGGTCATTTATTATAGAACAATAATATTCCATAACATTCATATACCATAGTTTACCCAACCATTCTCCAATTGATGGACATCCATTCATCTTCCAGCTTCTAGCCACTATGAAAAGGGCTGCCACAAACATTTTGGCACATACAGGACCCTTTCCCTTCTCTAGTAGTTCCTTGGGGTATAAGCCCAGTAGTAGTATGGCTGGGTCAAAGGGTATGCACATTTTGATAACTTTTTGGGCATAATTCCAGATTGCTCTCCAGAATGGTTGGATTCTTTCACAACTCCACCAACAATGCATCAGTGTCCCAGTTTTCCCACAGCCCCTCCAACATTCATCGTTATTTGTTCCTGTCATCTTAGCCAATCTGACAGGTGTGTAATGATACCTCAGAGTTGTCTTAATTTGCATTTCTCTGATCAATAGTGATTTGGAACACTCTTTCATATGAGTGGAAATAGTTTTAATTTCATCATCTGAAAATTGTCTGTTCATATCCTTTGACCATTTATCAATTGGAGAATGGCTTGATTTCTTATAAATTAAAGTCAATTCTCTGTATATTTTGGAGATGAGGCCTTTATCAGAACCTTTAACTGTAAAAATTTTTTCCCAATTTGTTACTTCCCTTCTAATCTTGTTTGCATTAGTTTTGTTTGTGCAGAAACTTTTTAATTTGGTGTATTCAAAATGTTCTATTTTGTGATCAATAATGGTCTCTAGTTCTCCCTTGGACACAAACTCCTTCCTCCTCCACAAGTCTGAGAGGTAAACCATCCCATGTTCCTCCAATTTATTTATGATTTCGTTCTTTATGCCTAAATCTTGGACCCATTTTGATCTAATCTTAGTATGTGGTGTTAAATGTGGGTCCATGCCTAGTTTCTGCCATACTAATTTCCAGTTTTCCCAGCAGTTTTTGTCAAATAATGAATTCTTATCCCAAAATTTGGGATCTTTGGGTTTGTCAAAGATTAGATTGCTATTTTTATTCACTATCTTGTCCTGTGAACCTAACCTATGCCACTGATCTACTAGTCTATTTCTTAGCCAATACCAAATGGTTTTGGTGACTGTTGCTTTATAATATAGCTTTAAATCAGGTACATTTAGACCACCTTCCTCTGACTTTTTTTTCATTAGTTCCCTTGCAATTCTCGACCTTTTATTCTTCCATATGAATTTTGTTGTTATTTTTTCTAGGTCATTAAGATAGTTTCTTGGGAGTCTGATTGGTATAGCACTAAATAAATATATTAGTTTGGGGAGTATTGTCATCTTTATTATATTCGCTCGGCCTATCCAAGAACATTGAATGTCTTTCCAATGATTTAAATCTGACTTTATTTTTGTGGCAAGTGTTTTGTAATTTTGCTCATATAATTCCTGACTCTCCTTTGGTAGATATATTCCCAAATATTTGATACTATCGACTGTTATTTTGAATGGAATTTCTCTTTGTATCTCTTGCTGTTGGATTGTGTTGGTAATGTATAAAAATCCTGAGGATTTATGTGGATTTATTTTGTATCCTGCGACTTTGCTAAAATTCTGAATTATTTCTAATAGCTTTTTAGCAGAGTCTTTGGGGTTCTCTAAGTATACCATCATGTCATCTGCGAAAAGTGACAATTTGATTTCTTCATTTCCTACTCTAATTCCTTGGATCTCTTTCTCGGCTCTTATTGCCAAGGCTAGAGTTTCTAGTACTATATTGAATAGTAATGGTGATAGTGGGCAACCTTGTTTCACTCCTGATCTTACAGGGAAAGGTTCTAGTTTATCACCATTACATATGATGTTTACTGAAGGTTTTAAATATATGCTCCTTATTATTTTAAGGAATAGTCCATTTATTCCTATACTCTCAAGCGTTTTTAGTAGGAATGGATGTTGGATTTTATCAAATGCCTTTTCTGCATCTATTGAGATGATCATATGGTTTTTATTAATTTGATTATTAATATGGTCAATTATACTAATAGTTTTCCTAATATTAAACCATCCCTGCATTCCTGGTATAAATCCCACTTGGTCATAGTGTATTATCCTGGGGATGATTTTCTGAAGTCTATTTGCTAATATCTTATTTAAGATTTTAGCATCAATATTCATTAAGGAAATTGGTCTATAGTTTTCTTTCTCAGTTTTCGATCTACCTGGTTTAGGTATCAGTACCATGTCTGTGTCATAGAAGGAATTTGGTAGGACTCCTTCAATCCCTATTTTTTCAAATAGTTTACATAGCATTGGAGTTAGTTGTTCTTTAAATGTTTGGTAGAATTCACCTGTAAATCCATCTGGTCCTGGGGACTTTTTCTTAGGAAGTTGGTTAATAGCTTGGTCTATTTCTTTTTCTGAGATGGGACTATTTAGACTACTTACTTCTTCTTCTGTTAATCTGGGCAAGCTATATTTTTGAAGGTATTCTTCCATTTCATTTAAGTTATCGAATTTATCGGCATAAAGTTGAGCAAAGTAGCTCCTAACTATTGTTCTAATTTCCTCTTCATTAGTGGTGAGTTCACCCTTTTCATTTTCAAGACTATCAATTTGCTTTTTCTCTTTCCTTTTTTTAATCAGGTTTACTAAGGGTTTGTCTATTTTGTTGGTTTTTTCATAAAACCAACTCTTAGTTATATTAATTAATTCAATAGTTTTTTTACTTTCAATTTTATTAATCTCACCTTTTATTTTTTGAATTTCAAGTTTTGTGTTTGTCTGGGGGTTTTTAATTTGTTCCTTTTCTAGCAATTTTAGTTGTAAACCCAATTCGTTGGCCCTCTCTTTCTCTATTTTATGCAGGTAGGCCTGTAGAGATATAAAACTTCCCCTAATTACTGCTTTGGCTGTATCCCACACATTTTGGTATGATGTCTCATTATTGTCATTTTCTTGGGTGAAGTTGTTAATTATGTCTATGATTTGTTGTTTTACCCAATCATTCTTTAGTATAAGATTATTTAATTTCCAATTATTTTTTGGTCTATTTTCCCCTGGCTTTTTATTAAATGTTATTTTGATTGCATTATGGTCTGAAAAGGATGCATTTACTATTTCTGCCTTACTGCATTTGATTTTGAGGTTTTTATGCCCTAGTATATGATCAATTTTTGTATAGGTTCCATGAACTGCTGAGAAGAAAGTATATTCCTTTCTGTCTCCATTTAGCTTTCGCCAAAGATCTATCATATCAAACTTTTCTAGTATTCTATTTACCTCTTTGACTTCTTTCTTATTTATTTTGTGGTTTGATTTATCTAATTCTGAGAGTGCAAGGTTGAGATCTCCCGCTATTATAGTTTTGCTATCTATTTCCTCTTGCAGCTCTCTTAATTTCTCTTTTAAGAATTTAGATGCTGCACCACTTGGTGCATACATGTTTAATATTGATACTGCTTCACTATTGATGCTTCCCTTTAGCAGGATATAATGCCCTTCCTTATCTCTTTTAATTAGATCAATTTTTGTTTTTGCTTGATCTGAGATGAGGATGGCTACTCCTGCTTTTTTGGTTTTGCCTGAAGCATAATAGATTCTGCTCCACCCTTTTACTTTTAGTTTGAATGTCTCATCCTGTTTCAGGTGTGTTTCCTGTAAACAACATATAGTAGGATTCTGACTTTTAATCCAGTCTGCTAACTGCTTCCTCTTTATGAAGCAGTTTGCCCCATTCACATTTATGGTTAGAAGGACTAATTCTATATTGCTTGCCATCCTATTAACCCCTGCTTATGCTTTTCCCCTTTCCTTCCCTTTTACTCTCCTATCCAGTATTAAACTGGTAAACACCACTTGCTTTTCACAGCCCTCCCTTTTTAGGATCCCTCCCCCACCTTAAAGATCCTCCCCTTATTTTACCCCTTTTCCTCGAAATTACTGTATTCCCTTCCCCTTAGCTTACTCCTTCCCTTTCACTTTTCAATGAAGTGGAAGAAGTTTCACCATAAATCGAATATGTCTATTGATACACGCTATGTTCATCTCCCTCCTTTCTTTCTCTCAGATATAATAGGTTACCTTTGCCTCTTCATGAGATGTAGTACCACCACTTTATACTTTTTTATGATATAATCTCCTTTCCACCTCTAGTTTCTAAGACAAATTGTACATATGTTCTTTACATATTTTTTTGACAGAAGTATAGTTCTCAAGATTTCTTTTTACCTTTTTTAGAAGTCTCTTGAGTTCTGTATTTGAAGATCAAACCTCTTATGTAGGTCTGGTTTTTTCATCAAAAATAGATGGAATTCATTTATTTCGTTAAATGTCCATCTTCTTCCCTGGAAAACGATGCTCATTCTTGCTGGGTAAGTTATTCTTGGCTGCATACCAAGTTCCTTAGCCTTTCGGAATATCATGTTCCAGGCCCTGCGTTCTTTTAATGTGGATGCTGCTAGATCCTGTGTTATCCTTATTGTGGATCCTCCATATCTGAATTGTTTTTTTCTAGCAGCTTCCAATATCTTTTCCTTTGTCTGATGGTTCTTGAACTTGGCCACTATATTTCTTGGCGTTTTGATTTTAGGGTCCCTTTCAGTAGGTGATCGATGAATTTTCTCAATGTCTATTTTACCCTCTGTTTCCAAAACGTCTGGGCAGTTCTCTTTGATAATTTCCTCGAAAATGGTGTCCAAGCTCTTTTTTTCCTCCCATTTTTCAGGGAGTCCGATTATTCTCAAATTGTCTCTCCTGGATCTGTTTTCCAGGTCTGTTGTCTTTCTGGTAAGGTACTTGACAGTCTTTTCAATAGTTTCATTTCTCTGGTTTTGCTTGACTCCCTCTTGGTTTCTCCTTGAGTCATTCATTTCTACTTGTTCCAGTCTAATTTTCAATGATGTATTTTCTTCACTCACTTTTTTTATATCTCTTTGTAATTGTCCAATTGAGTTTTTATCTTCTATGGAATTTTTTTCCATTGTATCCATTTTATTTTTTAGAGAGCTGATTTCTTTTTCCAGCTCTCTAATCCTGTTTTCCTTGGAGTTGTTTACCTTTTCCAGCTCACTAATCCTGTTTTCCTTGGAGTTGTTTACCTTTTCCAGCTCACTAATCTTGTTTCTCAATGATTTGATTTCTTTATCCATTCTGTCTTTGAATGCATGGGATGACTTCTCCAGGCTCTCTTGCCAAGCTTCCCTTTCTTTTTCCCATCTCTCTTCCAGCTCTCTTGTGAGAGCCCTTTTGATTTCCTCTATGAGGTTCTTTTGTATTGAGGAGCAGCTTATATCCCTCCCAGGGGATACATCTGGGGACATTCTGTTCCTTGTCTCCTCAGCATTTGAAGTCTGCTCCCTCTCCACACAGAAGCTGTCAATGGTTAGAGCCCTTTTGAATTTTTTGTTCATTTTGTCAGAGTAGGAATCAAAGAAAACAAACTGACAAGAGAAACAATTGGTCTGTTTTGCGGGGGATAAGGCTGGATGTTATTAATGGGCTTCCTCTACAGACTGGGGCTAGGGCAGCAGAGAGCCACTAACAGAACAGCAATGAGAACGCACCGAGTCAGTCCAGGTGGGGGTTGGGGGTGGCCGGGCTCTGAGAGACGCTGGCTTTCTGGGGTTTTAATCTTCACCTCCGGTGTTTACACCCTCTCTGCTGCTCCTGGCTTGCTGCCAAGACGGAGCATCCACACTGGGGCAAAAGCCCTTTCGCAGAAACGGCAGAGATCAACCCTCCCCCTCTGGTCTGAGCTGTGTGAGCTGCCTGTCTTGCTCTGGCTGTCTGCCCTCAGTCTGCGCCCAGTCTGATTGACCCTCCCCCGTACAAACACAGACCTTTTCTGGCGACTTTCAAGGATGTCTTCTCTTGGTGATAATTTGTGGATTTCTTTCTGGGTCAAGCATCAAGTCAGAGGCTTGTCATGAAGTAAGTTCTGAGAGAAAACGAGGAGCTCAAGCAGCTGTCTGCCTCCACGCCGCCATCTTGGGCCCTGTTCTTAATAGAAGAGTCACCACGAGGATGGTCAGGGATAGAGTCTGGAGTCTGGAGTTTGGAGTTTAAGCTCTCTCTCTCTCTCTCTCTCTCTCTCTCTCTCTCTCTCTCTCTCTCTCTCTCTCTCTCTCTGTCCCCCCTCTCACTCAAGACACTTGAATAAATGCTTATTGACTCAGTGACTTTCATTTTGTAAATGAGAAAACTGAGGGTTAGGCATCTGTTATTTCAAATTATTATAATGTACTCTATTTTAACCAAATTTACTGCCCATTATTATTTCTTAAAACCAATACCCCTTCTTTTGATTCCTTTAATGAAGCTATTTCAGTCACTTTGGAAGCATTTCTTTTCTCACTTTCCAACTCACAAAATACTTTCTTCCATCAAGAAAAAATTTAATTGGAATCAATTAGGCTATAAATGAACATTAATGGTGGTGATGTAATACCATAGTGCTTTAAAAAGTGAAGAACTAATGATTTTCAAGAGACATTGACTCATGTGATTTGATGCAGAGTTTAGTCAATAGAACCCAAACAATTCATTTTTTTTAAAACTTGAAGGTATTTATTAACTTAAAAAGAATAAAATAAGAACTTGGAAAACAGTTTATATATTAGCAAGATTATAAATATAGTAGTTTTGAAATCTATAGAACTGTAATCAAAATAATACCTATCAAGGATAAAATATACTATCCAATTCCTGACAGGTCAAAAAGGTGTAGAAGAACACACACACACACACACACACACACACACACACACACACACACACAAATATATACACACACTATATATAGATATATCTACAGTGGGTATATATGTGTATATATATGCATATATGTACATATATTTATATATACACATAAATGCACATATATGTATGCATATATACACAAGTGTATATATTTGTGTGTGCTTACATGATCAATGAACAATTTGTTTTACTCAACAGTATTAGAGGGGATTTCTTTTTCATTTTTCCCTTAATGAGGTAAAAAAGAAAAAAATGCTTTCTTTTCACTAAAAAAGTTAGTAAAAATATATTTTTAAATACAGTTGAAGTTCTGTGTGGTCTGAGATTTTGGGGATTCAGAACTAACTCCTACGTTCTTCCTAGCAAATGAAAATACAGAATTTCAAACTTTTAAAGGAACTGTGGATTCCAAGTAACTGTTGACTTGAAGTTTTACATGCATTGTTAGATTCCTTTGAATAACAAAACAAGAGCTATTATTTATAGAGCTTTGTTTGGAAATTATAGCCATAATACGGTAGTTGTTGACTGATTTGTCTGAATTGTATAAATGTTATTTATTATTATAAATAATTTGCTTTTAGAATGACTCAACTTAGGAAGCATGTCTAAGGAATTCTCTAACTTTGATAATTCTCTCCTTTCTTTAAATTACATTGTACTTACTTAAATACAAGCTTAATAAGGACAGGAGTTAATTTCCATTTTTCTTTCGTAATTCAGTGCATATCAGTTCCTAGAACTTTGTGGGAAATTAATAAATTCATATTTAATGAATTAACAAATGAACAAAAACCTGACTTTACATAATCCAATTCTAAATTTGAGCATTTAATTCTGTTATTCACAAAACTGATATTCTACTTTCTTAAAAATCATGAATATAAATATAGATAGATAAAAGTTCAAAGTTATATTTGACTAGTTGTCATAATGAATCAGTCATTTGTCTTTTTCCATGTGTGAAACTCCTTGTGAATGGAAAATCAGGCACAGAAATCAAGCATAATTGAACTAAAAATATTTAGATTTAGTTTTGACAAGGAACCCCACTGCTGGATCACTGCCTTGTCAAAGAAGAGGGGCTTGCATATCAAAATAAAACTATGAGCTATGCCATTCAAAGTTACCCAAGATGAAGACATCATAGTGTAGTATTTTGACTAAAGATTTTCTGCTAAGAAGAAAGTGGCAAGTATTTCAGTAACTTTGATAAGAAAATTACATGGGCTTGGTTTGCTTTGGTCCATGGAGTCTTCAAGAGTTGGATATTATTGAACAACTTAATAAGAACAATGACAAGGAACAGATCCCAAAGACAAAGTCAGTCAATATATCTAACTAGGGATCTTTCTTATTCTGTTTTTTTTTCAGATAGATAGATTAATTATGATGATGATAATAATAGTGAAGATGAAAGACAGAGACACAGAAAAAGATAGACAGAGATAGAAATAATTAAAGAAAGAGAGGAGGATTAAGAGAAAAATTAAACAAAAGTATTTCTTCTCCAGAAAGAGGGATATGAAGATTGAAATGATACAATATATGATAGACATATATGATAGACAATTTTTAGAACTCTATGCATTTAAAAATATCAATACTTGTTTGGTTAACACTAGTAGGCAAAAGTAGTTGAGTAAACTCAGCAAGGAGGCCAGTGTGACTGCATTATAGAACATGTGGTAGTAGTGATGGGGTGGGAGGAAAATGTAAGGTGTAAAAAGATTGAAAACATGGGAGGGGCATCTTATGAAAAAAATTTCTAAGCAAAACAAAGCATTTAATATTTGATTCTGGATGTGATTAGAATCCACTGGAATGATCTTGTCATCCTTGCTTTTTCAAGGAATAAAAAGAAAAAAAAAGGCAAACAGAATAAAATAAAACTGCAATTCTCCTCCAGAATTCGCACATCTATGCTAGCTACCCCCTATTCTTGGAATGCTTTCCCTCCCCCTCTTTGCCGACTGACCTCCCTAGTTTTGTTCAATTCTCAGCTAAATTTTTTTCATCTACAGGAATTCTTTCAGGTCCTCCTTTAACTCTAGTGCCTAGAAAACAATTAATTCTAGCTAATTATTTCAAAAGTATTTGGTATTTTAAAATTATATATACTTGTATGTTCTTTTTCCCATTACACTATAAACTCCTTGAGAGCATGGACTGCCTTTGTTTTGTAACTCTAACACTTAGAAGAAGGACTTGAAATAACAATAGGAGTTTAATCAATTTCTTTGGGCTGATTTTTTTTTTAAACACTGATTGTCCCCACCTTTTGTCACGTTTGCCCATTTGCTATCTGTATATTAAAATAAAACAAAACAAAACAAAATAATTTTCATTACTACCATTATTTATCCTTAATTAATTATTTATAAAAAATCTTCATTTGGAGAGATTGAAATGTAGGAGCCTATTAATACTAATTAAAAAGCTATTTCTTTGTCAATTGTGCTAGCTAGTTGCCTATACTTAGTTAAATAAAGGCAATATCTATCATCATAACATACATTTCACTTGGCATATCCAACTTTGAACAGGAAAGATGAACCTTTGTAGGAAACCCAGCATCCAGATGAACGTGGATACTTTGGCCTAGAAACCCAAATTACCAGACTTCAGGTATGCACATCTTTAAAAGAGAAATGGACATCCCCCCTTATTATCTTTTTAAAATAAAAGCTATAACTCTAGGAAACAATCATTTATAAGACTAAAACTAGGATGCCTTTTTATGAAAAGGAAAATTAATTTTATTTCTATTTTTATTTTTTTTATGAACCTGAAAGGTAAAGTTCTATTGTATACCCTACTCACTAATATTCAAAAGCTTATATATATATATATATGTATATATATATACATATCTATATCTATATAAACATATCTATATATGTATATATAATCATTTTTTAAGTTTTATTTAATATTTTAATACAGATCTATGTATGGGTAATTTTACAACATTAACAATTGCCAATTTTTTTTTAATTTTTCCCTTCTCCCCCCCCCAGGTGGCAGGTTGACCAATACATGTTAAATATGTTAATGTATAAATTAAATACAATATATGTATACGTGTCCAAACAATTGTTTTGCTGTACAAAAAGAATCAAACTTTGAATTAGTGTACAATTAGCCTGTGAAGGAAATCCAAAATGCAGGAGGACAAAATTATAGGGATTGGGAATTCTATGTAGTGGTTCATAGTCAACTCTCAGAGTTCTTTTGCTGGGTGTAGCTGGTTCAGTTCATTATTGCTCTTATAATCTTGATTTAAGTTTATTCTTGTTTCCAATCTTGATTAGCACACTCCTTTCTAACTCAATCTGAAGTTCTTTACTCATCAAATAACCACAGATATTAATGATTTAAACAAGCTTATAATTTAACTGAATGTAGGGGGTATTAACAATGGCTCAACAGTAGCTAATTTGCCAGGTAAAGTCTTGTATATGTTGTCTTCTAGTAGTGGTGGAAACCAGCTGTTTTGCTTTGAAATGGCATCTCACGAAAGGCTTATTTACTGCCAGGAGACTTGTAAGGGTAAAAGTAAGGGTCAAATGCTTCATTTCTGACAAGGGAGATCCATGAAATATGACTGAAAAATTAGAAACTGATTTAGATTCAGAGAGCTCATTTCTTTGGGAAATATGAATGATATTATCAGAGTTTTCTCAGATTTGCTGTGTTGCTAATCCACTGATATTATTTTTTAAAGAACTTGGAAATTTATATATCCAATACAACTTGCTAAGTTTTGCTAAAATTACACTAGAGCTGGCAATTGACTTGCCTCAATTTCTGACCTTTACCTGTCATGATAAGAAGCCCAGAGTTCAGCTCTAGGGGAAGTAAGCTCCCCAGTGCTCATATTAATTGTCTATCACCTTGACTTCCTTTTTTTAAAATTAATTTTATAATTATAACATTTTTTTGCCAGTACATATGCATAGGTAATTTTTTACAACATTATCCCTTGTACTCCCTTCTGTTCCGAATTTTTCCCCTCCTTCCCTCCACCCCCTCCCCTAGATGTTAGGCATTCCCATACATATTAAATCTAATAGTATATCCTAGGTACAATATATATGTGCAGAACTGAATTTTGTTGTTGTTGTTGTTGCAAAGGAAGAATTGGATTCGGAAGGTAAAAATAATCTGGGAAGAAAAAATAATGCTAACAGTTTACACTCATTTCCCAGTGTTCCTTTTCTGGGTGTAGCTGATTCTGTCCATCATTGATCAATTGGAATTGGATTAGCTCTTCTCTATGTTGAAGATATCCACTTCCATCAGAATACATCCTCATACAGTATCATTGTTGAAGTGCATAATGATCTCCTAGTTCTGCTCGTTTCACTCAGCATCAGTTGATATAAGTCTCTCCAAGCCTCTCTAAAATCATCCTGTTGGTCATTTCTTACAGAACAATAATATTCCATAACATTCATATAACCATAATTTACCCAACCATTCTCCAATTGATGGGCATCCATATCACCTTGACTTCCTAAGGAAAGTTACTAATTGCAGTTATATAAAAAAAAGTTATATAACTTTTACTTATAATGTCAGTTTTCCCATAAAGGGGAATCATTAAAAAAAAAATAAAAGGCAACCAATGTAGAAGCATGAATCTGGTATAGATTAGGTAATTTAATCTCATTCAAAAAAGAGAATATTAAGCAATAGACATAAAATGATTAAAGTAACTCACAAGTACTAATAACTTCAATTAGAAGTCTAATACTGAAATTTAATAAAGCTCTTCATTTATGGACAGATATCAAACCCATCCTATTGCCTTGTTAATCCTCTGAATCAGTTCTAGTAGTGGGACTTAGAAATATCTTTCTACTTTTTAATTTACTTATCCATTCATTCATTTATTTATTTAAAACTTAAATACAAAATAGGAAAAGAAGAAAAAGAAAAAAAATGACATATGCGCAGTAGAATGTAAGAGAGGATTCAAAATATTAAACAATAAATTTATATCTCAAGAAAACTCATATAATAAATACTACACATTTTATTCAGAGATATCCAACTTTGCTTCCTTGTAAATTTTCTTTTAGTCTTCTGTGAGTTTTTGCTTTATGCTTTTTCCCCTTTCCTTCCTCGACCTCCCACAAGAAGGCTACAATTATCTATCTATCTATCTATCTATCTATCTATCTATCTATCTATCTATCTATCTATACATATATGTGTACATATACATATATATATAGATAACTATAATCAAACATATCTATATATACGTGTGTATATATATATATGTATATATATATATATGTATACATTTATGTAAGGCCACACTACTCGTTTGTCCTTTGTTTCTCTGAAGATGGATAACATTTTCTTTCATAAATACAAGTCTTTCTGTATTTTTTTTCTAAATCCACAATTCATCTTTTCCTATACAGCAATATTCCAACCTTGTAGTATCTGGTTATTTAAAAGAATTAAAACAAAATTGATTAATATGGCTGACAAATACTATAGTTTCCTTTTTTTTTTTTTGATTAAATCTATTTTATTTTTAACTTTCAATGAAATCAATGATTACTACCCTTGCTTTTTTTTCCCTAGAAACTGTATTCATGATCCTTATAATATTTCCTAACCCTGATGAGTCCTCTATTTTACTTCTGTTACCTTGCCTTGCTATTACTTAAACTACCCCCCCTCAGATTACTTCTCTTAACCCCCCCCTCAACTCTTGCTCCTCCTTTTAGCCTATTCTTATGAATCTACATGCCTTATCCTGTTCCCATTAATGTACACACCCTTCCTTATCCTATTCCCTCCCTGTCTTAATTCTTTATACATTTAGGAAGTTTTTTATGCTGTTTTATATATGAGTGTCTGTGCGTGTGTGTATCTCACAACTTATTTGTATAAGATAATTATTCTTTTGTCTTTTCCTGAGTGGTTTTGCTTTTTAGAATCACAGAAGTCAATTCTCCCTCAATCTTTCTTTCAAAATATCTAATTATTAATGACAATCTTAGTTTACATTTCTGTGTATAAAACAAAAAGCATTTGCTCTTATTGATTCGCTTGAAATTAGTCTTTCATGTTTACCTGAAATTTCTCTTGGTTCTTATATGTCAATTTTTAAAAATTAAATTTAATTCTTTTTTTACAACAAAATCCTGATTCTGGCAATTTATTGAAAATCCATTTTTTCCCCTTCAAGATTATGCTCAAGTTTGCTAGATATGATATTTTCAGTTTCAACACTAGTTCTTTTGCTTATCAAAATATAATTTTCCAAGACCAGTGATTTACTTTTTTGAGGGCTGGTTTGGGGAAAAAAAAAAATTTCCAGGTATAGAATCCAGAAATTAGCTAATGAAAATGTGTAATAATCCTTTAACTATTAATTGTGTGTGTGTGTGTGTGTGTGTGTACAGAAACCCGTATAAATATTTTCTTTTATAATTCTCTATATTATATTTTATAGTTTTATTTTTTGTTTGTTTTCTGAGAAAAGTACAAAAATTTTATCAAACTGACTAAGCTGTCCAACACACAGTTAAGCTGTTAGGCTGCCTTGTGAGGGAGAACAATTGACATCCTTTCTCTTTAAATTTCTGCTACCACTATCAATATAGTCAAGAAATATATATATATGTGTGTGTGTGTGTGTGTGTGTGTGTGTGTGTGTGTGTGTGTATACATATAAATATATATGTGTGTATATTAATCATATTGCCTTTAGCCCATTCTCAGTGGTAAAAATTTAAAATGCCTCAAAAAAAAGTCTTTGATAAAGAAAAAAAATATTTTTGGAAAGAAAAAATATACAAGAATTATAAAAGCCATTTCATTTAGAAATAGATTTATTCATTGTCTATCTTAATTTCTTATTACATTTAGACTGGTATAAAATTACCACCTAGTAATCAGTCCTGCAAATAGGTACTATGCTTTGTCATTCACATTTCATTGCCCTTACTAAAAAGATATTGTTATGAACTACTGCTCATTCAATTCATTCTCTATAGCTTTTCTAATACACACATGCAGATATTCATTGATAGATATTTGCATGTAAACACAGATATTTTGTGTATATATATATATATATATATATATATATATATATATATATATATATATATATATACATATATACATATATACATACAGATATAAATGTGTTTTGTGTTACTGTACAGAAAAAATATTGACATGTATATTACATCTGCATATACATACAAATCTGCATGGAAACATGTACCAATATAACTGTATAGATATATTATTAATTTTAGCTAAATATTACCAGATATAATATGTATGCATACATATTCTATTGGATAAGGATATATCATTTGCATAAATCCTACTTTTACTGATTTTACTGAAATCAGCTATTTTCTCTCAATAATATTATATATACCTGAAATTGTATGAAACTTATTTCTATGGATATAGTGAGCTGCATATTATAAAGTTTGGATGAGATCATAAATGAAAAATTTATTTATTAGTCAAAGAAAACTGGTATACATTTTTTTCAATGGTATTTATAGTCTCTACATGGTCAAGAGTAATTTGTTATGTTGACAAAGATAGATGTTAGGAAATATGAGAATAGTATTATCTTTAAATACAAATTTTACTATATTCTCTTGTTAACAAAAAAGGTAGAAAAAAATTGCACATCATTTCAACCTAATAATCTCTTTAATTATGCCATTACATTGCCTTGTAAAGAGCTTTAAAGAATCAACCAGTAATATATTCATTAAAAGGATATTACAATTTAGCAGTAGCAACTAGATTACTAAGAGCAATCTTTTGGAAATTGAATGCCACAAATATATCCCTTCTCCTACAATTGTTATTGAAGAAAATGTAGCAATTTTGGTTAAGAAGATATTAAATCACATCCCATGTAGAGACAATAATTGTACTGAATCCTAAATTCATTATTACCTGAAAATACGTTTTAGTCACATTCTTTTACTTCAATTATTTTTTCTTACTTTCCTAGGAAAGCTGAATTGTTTTAATTAAAATCTGAGTAGAAAATTTATTATGAAGTCTTTTCAAATGTTAAAATATTCTTACCATCTGTACTGGTCAAAAATCCCTCTGTCTCAATAAATAGTTTCTCTTATTATTATGGTCAAAACCATTTATCACCCAGTTGACAATCCTCATGAAATGAAGCCTTCACTCCAAATTGAGCCAGGCTATTCTTCAGACAATAGAACTACAGCATGTCAAGGTGTCCATTTCATAAAGGTTTCTACAAATTTGTCATGCTTAGACTCAGGACATACCTCTGACTTACACTAGCTCTGTGATCTTGGATAATTCAGGGCTCTAGCATGCCTTTAATGAATGTAAATTTCAGAAAAAGTCTTAAATTTGAATTGATATATGAGATTTCCTTACCAGAAATCTCCTTACATGGAGGAAACCAATGAATCTAGAAAAAAACAAATGACATTTAAGTCAGATAGTGTGTTGGACAGTAGGGGTACAAAGACAAGATAGATATTTTACCTCCTTTATCCCAATAAAATATGCACAAAACCACATGCAAAGAAATTGCTTTGTGCTGGGCAGAGGAGGAGGGAAGAATAACAATCAATTCAGGAAATCTAGAAAAATTTCTTGAAGGAAACTGAGCTGAGTCTTGAAAAGAGTTAGAAATTTAAGCTAAAGACTTTGGAGAATTGAATACTGGACTTGTATTGAAGAAGGTCTGGGTTTGGAATCTGCCTCAGACATTTAATTAATTATGTAATCTCAGACAATTCACTGAAGTTTCACTTTATATCAATTTCTTAATTGGTAATGAGTATGATAATGCATAATTTACAGGGTTGTTATGAGAATCAAGATCTCAAAGATAAAATGGTTTACAAATGGTGGTTGTTATCATTAATACCAAAAACAATATTAAGAATTAGGAATGAGTAGGGAGAAAATTCTAGACATGAGTTTGGTCTACACAAAGAAACATAAATGTAGTGATTACTACTGGGAATAGCCATTTCAGTCTAAATTATAGATGTTAGAGGGGAAGTATTGTATATATAATTTCTATTCTAAAACTATTTTATAGTACAAAAAAAGAAGAAAAAATAGCATTATTTTGTAATAGAGAAACACCAGATGTTCTAAGAAAATGAAAAATAAAGAAAAGGTGTTATGCCCATTACTGTTTATTATTATTATAGAGGGCTGCAGATAGTGGGGGAACTCTGGGTAAGGTATAAGATCCTTCAGCCAAGAGGGAACCTGCTGACAATGTCTGATTAGGCTCCCCATCTCCCCTAAGGGCTCTCCCTCTTCCTGGGAAGTCAAGAAGGGAGTGACCACTTGTGTTCTACATGAGGCAAGGGATCCTTATGGTAAAATACATTTACATATCAATAGCAGGGTGCTTATAGTTAGCACTTGTGCAGTGTGCTGTGGTAATGTAATGGTTCTATAGTTGACACATGCTCAGTGTGCTGCAATTGAAGTGGAAGGGCACCCCTCTGGACCATGAGAAAAATAATATTGAAACTCTATAGTTAGAAGTTTGTTACTAGCTCTTCACGCCCTAATGCAGATGGCATTTTTACACTCCTAGATGTGCTGCCTTAAAAAACCTTAGACCTTGACAACTTGATAAACAAAGAAATACTGTCTTTTTTTTTTTTTTTTTTTTTTTTTTTGGATTTCAGATCTATCATTTATTCCTTTTGTTACATCATATTGCATGTCACATCATTTCCTTTCACCTCAGTTTTTCCGGTTCTGCTCATTTCACTCAGCACCAGTTCATGTTAAGTCTCTCCAAGCCTCTCTGTATTCATCCTGTTGGTCATTTCTTTTTTTTTTTATTTTAATAATTTTTCATTATATATTTTTTATAATATTATCCTTGTATTCATTTTTCCAAATTATCCCCCCCTCCTTCTACTCCCTCCCCCCGATGACAGGCAATCCCATACATTTTACTTGTGTTACAATATAACCTAGATACAATACATGTGTGTAAATACCATTTTCTTGTTGCACAATAAGCATTAGATTCCGAAGGTACATGTAACCTGGGCAGACAGATATTAGTGCTAACAATTTACATTCATTTCCCAGTGTTTCTTCTCTGGGTGTAGCTACCTCTTTCCATCATTGATCAACTGGAAGTGAGTTGGCTCTTCTTTATGTTGAAGATTTCCACTTCCATCAGAATATATCTTCATACAGTATTGTTGTTGAAGTGTATAGTGATCTTCTGGTTCTGCTCATTTCACTCAGCAACAGTTGATGTAAGTCTCTCCAAGCCTATCTTTATTCCTCCTGCTGGTCATTTCTTACAGAGCAATAATATTCCATAACCTTCATATACCATAATTTACCCAAGATTCTCCAATTGATGGACAACCATTCAACTTCAGGTTCTAGCTACAACAAAAAGAGCTGCCACAAACATTTTGGCACATACAGGTCTCTTTCCGCTCTTTAGTATTTCTTTGGGATATAAGCCCAGTAGTAGCACTGCTGGGTCAAAGGGTATGCACAGTTTGATAACTTTTTGGGCATAGTTCCAAATTGCTCTCCAGAATGGCTGGATTCTTTCACAACTCCACCAGCAATGTATCAGTGTCCCCGTTTTCCCACATCCTCTCCAACATTCATCATTATTTCTTCCTGTCATCTTAGCCAATCTGACAGGTGTGTAGTGGTATCTCAGAGTGGTCTTAATTTGCATTTCTCTAATAAGTAGTGATTTGGAACACTCTTTCATGTGAGTGGATATAGTTTCAATTTCTTCATCTGAGAATTGTCTGTTCATATCCTTTGACCATTTATCAATTGGAGAATGGTTCGGTTTCTTATAAATTAGGGCCAGTTCTCTATATATTTTGGAAATGAGACCTTTGTCAGAACCTTTGCTTTTAAAAATATTTTCCCAATTTGTTACTTCCCTTCTAATCTTGTTTGCATTAGTATTATTTGTACAGAAACTTTTTAGTTTGATGTAATCAAAATCTTCTATTTTGTGATCAATAATGATCTCTAGTTCTCCTCTGGTCATAAATTCCTTCCTCCTGCACAGGTCTGAGAGGTAGACTATCCTCTGTTCCTCTAATCTGTTTATGATTTCATTCTTTATGCCTAAATCATGGACCCATTTTGATCTTATCTTGGTATATGGTGATAAGTGTGGATCCATATCTAATTTCTGCCATATTAATTTCCAGTTTTTTTGTTTTGTTTGACTGATTCTTGGGTTCTCACTGAATCATTCATTTCTATTTGTTCCATCCTGACTTTTAAGGAGTTATTTTCTTCTTTCACAGTTTTTAGTTCTTTTTGTAAATGCCCAATTTCGTTTTTAAATGAATTATTTTGCTCTATTGAATTTTTTTCCATTTCCCTAATTTTTTTTGAGAATTATTTTCTTTTTCCAATTCAGAAATTCTATTTTCTTGAGACTTTTTTATCTTTTCCAATTCAGAAATCCTACTTTCCTGTGATTTTTTAACCTTTTCTAATTCACAATTTTTTTCCCTGCATCTCCTGTGAATTCTTTATTTTTTCCAACTCCAATTTCAGGACGTTGTTATTCTCTATCATAGCTTCCCTTTCCTTTCCCAATTTTTCTTCAAACTCTCTTAACTTTTTAATAGTCTCTTCTAGGAGAGAGTTATGTGATGGGGGCAGGAATCGTTCCCCTTTAGGTTGTTATCTGCTGACTCTCTGCTGTTACCTTCCTCGGGGTTGGATACCCGCTCTTTCTCTGTGTAGAAGGAATCTATGGTTTTTTTTTGGGCTTCTTGCTCATACTTAAAAAATCTTTTGGGGTCTGTCCCTGGGGTAGGAAATTATTTATTTATTTCTTTATCAGCTTCCTCCCAGACTGGATGGATGCAGCGGCCCTTGAGCCTGAGCTAAGATAGAGCTCTGGGAGAGAGTTCCCCACTCCCTCCCTGGAAGTGCCTCAGAGGTGACTAGCACTGCTGTGCCTTGAGGGCGTTTTGTTCTAGCGGCTTCCCTGAGGTTTGAGATTGAACAGTAAAGAAGGCACAAAGCCGAGCCTATGCTTCCCGGTGGGGCGTGGATGTCTGCAGCAGGTGACGTGAAAAGCCCCTGCACTCAAACTGGAAGTGTCTGCCAGAAACCTTGGTCCCTAGGTCAAAGGTTCTGCTTCTCTGGGACTTCCAGGAACTGAGTTCCACACCTTCCAGCTAAGCTAGGCAGTGTGTGTTGCCTTGGGCCGTATCTGCCCACTTCTCAATCTCTTAACTAGTCTCAGGTGGGAGCTGAGGCCACACCCCCTGGTGCTGAGATCTGCTGAGTCACCCCCAGGATACGGGAAAATCTAATCTATCTGAATTTTTAAAGTAGTTTAGATTTCCCTTCTGAACTGCTATATTATAAGCAGAGAAAAGCTAACAGCCTGTGCCAGATTCCCTTATCTCAGTGGCTTCTCTGATCCCAGAGCCCTTGCCAGCGTGATCGGCGCAGTATGCTAGCACCCGGCCGTCTGTGCTGGCCTCTCTTCTTCCTCCCCTGGGAACTGACCTTTTCTGTTGAAACTCCAGATTCTCTTCAGCTTGTAAGTCGTGCTTCCAGTCCTTGTGGTATCTATCAGTCCAGTGCTATTTCTGAGGCTGATTTATCTAATTGGTTGTGATGGAGTAAGGACGTTCACAGAGGCGTGTGTTTCTTCTCCACCATCTTGCCTCCGCCCCCATCAATTTGTTGATTTTTGATGGAAATGCACTGGCTCTGGCAGATAGGTTTCACAATCCACCAGAAAGGCAATATCCAGTGCGAGCAGCTCCACTATATTTAGATAACTGCCAGGTGATGTGGAGACATCCAGAAAGTGGTAAATGGAAAGGACTAGATTGTTTAACTGCTTGGGGAAGAGGGTTTGCTTGTATCTCTACAGATGGAGAAGGAATCAGATGGGTGCCAACAAGCCATATCAAACTTGTCCATCAGAGAGAGACGAGAAAAAAAAAAGACCCTTGAAACGAAGAAGATCCAAGAAATAACACGTGCTTCCATCTCTAACTACATGTGCCACTCAAAGAGCTTGTCTGTAAACCCAATGTGTATGGCAATTGGCTCATGAACATCAAAAATTGTTAATACCACTGTTTCAGGATTTCAAAACCTGCAGGAATCATTGGATTCTCTGAGACATGAAGTGATGGACAATAGATTGATTTTAGACTATTTCTTGGCTGCTGAAGAAAGTTTATGTGTGGTTGTTATTTATATATTCTCCTTCTAGGACTCTTGGAAATCTTTTTTGTAAAGGGCTAGAACTGAGCAATTGCACTTGGATAATGGAGCAGGTGAGACTAATTGCCAATTGGACTGTTCTCTATTAACATGTTTGAAGGTTGACCCTCCCCAACCATTCTGTGCTGGCTTGATTGGTGGCACAAAGAAGGGGAAGTGACTTGTGTGGGTGGAGGAGGAGGAGGAAATTGAGGCATTCTCCTGGTGGTAGAGAGAGAGGAAGGTGGTGTGGAGATTACTAGATCTAATCCCCTGATGGTGACTTATAAAGACCAAGAATAAAGACTTTTGATTAGCCTGACTCCAGCTGATTTCTGGGAAGACAGTTCCAGCACTTTTTATAATACCCCATTAATTCAAATTGTTTGTTACATTACTGCTTGCTTGTGTAATAACTCAGCTGATGGATTTATATATACTTGTTTCAACTAAAATAAAAGAAAGCAGGAGATGTAGAGGGCAGCAGATAGTGGGAGAACTCTGGGTAAGGTATAAGACCCTTCAATCCAGAGGGAACTTGTTGACAATGTCTGGTTTGGTGCCCCATCTCCCTTTGGTGCTTTTCAACCTTCCTGAGAAATTAAGGAGGACATGACCATCTGTGTACTACTTGAAACAAGGGATACTTACAGTAAAGAGGAATTTTCATATCAATTGCAGAGTGCTTATAGTTAATACTTGGGCAGTGTGCTGTGGTGATGTAATGCTACTATAGTTATCACAGGCTCAGTGTGCTGTAATGATGTAATCATACTAAGATATTCAGGGGCTGAGAGGACTTGAAAGAAATGGGCTCCATCTTTGACTATCCTTGGGGGTTTCTGGCCTTCATCACTCCTCCACTAAGACCAAGGACTTGGACTGATCCCAAGGTCCTCCAGAGAGCTAGTCGGAACAGTATATTTTAGCACCTCAGCATGTGGGTTCAGAAAGCATAGTGTATTTTGACATTCCAATTTGGGGGCTCTAGAAAGCATATTACAGCTACAATTTTAAAGATGATAGAAAAAGACCATAAAATATATTACTAATAGTATGAGAAAAATAATTTGATAGAATGGCCAAAAGATATGAAGAGGCAGTTTTAAAATGAAGAATTTTATGCTATTAAAAACCATGAGAAATAATGTCTCAAATCATTAAGTAGAAAAATAAACATTAAAAAAACCTTTAGTGTTTTATCTCTATACCATCTGATTATCAAAAATAAAAATTTCATATGTTGAAGAGGTTAAGGGCTAATATATCCCCAAATAAACAGTTATTGGGGCTGTGAATAGGTTCAAATGCTTTGTGAAACAACTTGGAATCATAGCAGCAATTATATATATATATATATATATATATATATATATATATATATATATATATATATATATATATATATATATATATATATATATATATATATATATATATATATATATATATATACAAACATACACATATATGTATGTATATTTACATACATATATACATGTCTGTATACACAGAAAAATATGATTAGCAAAACTATATTTTCAAAGAACTATAAATAAAATGAATAACAACTATGGGGGGTTGAATATAAGAAATACTAAATGGTATACTATGAAATTAAAAAAAAAAACATGCAGATTTGAATGAACTGCTGCTGAACAAAATACATAGGATGTAGAAAACATATAATTTTATCACTAATGCAAAGGAAAATAATATTGAGATAAAAAAGAATTCTGAACAATGATATGAAAAAATTACTTAGATGCTTCATGATGGCATGCTTTCCTTTTTTCCCCACTTTTTTCAATAGATATGTAGAATAGCCTACAGATGTAGAATGAAGCACATGTTATTAGAGATGAACTGTGTATTAGGCCTTTTGCTTAAGTATTCTTCTTTTTTTAAAAAAAGTGAATGTTTAGTAGATAATGTAATAACAAAGACACACTAACAAAACATTTCTTTTAAATGGAAAATCCACACAGCTATTATGAGGCTTCAAAATCAAAGAGCTATATTCAAGAGTTATCATCAGGTGAACAGCATTCTCTTTGGAGTAACAAAAGTGTTTGAATGATAGGTCAATACTAGACTGTAATTTTGTTTAATATAGGTATTGAAAAGAGGTGATCCTTAGTAACTTACAGGATATTGTTTGATTCAATAAAAGACTTTGGTCAAGAATCATATGCTTGGAAACACATAGGATAGATTTGTAAGAAGAATAAATTTTGAATAATATACTTACAAAGGAGGGAAATTATATTAACACAAAGTTTGCCATACTCTGCAAGGAGATCAGAAATGTGTCACCTGGTCTTTTATACCACAGATTGGCTGTGATTCAATAATATGTAATTATTTTTAAACAATAATGTATAATGCTAAGTAGCATTCTTAATCTCTACTACTATTAATTAGGAGAGTCTAAGTTTCTTTATCTTCAAAGTAAGATCAGGACTGTGTGATATCTAAAATCCCATCTATATCTAATTCCTATAATGCTATGCTCTTAAAAGTATTTTCACCTATAGCTAATCTAATGCTATGATTATATGTAGATAGTGCCTTGATTTAAGTATTGAAAGAAAATTGAGAAATGGATTAAGACATTTCTCATTGAATTTGAAAATTCTTCACTATTCATTTTTAAAATATTTGTCATCATAAGTATGTAGAACAAAATTCCCTAATGAGTGTGAAAAGCGGGATATTAAAATGGAAATTTTATCCATCAGTTTGATCTGTACAAGAACCAATATTGCTCAGTTACTGCTGATATGTGTCATGCAGTGTCCTTAAGGGCAAAACATCTGAGGGGTGGCAGAAGAAGAAAAAAAGGATTTTCATTAGCATTTGCATTTACAGAGGAAAACCAGTTTCAGAAAAGTGATCATTTTGATAAAGAAGAGTTCATTGAATATATTGGAACATCTCTGACAAGTAAAAAATATCACATACTGTTATTACTCAAGCCCTCTAACTGATTTCATTCATTCATCAAGTCTTTAGTAATGTGAGAACCTATTATGTTTAAATTACTGTTCATATTGTTGCTATATCTCCAAAACCTTTATATGATACGTCACTGATAGAATTAAAGAGCAGTTTGGAATTTTGTATGTAGAATTTTCTTCTTGTCAACCTTCAAAGAATACATCACATTATTTGATCAGTAAAGAGCTAACCCTTATCTTTATTGAACAGTGCTATAAAAACTACTTTGCTTGCTTAACAGTAACTCAGATGACTCACAAGTGACTAAAACTCAAAATGTCCAGAATAATACTTATTCTCTTTTTCCACAAATATTTTCCTCATTTGATAATAATTTGGCATTCCAGGTTCTTCACAATTTAGTTCAGTTCTTCAATCCTAACATAATGTTCACCACATTTCTTTAGTCGCCTTACATTCTAGATGAATTAATGGAATTTTGTCTTCTTGCTTGAATATATAAATGTTTTCTCTCTTAGTTGTAATTTCCCTCTATTTTCTTTTATTAAAAATCAGCTTCTCTCTGAAGATGTCCCTGATTGTCCCCAGATAATAGTGTTCCTTTCCTTCCCTAAAGTCATTATCTTACTGCTTTTGACCTCACATGTGCATCTATTATATTCTACTATAGCTATCCTTATTCATCTTTTATACCTTAATAATATGAAAGCTCCTTAAGAACGTGTTATATGCTACTTTCTTTTTTAAAATTTTTATAACCAAAGTATCTAACAAAAGTTTGCCATAAATTGAAAACTATCAGATCAGTTGGTGCAGTGGATAGAGGATCAGCTCTACCTGAATTCAAACCCAGCACTTAATATTTCCTAACTGTGTGATCCTAGGCAAATCACTTAACCCTAATTGTCTCAGTTACATAAAAATAAATAAATTAAAAACTCTGAGAATCTATGAATTTCCATTGTACAGATACTTATAACACTAGCAGGCAGGTAGTTTATGGCTTGAGCAAAAGCTCACTAAAATTGTCTGTGTTACATCACAAGAAGAGGTAATTTCCCAGGAATTCAAGGCATCCATTGTCCATCTCTCTAAAAGTAAAGGAAATAGATTGAACTATGACAATCTCTTAGTTATTGCCGGTAATATTCTTGTCACAGTCCTCCTTAATGGACTGATCCTTCACTTGGAAGACAGTTAACTACCGAGAATCAGTGTGTCATCAGAAAGATTCATGTTTTTTTGTTTTCAGATGA
The DNA here is from genome assembly GCF_048593235.1 of Sminthopsis crassicaudata. NCBI lineage: Eukaryota > Metazoa > Chordata > Mammalia > Dasyuromorphia > Dasyuridae > Sminthopsis > Sminthopsis crassicaudata. Next base: position 423,441,202 of record NC_133620.1, on the reverse strand, counting down.
CTATATACTCAATTCAGCATCTGAAGCTGAACAAAAAAATGAAATGATTTTCTATTGCTTATGCTAATTTTGGGCTTATCAATAAATACCAAGAAAACATAGGTAACCAACACTGCACCATCCATACACAGATGAATTGGAAAATCGGAGAAATTTTGAATACCATAGATAAGTTAACTTATCTTGCCAAGATAGGTGCCTGACATTGAAGTCTTTTCTTGAACTAAACTGCCAAATATTCAAACTCTACTGGAGAGAGAGCTATTTCAATGGGCTGGCCACATTGCTCAAATGACAAATATGTTTACCTAAAAGCTATTTTACAGAGAATTCACACAATGCAAGAACTCACATGGAAGTCAGAAAAAATAATACAAGGACACTCTTATGGTCTCCTTGTAAAACTTTGGAGAAAATTGTATGACATGGGACACACTGGCAAAGAACCACCCAACATGACATGCTGACTCTTATCAAAGAAGACACTATCCTCTATGAGCAAAGCAAAATTTCAGCATCTCAAAATAAACAGGAGATATACAAAGTTAGAGACATATCTATCCTTAATTCTCATACTATTTGTGCTCAACCTGTGATAGTCTTCCAAGTTTAGTCATTGTCTGATCATTGTCTGATCAGTCATTGTCTACTAGATTGATCACATTGTACCTGGTCTCGTGATACCATTTTAGTATTAGCAGGGACAAAAGGACAACAAATAATCAACCAACCATACTAAAAAACCCTTCACACATTAGTTAGTAGACATTGTAAGATGCTGTGAACTTCAAAACACATCAACATTTTGTCTCTTGTTTCAGTCATATTCAATTTGGTGGGATTTCTTTTTTTCTTTTTGAAAATAGTTCATTTCTTATAGTTGATTTGGTAATTTATTGGCAAAGATATTGAAGTGCTTTGTTGTTTTCTTATCCAGTTCATTGCCATGCTAATTGAACTTATCCATGGCACTTAAAGTTTATCCATTTGCTTTAACCAATCATTCCATGTATGGATAGTGTGATACTGGCCTGTGAAGAATCTCTATTTTTCTTGTTTTTGATTGTCAAATCATAATTAGCACATGCAATAAAAAATAGATGCACACTCTATTGCATCTCAGTCTCAGAGTTTACACTGAGTGAACAAATATTTATAAACAAGCTTCCAAGAAAAATAAGGTAGGAAAGAATGCCTCCCAATCAGAGGTTCAAAGCAGTCTTGCCTCATTAACACAAGGAATGAAAAAAAAGTCAAAGATTATATAGGAATAAAAAGGGATCATTTCTTTCATATGAATATTCAAGTCTGCTTCAGTACTTTTTCAGATAATGGTTCTTGCAGCTGTCATAGCCACTTAGATAACTTTTTTTTTTTTTTTTAATTTCAAAGTAAGTAATTTCTTCTCCTGCCTTTCCGTTTCTGCTGGTCATTCATGACTGAAAATAGGTATCAAAAAGTTTCACAATTTGCATTGGGACCAAATAGGAATATCTGTGTATCTTCAATATAATACAACTATATTGAAAGGCAAAGCCAAAATGCTCTAATGGCAAAACTCTCATTGACCAACTGCTTCCTTTCCAACCTATGGAATGTTATTTTTTTTCATTCTACACTGTTTCATGAATGTATTAAAAACTTCTTTACAGATATTATCTCAACTGATACAGATTAACAGATAATATATAATTCATATTAGCTTATATACACTAAGAGGTTTAGAATTTATCCATGGTGTCATAAGTAATATGTATCAGAGGAAGCACTTGAACCATTGTTCTCTTAATGTTATTCACTAAACTGTGCTGCCTTACCATTAGTACAGTTCATGGCTATGTTCTACCTCTAGAGATGAAGTTTTGAGTATCCATTGAAATCCCAAATCAAAGGAAATTCTATTGCTTTTATCTTGTTTCTTATTATTTTGTTTCACATCTGGTCCACAGCACAATGTTTACCCAAGACTCTTAAGTTAACTTTGCCAGCAGAGTATTCATGTCAGGACAGAAGAACACTAGACAATTGTATAAGCTCACGGAGTCCAAGGCTCAAGTGTGTTCAGTTAGTCTGTAGCATTTCTGAATATCTCTTCTTTCTAGTTTCAAAAATAGGGAATTAGGAGGCCACGGTTGACTTGCATGAGGTAACAGTCTCTCTTCATGAAGTTCCTAAGTGTGTGGCTCAAAAATTTCCATAGCTATGCTCTTAATAACCTAATAAGAGTTGTGGCAATTTAAAAAGGAGTTTCATTTAGGGTGACAAACTGTACAGCAGAGTCAGGTCAATGGCACTCAGAGCAGCCAGGTTATTAACACCACCATGCCCAACTGGAGAATTTTTAATAGAAAGAAAAGGAGACAAGGTTTTGAAGTGTCAAGTGACAGCACAGTCAGACACTTCTATAACAGGCCACATGATTTCGATACACGCCTAGCAGGTGAAGGGATCTGACTTCTGTCAAGCCTGATCATTGTTAAACATAACCCCATGCCAGTGGAGTGCTGCCGGGCTACTCTTCAGCAAGTTCTGCATTTGTGGGAATCATGATTATGATTCTAATTAGTTTATTTTAATTATAATCAATACACCAAGGACCAGCCCCAGACAGCTGATATGATTTATTACTTATTCCAAGAGCATTTGTCTTGCTCTTGGCTCTGGTGCTATCTCTGGAATGCCCCTGCCTGCTTGACAGCAGCCTGTCAGAGTTGTCCAGATTACTCTAGGCAGAGACTTCCCCTGCCAGTTCTTCGTCTTCTCTTGGAGAATGATTCCTCTGCAGGATAATCACACCGACCAAGCTACTGCTTACACACTCACATACTCACCTAGATTTGCATCAATTATATAGCATAAATATATCATAAGTGAGTGAACTTATACACACATTTATATTATTATATATGGTGTAAGTAAATGAATGTACATATATGTATGCACATTATATGTATGTGTATATATATACATATATATATGACACACATGTATGTATGTGTATATATATGCATGTGTGTATGTCAGATATAACATCAGATATTCATTACCTACAAGGAAATAAGCACCTAGATTTACTACTTGTGATAAGATGTAAGTGTGTTGTTCAATTTTTGAAATGATTTTTCCTATGTAATATCATTCAAGTGACTTGGAGGGGACATGAAAAGTTCCTCTTGTGTAAACTTCACATCTTGAGTTGGTAGGAAAGTAATGTGATAAATATCAAATGATTTTCCCCAAAAAAATTGCCTAAGAATCAGAAAATTTAAAGACCAGAGATTTGGGATGGGATGGGAAGTAGAAACAGTACAGAAATCAATAAAACATATTATGTTATTAACAAAATCATTCACAAAGGAAAATATTAATATTATGTCTAAAATATAAGGCCTTCCATGTTGTCTTTCAGGATCACATATTCTATTTCTCTAAGATAGCAAGTTGACCCTGTTTTTATTGATAAATCATTTATTCTATTCACATGAAAAATTCAAAGCTTGCATATCAGTAGAACTGGTTCCCAGAGGGATAAAGAAAATCCTCAAATAATATCCCATCTATTCCTTACTTTAGCTCTAAGATCATTCCTTCTTTTTCTCCATTTGGATATTGTTAGAATGGAAAAGATTTTACTGGTTTGGGATTTTTCTTCATGGGAATGAGCAGAATTGTTTGAAAGACATGAACTTTTGCTATTGTTTTTGTGTTCAGTTGGGTGAAGAGTTAATTTTCTAGTGATCTCAGCCAACCATATATTCACCCAGGAATATTTTCCTGTCAGAATGTGTAACCTGCCAAACTGATGTACTACTAACCTGATGTTTGGCAAGAGTAGAGAAGAGAGAATTGCTCCCACTAATGACTGTATAATTGCATTACAAGGCATAGAGAAAATAGATACACACAGGTGATAGGCCTGAAAAATCGTCACAAATAGTCAATGATATCTTGGAGACTGACTGCAAATGCATTAAAATGAAAGATGAAAGCTGCCAGATAAACTTCATTTTAAAGAAAACAATGAAACACAATTCATAGAGATGAAAGGTAACCTTATTAAGCAATTGAGCTCTTCTATTCAAGCTATAAGATATAAAGTTAAATTAGCAATTAGTCAGTTTCCCAAAAAAAAACATGGGGGAAGCATATGACCAAAAATTCTACATTCAAAGAAAAAATGAAAGGCTCAATTGTTTTCTCCTCCTCCTTCTTTCTCTGTAGTCCAGGTTTAATGTAATTTTCCTTTTCTACTGATCTTCATTGACTCATTTAAAGAAGATTCTTATTTATGAATTGTCTAAAACATGCAAATTTTTCACTATTGAATGTAACAAGAACATAGGCAATTATATAAGATATGCTTTTAGTTGTGTTATTATTGTGGTAACTAGCTAAAATGTATTCTTTAGATTATCATGAAGGATCAGTAATGAAGAAATCTACAAAGTATATATATATATATATATATATATATATATATATATATATATATATATATATATATATATATAATCCCTAGTCATTTATATTTAAAAGATATTTTAAAGGTCACTTAATTATGGTCATGTCTAACATAGGGATCATTAAAATATTTTTATCCAATTTGTTGAAACTCTAATCAAAGTGATTAAAAAGCAAAATTAAAAATGCTCAACTGTATTTTAATTTTAAATATTATCATTAATAGGGGATATATTCTTTATGAAAGGAGGTGGGAAGCAGTGAACCATGAATGAGATTTGGTGAGCAAAGAGGAGTGTTTGCTTCAGTTTTACATATGAGTAATTTTTAATGAGCTGAACTTTCACTTGTCTGATTATACCATGTAAACAGTAGTCGGGAGTGAAAAGTTTCCTATATCATTTAACAATAGAAATTTTTAGGCAAAGCCAAGAATAACTCTTCTCCCATCTAAAAATTCTAATTGCAAATATTTTATTCTATAGAACTCATCAAAATTTTCAAATTGTTTTAGAATGAAATAAAATATTTGAAAAATAATTTTCTATGCTATCTTAAAATAATGTAATAAAAGTGAATTATTATTCTAGAGGATATGGAAAAATATTTAAGAAATAAATAAGGAATATATGTTTATCTGTGTCTATAAGCATGCATATTTATACTGAGAAGAGAGAACTTGAATAGGTAACAGTGGGATATAATAAGCTTCAATGGAGGAAAAAAGAAGGATCTGAAGTGAAAGAGATTTGACTCTTCAAGTAATTAATGGATAGCGGAAGAGTATTACACAGAGGAAAAGAAAAGAAAAAGACTAAAAACCAATTTGATTCTTCTTGAGGAGTAGAAACCCTTAGGAAAAGACACTATTTGTCTTCCCTAGAATAATATAATTGAGCCACAGAAATTATTGGTGATTCCCTGCTCAGGAGTACAAGAATTGCTATTTCTTTCCCAATTTTTCTATGGGGAAACGAAAATAATAGAAAGGTCTGATGTTTTCCTACAGAATGTATCCAACAACAAAACAGGAAAAACTCCCAAAAATTATCAAAATAAGTGAAATATACCCACATTTGTTGATTAAAATGGCAAAAAGTATCATTCAAGGAGAACCTATAATGCAATGCTAAATATTGAATTTTGAGCAAGAAGTTGAAGTTTATGATGACAATGTATATACCTTTCTCTCCTTTGTGCATTGAAGTCAAGGAATTAAAAAATAATAATAATCTAGAAAATTGGTATCTAAAAGGCCTTAGATTCCTACACTATAACTTTCAAATTTTAAATTTCATGGGTTAAATTAAAATGAGGAATTTCCTTTGTATATTTCTAAAGCTAGATATTATATAGAATACCCACAGAAAGTAAGAATAGAAGCTGAAAATCCCAGGAATTTAATGGATACAAAATCAAGAAAGGAAATAATAATAAATCTCATGACTATATACCTATCTATCTATCCATCTTTGTTTCTTTTTTTATCTGTTTGTTTCTATTCATCCATCCATCCATCCATCCATCTACAAATATATGGGAGTGTGAATATATAGAAATATGAAATGATGATGGAGATGATGATGATGAAAACTTATATAGATGGTCCAATGGCTTCTCAAAAGAGTACAGAATATAAAATATCCCAAATGGTGAGCAAAAAAGAATTATGAAAGCATAAATTATGACTTGCAGAACCAGAAATAACATACAGAATAAAAAAAAAATTAAAATAAAAAAGACACAATACCATAGTGACAAATCTTCCCCAAGAGTCAAATAACTGATTAGGAAAGCAAATAAACAGAAATGATAGATAATCTGGAAGACATGAAACAAAAAAAAAAAGTAATAATGTTGAAAATAAAATATGATCTTTATACAAGCAAAATATATTGATCTCTAAAACAGAATAAAGACAAGGATCTCTCACAAGAACATGACAAGTCAACAATGCTAAATGCCATAATGCAAAAAACATTGCTAGAAAACTATCCAAAATATTGGAGTAGAGAAAATATCAATTGAAAGTACTTACAATCTCCAGGATAAAAACAAACAACAAAGAATAAAGAATTCCAAACAATAATGAAAGTATTTTGCAATGACCAGAAACATTATTTTAAGGTTTAAAGGGAAAGCAATTCAAATAGCACAGGACTATGCTTGCATCCACTAGAAATTTTAGGAGAGTATGGAATAATGCCTTTTAAAGAACAAAGGAGCTCAGGAATCAATGCAATTGCTTTTCGAATATAATTACTTTCTTACTTTGATTATATTTGAAAGGTCATAGAAGATAGTATGAATACCACAAGATTAAATGATAGAATATATGGTTTTCACAAAAAAAGAAAGCTAATAGAGTCTGTATTCTATACTCTGGTAAGTTTTAATTCATTTCCTGGGAATATCGTATAATGGACCATGAAAGAGACGGTAGATATACATTCAGAAAGGGAAGCAGAGGTTAGAATGCTTTTAAGAAGAGGTCATAGCAGACTGATAGTACAAAAGGCCAATCAGATAATAAGAAGGGAAGCAGGAGAGGGTAGTGTCACAAAAACCTAGAACAGTGGTACTCAAACTTTTTAAAAAGGGGGCCAGTTCACTGTCCCTCAGACTATTGGAGGGCTAGACTATAGTAAAAAAAAAAAAAAAAAAAAAAAAAAAACTCACACTCTGTCTCCACACCTCAGCCTATATGACATAACCAAGCAGGCTGCATAAACATCCTCAGCAGGCCCCATCTGGCCTGCGGGCCTTAGTTTGAGAACCCCTGATAGAGAGATGATAGTATCAAAGGCTGCTAAAATAAGTGATGAAAGCTTCATTAAGAATTCTGAAGAGAGACATTTTAGTGTGGTGATAATGCTTGAAGTCAGGGTATAAAAAGTTAAGAAGAGGAAAGAAAGTGGAAGCATCTATTGGGAATTATTTTCTAAGAAATTTAGCCACAAAAGGGAGAAGAGATGTAGCATAATAGCTGGTGGAAATGGATAAATCATATGAGAACTTTTTATACATGAGGGTAACATGGCCATTGTCATAAGCAATAACTGATCAACTAGTAGGAAGGAAAGACTGAAGATTAATAAGAGAAGATTTGATAAAGGGATCTGCTGGAGAAGATGGAATGGAATGGGATCACTTATGTGAGTGAAAGGATTTGACTTGAAAGAAGAAGGTCTGTATTTTCATGTAAAACAAGTTTAGAGGTGAAGACTGTGGTAGAAAGTATCTGAGTGATATAGATGAGGAACAAGGGAAAGATGAAGCTATATGTGATATTATTTTTCTGTTTTTAATAAAATAAGAAACAAAAGTTTTTAGCTAAGATAATGAGAAAAAAATAATTGCAAGAGATCTGAAAAAATGCTAAAAGCGAATAAATGGCTGTAGTAAATTAATAACTTAAGGACTGATTTGTTGATAGTGTGGATGAAGCTCTTAATATAAATTTGGAGTGGATAAAATTAGCACAATTTCATGATTTTTCTCTAGCTTTATTCAGCACGAAAATATCAGAAAAGATTGTGAATGATGATAGTAATCCAATGCTGGTGTTTGATATAACAATGTCTTTGATAGGATAAAGAGACAATATATTCAAGAAAAAAAGATAGTGTAAAATTGAACTGTGCACCAAGATATCATAACAGGGGAGAAAAAGAGAATATAAGCAGAGCACAGGTAATGGCCTGAGAAAGAATTGAGAGTTGGCGAAATTACAGGTCGTGATGAAGATGAAAAATAGGATTGTGATAGAGGGAGAAGTGAAATGACAACAAATGTCAGATAAATTTCAGAGTTCCTAGATATAAATGTAGTTCCCTTGTTTATGATGGCAATAACATGGGTATAACAACCTCTGTGCATATCTGTAGTGGAATGGGAAATAATGGGAAATTAATAAGTTAAGGAATTGGAAGGTTAGGAGGTTTGAGCAAGCTTTAATATATATTTTGAAGTCCACTCGTATGAGGTCAAGAGGAAGAAAGGGCAGAAAGACAGACATCGAAGTCAATTGAGAAGAAATGAGTGTCCTATAGTTCTGTAGGCCACAACTTTGAAAATCTTGATTAAATTTACCTCAAAGAAAAAAAGTTATTTTAGGGTGGAAAGTTGAGAAGTTTAGATGGGATATGGGTGTGAGAGGGGTGGTGTGAACAAGAGACTAGTCAGTGGGAGAAGGAGAACTGTGTTAAACAATGGCAACTAGCAATTTTCAGGTCACTGGGGTCAGGAGGAAAATCCAAGCTAAATCAAATTGAATAACAATTACAATGGTAATTAAATGAAAACTATAAGCCAACTTATTCTTATTTATCTAACTGATTTTCCTTTACATTTGTAGACATGTAGCTGGCAAAGTTAAAAGTCAAGAAAAAGTATATATCAAATATCCCAGGCATAACCAGGGGGAAATAACTAGTGGTAATTTATATTAAATTAGCTTTATCTCTTTCCTCATATACATATATATATATATATATATGTGTGTGTGTGTGTGTGTGTGTGTGTGTGTATTATACATATGTTTACATACATGTATGTGTATGGGCATACACATGTACAAATGAAATTAAATATCAATTAAATGAATTTTTAATTCATTTTTATATTTTAATATATTTAATATATTTTAAAGTCTATTTCAGAAACATGAAATATTTTATATGTATACAAATATGTTCTTGTGTGTGTATGTATGTATATATATATATATATATATATATACTATTTCAAATTACTATATTTGACTTATCAGATGTCTTCTTAAATTCCCATATTTTTATTTCTTTCTCATTTTGTACCACCTTCTAGGTGAACATTATGGATTGGAGAGAAGTAAGCAAATTTCTACAATGCTATCGCATGTCTTTTATCAAAAGGCAAAGCAAAGCTACTAGAAAAATAAAGAAGGGAGGAGACCTTGAAGTTCAGTTCTGGTTACTGTCATGCTGGTGTTGTGTGGAAGCATTTCCTTTTCGAGTGAGTAATATAAATGTATTAATAAGTTGTTTAAAGTCTGTTTTCTTCAGCAAGTAGCAGCCAAGTATATATACACTGAAACAGATGGCCAGGAACCATAAAAAATTAGCTGGGCCAGTATTTAGGTGGGAGGAAGTTAACAAACTGATGTTAGAATTGCATTGCTAACAATTAATTTAGTAAATTTTATTCCTTTAGACTGTGATAGGAAGACTTTTTTCCTAATCTTGCCAAAACTAGGATTTCAGATAATTTCCAAATCTGATGTCTTACTCCTCTCTTTATTCTGCCCTCTCTCCTCCTTTCCTACCTTACTATTATCATTTATATTTAGGCTTTTCCTATTAGTAGGTAAGCAATGTGGGGGCAAATAGAGTTTGACTTACATGTTTTTGTATCCTAGTAATTAACTATAGTAATTAGTATAGTTAATAGCAATACTAATAAATACTTTTATCAGTCAGAAGTTCATATTCATTGATTCATTCACCAGTCTTTTTCTTTTCAATTCAATTCAATTCAATAAACATTTATTAAGTGACTACTTTGCATCAGGCACACTCCAAATATTGGAGCTGCTAGTTCTATTTTATATGTATTTAGCTATATAGATATTGTTTCTCTTGATAGACCATAAACTCCTTGAGTACTAAGATAATTTCTCTTTTTTTCATTTCATTGCTCTCTTTTTTTTTTCTTTTTTTTTTTTCCAAGAATGCCTGAAAAATTTTAGGACCTTAATAATGCTTATTGATTGACTGATTACAAGGAGGTAATTAAAATAAGTGCTTAGAAGATTGGTATTATTTAACCACAGTGTAAAATGAAAAATATTTGATAAAGTATATTTATGTAAAGGAACAGAAAAGTAATTGGAAACAAGACTTGTTTAAGAAATAGTAGGTAATTTATTTGAAATAAATTGATTATATAAAGAAAAGTAGGATTAAAAAGATTGTGGAAGATTTTGAATGCTAGTATTTGGACTTTATTCTCTAAGTAGTAGATATCTAAGGAAGGATTTTAAATAGTATATTAGTCCAATGTGGTGTTATAGGAATATTAACCTAAATCAGATATACAGAATAAATGAAATGGACATGGTGCTGAAAAATAAAAATGTAGGTCCAGTTAGGACACTTAATAGTCTAAATGTGAAATGATAAGGGTATGAAATAAGGAGTAGAATATGGAAATGTAAATTTTTCAAGTCATATTATAGAGGGAAAAGCAAATGAATTTAGTAAAACTATAGGGGAAAGGTGATGAGAATTTTTTTTTGTCTGAGACAAAAGGATTTTCATGTGTAAACAAGAAGGATGACATTGAAATTTAAGGTATGTGTGGGAGTTGGAGCTAAAATAGTAAAATAAAGGCAGATATTACTCAGAGCTCTCCCACAAGCTCTTCCAAATACCTTTAAATAATGTCTCTAACAAATTTTAGAGCATCAGAACCCCATAAAAAGATGGGATTAAATAATTTTCCAGCTGATTGCAACTTAGAAGATCAGCAAGAAAAGTCAGACATACTAAGGTAAAAATGCAACATTGCTCTGCACATAATGTACCAAAACAGCTCCTTCCCCAGCAAATCCAAAGTAGGCTTTGGAGTTTCTGAATCAAGCAGTTTTCAGGTTTCTCAATCCAAAGACAACTTGGAAGGTTTCTCAACCCGCAGACACCAAAGACAACTTGGAATGGTTTGTCACACTAGAGTGAAAAGGGAGCCCCAGTAAAACTTGGGAACCACTGAAGCAGGTGCAGAAAAAGTAAAGTTAGTTCCAGAGGTCTCAGCCCACAAATGGTAAGTGGATTGGTCAGAAGGAGATTAACAGGGGTATCTTTGCTATCACCAAGGCAGGACTGTGTTATCCATACTCAGATCCCACACATCATCATGGCTCACAATACCAAGTGATAAGAGTACTGGTACACTAGAACTTACAACCAAGGGAGATCAGGGACCCTGCTCACAGTTCTAGAACAAAAAAGAGTGCTTGTGGTCACACAGATAAGAGCAAAAGCCAAGAGTAGTAAACATAACACATCTTGGATCATAGCACATTGGAAGAAATGAAAACTTATAGGTCCCTAGAAGAATTTCTGAAAATAGCTGTATGAAACCCCTGAAGCTTAGGATTGCTCCCTTCACCTTGGAAACAGAGCCCTACTTTAACCAAGAGTTAAAAACCAAGGAATAAACTGGGGAAATGAACAAACAAAGAAAAAAGATTCTGATCACAGAAAGTTACTATGGTGACAAGGAACATCAACACATATTCAGTCAAAACTCCTACATCCAAAGCCACCCAAAAAATAAGAATTGGGTTCAGGCCATGGAAGAGCTCAAAAGGGATTCTGTAAAACAAGGAAGAGAGGTGGGGAAAAAATTGGGAAGAGAAATGAGAGGGATAAAAAAGGAAGTACAAAAAGCCATTAAGAAAAAGAAGGCCTTAAAAAACAAATTGGCCAAATGGAAAAGGAGATACAAAAGCTCATTGATGAAAACAATTCCTTAAAAACTAAATTTGAGCAAATGGAATCAAATTACTATGAGAAATAAAAAAAATTATGAAAATATAATGAAATAAATAAATAGAAAACTATGTGAAATATCTCTGTCTCATTGGAAAAATAAACTAACCTGTAAAATAAATCCAGGAGAGATCATTTTGAAATTATTGCCCTACCTGAAAAGAGTGATCAAAAAGAGCTTAGATAATGTCTGCCAAGAAATTAATAAGAAAATTAATATTCTAGATATTCTGATATTCTGGAACCAGAAGGTAAAATAAAAATTGAAAGAATCTAACTGTTCATCACATCCATGAAAGAGATCTGACAAAGAAAACCCCCTCGAATATTATAACCAAATTCCAGAACTCCCAAGAAGAAAATATTGCAAGCATCCAAAAAGGAATAATTTAAGTATGATATAGCCACAGTTGGGATAACACAAAATTTAGTAGCTTCTAAATTAAAGGATCAGAAGACTTACAATATGATATTCTTGGGAGTAAAAGATCTTGGATTACAATCAAGAATCATCTACCCAGCCCTTCAGGGAAAAAGATAGATATTCAATGACATAGAAGACTTTTAAGAATTTGTGATGAAAAGAGAAGAACTGAATAGAAAATTTAACTTTCAAATACAGGACTCCAGAAGCATCAGGGGATAATCAGGAAAGGGAAATCACAAGGAACTCAATAAAGTTAATCTGTTTATATTCCTAAATGGGAGGATGATACTTGTAACACATTATTATGGCAATTAAAAGGAGTATCTGTAAACAGAGAGCACAGGTATGAGTTGAATATGAAGGGATAATATATAAAAATAAATAAAATTAAGTGGTGGAGAGGAATGTACTGGGTGAAATGGAAATAGAGAGATTAAATGTAGTTAATTAGCTCCTATAAAAGAGGCAAGAAAAACCTTTTACATTGGAGAAGAAAGGGGGAGAGGGAGAGGTAGAGAGTAAGCCTTACTCTCATCAGAAATAGCTCAAAAAGGAAATAGCATACTCACTCAGTTGGCTATAGAAATGTTATCTTACCATGCAGGAAAGTGGGAGGGCAAGGGGATATGAGAAACAGGGGGAAGGATGATAGAAGGGAGGGTATACTGGGGGAGATAGTTGTCAGAAATAAAACCCTTTTATATTGTAACACATGTAAAATGTATGGGATTGCCTGCCATTGGGGGGAGGAAGTGGAGGGAGGGAGGGGATAATTTGGAAAAATTAAAAAAAAAAAAAAAAAAGAAATAAAACCCTTTTGAGAAGTACAGTGTGAAAGAAGAAAAGGGATAGAATAAATGGATGGAAATATAGTTAGCAAATAGTAATTGTGAAAAAAAAATTGAAGCAAGTTTCTCTGATAAAGACCTCATTTTCAGACATAAAGAGAACTGTCAAAAGTATTTTAAAAAATAAGTAGAGCCATTCACCAAAATAATCAAAAGATCTGAACAGCTATCAAATGAAGTAATCAAGCTATATTTAAAATACTCTAAGTCGTAATTGATTGGAAAAACACAAATTAAAACAATTCTGAGGTAATACCTCACATCTATTACTTTGGCTAATGGTCCAGATAAGGAACATGAAAAATGTTGGAAGGAATGTAGGGAAAATGAAACATTAATGTGTTGTTGCTGGAATTGTAAAATGATTCAAAAATTCTGTAGAACAAAGTGAAACTATACCCAAAAAACTATAAAATAATGCATATCCTTTCACTTAACAATACCAACAGACTGTTTCTCAAAGGACAGTAGGAAAAAAAAAAGGAAAAGGACCTATATGTACAAAAATATTTACAGCAACTCTTTTCTCAGGTCAAAGAATATGAAATCGAGAGAATGTTCTTCAATTGGGAAATAGCTGAATAAACTGTGGTATGATAGGATGAAATACAATTGTGCCATCAGAAATGATGAGCAGGATGCTGTCAGAAAAACTTGGATAGATACCCATGATCTCAAACAAAATGTAATGTGCTATAAGTAAGGCAATAGCAATATTGTAGGATGATTAGCTGTGAATGACTTTAATAATATTCTCAGAATACAATGATCCAAGACTACTCTGAAGAACTTATGATAAAAAAAAAATGCTGTCTGTTCCCAGATAATTAACTGATAGTGTCTGAATCCAGATTGAAACATTTTTTTTCACTTTATTTTTTTGAGGGTTTTTTTTTCTTTGGTGGGGGGATTTACGTTTTCTTTCATAATATGACTTTTATGAAAATGTTCTGCATAACTCCACATATGCCTTCTCAATGGGGTAAGAGAGGAAAGGAAGGAATCTGGAACTTAAAGTTTTAAAAACAAATGTTAAAAATTGTTTCATTTGTAATGGAGGAACAATAAAATATTAAATATTTTTTTTATAAAATAAACTTAAGGTGAGGAAGAAAATGAGAATCATACCCCTGGTGTCTTGATGAATAATAATATGCTCAGCTTAGTATACTCATAAATCTAATCTGTATTATTTAACATTTTCCCATTATTTTCATACATATAGACAAACAATAAAACGATGTTAAGTATCACAGTTGAATAAAGATAAAGAGTTTACAAGCAGGCAATGATTTATTCTGCAAAAAGGCATGCAATTACAGAAACAAATTGAGTCCAAGGCTCTCGGCATAGGACTTAAGGACCATAGCACCTTGTTTTCTATAGACTAATTATACAGTTAATGCAGTATGAAACAGGATGTAAAAATTAAGATACCTTGTTTATTATTGGTAGAGAGGATTGGGAAACTGAATTGGGGTTGGGGGGGAAGTTTTGTACCCTTCCTGTTTTGTGACTTTTCCATCTCAAGTAACTTACAATAAGTTGAAATTTAATTTCACAAAATGATGAAATTTGTTAATGGCCACATGGAAGTGGTCATACTCTTTTTTAATGTAACACAAACCTTAATTTGTAGACTTTGCAGATTTCTAAGGTATAAATTAGTCAAACTGAAAATTTAACATTTTTTCTCAGGACTATTTAAGCAGCTTTTAGCAGCCACTTGGATGTAGGGATACATTTCTGAATAATTCACACAGTAAAAAATGAGAATAGATAAGGTATTTTAATTAGAAGACTTGAGTTTAGAACTTTGAGTTTACTAACTTTTAAGTAAATGAGGAAAAAAGAGGAAACAGGGGTCACAAAATATACAGTTTCAGTATAGCAAAGGTTCACAAAAGAAACATGCGAGGATATTAAGTGAAGTCAAGTGCTATAGAAAAATTCGAGAATGAGTACCAAGAAAAGATCACTGCATTTATTAGTTAATACTTTGAAAGTTGGAGAATCTTTGGAGACTACTACTTAATGATGATACTGAACTCTTAACAAAAAGTCATATAAACAAATGATACTATCCAGGGAGCAGTTTACCAAATAATATTTTAATTTATTTTGACATATTGGATTAAAAATGTCGTATGCAAGTAAACTTTGTTATTCTGCAGAAGTGACTTGTAAAAAGAATATCTTAGCAGATCTTGCTCATGTAGCACAATTAATTGTTCTCCTGCTTAATACTTATGTAAATATTAACTGAAAGCAGTGAAATTGCCCATTTGCCTTTACCATTGATAGCTTGAATTTCTATTATATTTTAATACAGACCTTGGTCATGGATCTCATATAATTCTAATTTTGTTTTAATTTCTACCATACTGAATCTCAATTATTTATTCCTATTTAATTGGTTGTTTTCTTTTATCACTTTCACAGACATATTCCAGAAGTAATTTAAGCAGAGAAATGTTTATTTTAAATAAAAACTTGATTT
This sequence comes from Sminthopsis crassicaudata, assembly GCF_048593235.1. Lineage (NCBI taxonomy): Eukaryota > Metazoa > Chordata > Mammalia > Dasyuromorphia > Dasyuridae > Sminthopsis > Sminthopsis crassicaudata. Next base: position 423,425,434 of record NC_133620.1, on the reverse strand, counting down.
CTTCCCCCATCGTGCAGTCTATTGTTAAAAAAAAAAAATTACTAAGATCCTACTATATACCAGGCACAATGCTAAGGGCTTACAATACAAATAAGAAAAAAAGAAAGAAAGACAGTGGAGATCAAAAGCAGCATGGTGACAAAGGATACTCAATCCTTTAAATGTATATTCTTTGTAATTAAATATTAATGGATATTCCTTTGATATCTGAACATACATAGTTTCTTTTTTTTTTAATTCTTTTTTTTTTTAATTTACAAGATATATACATGGGTAATTTTTCAGCATTGACAACTGCAAAACCTTTTGTTTCAATTTTTCCCCTCCTTCTCTCTACCCCCTCCCCCAGATGGCAGGTTGACCAATACATATTAAATATGTTAAAATATGAATTAAATACGATATATGAATACAGAACATACATAGTTTCAAACTAGAAGGATGGAACCACTTTTCATATGTTGAATAGAATTCATGTCGAAGATTTGGGGAAGCACATTTACAAGGTTCAAAGGAATGAGAGGGCACCAATGAATTACCATCTATGCTACTGTAAGAAAACCCCACATACTTGAAATTACAGATCCAATAGAATATAGAAATATTATAATGACACTAAGGTATTCAGGGGAGAAGTGCAACAAATATTAATAGGGACTTTCTGTTGATCACATATTGAGATTAAGAAATTGTTGATCTTGTGGATAGCTTGAGTGATACTCTGATAAAACAAATTACTAAAAGAAAGAAAAAGAGCACTATCATATTGCACAGACTCTCAATAAAGGACAAATGAGGCAGAATATCACAGGATAAAACTGAATTAGGGTCCATATCCCAACAGACAAAATCATCAACCCATGAAAGTAATGGTATTGGAAACAATAGGATGGAAACAAAAACCAGTGGATTTGAAGAACTGAACTCTAAAATGATTATTTTAATATTTACAAGAAATAATAACTTCAAGCAAGTCACTTTTATCACGGGTAAAATGAGTTATAATGTATACATTTTCTTACTTATTAAGTTGTTGTGAAGATAATTTAATAGAGTGTTAGATTTTATTTTAAATCTTGGTCCTTCTGATTACTTTCTACTTCATGAACTTCGTCAAATTACTCAATAACTGAGCAAATATCTTAGTATTTTTGTACCCTCATATATAAAACAAGTATATTGGAATAGAAGAATTCAAGCCTTTTAGCTCTAAATCTAATATTTTATGAAATTATAATCATAAAATACTTTGTAACCATAAAACATGTTGTAGATAGGTAACTCTCATTATCATTAAAGCTATTCTTTTCTTGGCTCTGTAGCTGTGCAATCTGTTCCCTGATGCTTCAGTGATGGTTAAAGGCCATGAGGGATTTGGCAAAGAAGACCAAAATGATAAGCCCACTTTAAGATGTAGGCATATAATGAGATGGTAGGGAAAAACAAAACAAAAAAAATAATAATAACAGTATAAAGGAAGCAGGTAGTAGGGAAGAATTTTTTAAAAGTATAAACAAGCCTGGGGCATCAAAAGGAAGAGCTGTAAAGTGTAAGGTATTTGTTAGATGATGAAAATAATGATTTGTTGAGAAGTAGAATAATGAACATGGAGGATATATAGAGACTGAGCAAGGAAAGAGTCAGAGATATTGTCAGAGAAGAGTTGTAGATTGATGGAGTAATTTTTTTTTTTTTTTTTTTTTTTTTTTTTTTTTTTTTTTTTTTTTTTGCTAAGAGGAAGTAAGATAAAAGTGGAAAACAATGTTGGACTTGACTTCATGGGAAACCTAGATTAAAATCTGACCATTTTCTTTATCTGTTGTGGAACCATATATAAGACAGTTAAGGTTATGATCCTCACTTTTCATCTTTAAAGTAAATGTGACAGTACCAATCATATTTACCTTCCAATGATATTAAGATCCAGTGAAATAATATATGGAAAGTTCTTTGCAAATTGTTTCATAAGGATATGACAGATCTGTCAAAGAAAATTACAAGAATGATGATGATGATGATGATGATGATGATGATGATGATGATGATGTTAACTCTTGTCCAGAGAAGTGACTTCCCTTCCTGCAGAGAGCCGACTTCCCTTCCTGCAGAGAGCTGCGTCAAGCCAGATGTAGTACAGAGTCTTCCTCTATCTCTGGGTGTCCTCTCTTTTATTCTCCCAGAGAATGGGCGTGGGATAATGCAAGGGCTTCTGGGAAGAACCACTTCAGCCAATGAGCTTGCTCCTTCTATCAAGTCAACCTGAGTTCTCACCTTGTAATTGTCCAACCTGAATTCTCACCTTGTCACTATCCAGACAACCTGAGTTCTCACCTAGTAATCCTAACAGTTTTCCACAACATGAAGAACACTTGTTCACTATCATATCTCTCATTATTAATTTGTAGGTCTCATATTACCCTATCTGGCCTTAACTTTGGCTTTTATTCCTTGTAAAGAGGATGTAGAATAGTGAAAAAGATTTTATTCTTCAATAGTACTTTCACATCATTGGGCTCCTATATGTGGAATAATATTTTAATAGTTTCATATTAAAGGAATGACCCCAGAAGAAAGTCCAATTTTAAATACCAGTTCAGTATAAGGTGTAGAATAACAAAAATTCCCATCCAGACTAATTTTTTACTTTTTATTTTTCTATCAATATTGTTTAATTTTTAAAAGTTCCCCCATTGATAGCATTGCAAAGCATTTGATGATAGTTGTCAAAGTGAATATAATAAAGAGATATTGATTTACACATTAGTAGTGTCTTCCAGCCAACTAACAGTCATTCTCTATCAGCTGAAAAGCTCAAAAGATACTCTGTCATCTCTGAATGAGTCTAACAAATTGGTTAAATACACTTTTGACATTCTAATAACATTGGCTTTAATATACCTATAGAATTCATTTGATGAGATTTATTAATCACTTATGACTATGCCTATGATTTTATTTGGAGAGATTTTTTGGTAGTATATCATTGTAAACTGATTATTTTTACATCCCTTTCCCCTCAAATATTGATAGACATAGTGAATCTATATTAAAAGAAAGACAATTGTTTGTGTATTCCTAATATGGGATGTGTTTTGTAGCTGATTAGAATTTCTTAAATACTATGACTTCCCAACATTTATCACTGTAATGGTCTATACAAAGCTGATTTCTCACCACCTCTAATATACAAACATGCATATATGTATACATGTGTTTAATATATATATATATATATATATATATATATATATATATATATATATATATATATATATATATACATATATAAAATTCTCAACATATGTATGCTATATATTTTTAAGTTTAATCTTCTTAGTTAACATTTCTTAGATGTAAATGATCTTATACACTTCAACAAAAATACTATCTGAGGATCAATCTGATGGAAGTAGCTATCTTCAGTAATGAGAGGATTCAAGTCAGTTTCAATTGATCAGTGATGAACAGAACCAGTTACACCCAATGTACGAATACTGGGAAACGAGAGTGGACTATAACATAGCATTTGCACTCTTTCTGTTGTTGTTTGCTTGCATTTTTGTTTTTCTTCCCACGTTATTTTTACCTTCTTTCTAAATACAATCTTTCTTGTGCAGCAAGATAATTATATAAATATGTATATATGTCTCTCTCTCTCTGTATATATATATATATATATATATATATATATATATATATATATATATACATATATATATGTATATATTATATTTAGCATACTTTAACATGTTTAACATGTATGGGACGCCTGCTATCTAGGGGAGGGGGTGGAGGGATGGAAGGGGAAAGTTGTAACAGAAGTGTTTGCAAGGGTCAATGCTGAAAAATTACCCATATATATGTTTTGTCAATACAAAGTTATAACAATAATGTTTTTTAAAAAGATGTAAATGATCAACAAAAAATAAATCAAGCCCTGATTTGTACATTTTACTCATTGCTAACATATAAAGTTTAACTATGGGCTCTGGAAAGATTCGATGAGCTGGCTTCAATTAAAGACACAAATCTAAATATAACATGGTATTTCCACCTCTGTACCTTTCCTCATATAAAGTTCTCTCCCTGGAATGCCCTCTTAATTTTCCTAGATTCTTTCTATTCTTCAAAGATCCCTTATGCTTTGAAGCTTTTGCCAATCTTCTCAGGGTTCTATAATTGTTTTCTCTTCTATTTTTGTTGAATTACTCATTTTCATCTCCCCAATTAGATTGTAGAGATTTCAAAGATCCAGATTATCTCCAATACCCAAAATTAAGGCAGCAAACTAGGTGATGAGGCGGATAGAATCATGACCTTTCAAGACAGGAAAACATGAGTTTTAAACTTGCTTAAGACAGTTGTTATTTTTGTGATTCTAAGCATATTAAAACTCTTCTTAGCCTATGTTTCTCTGGATAGAGGTTTTAGAAATGTCTATGTTTGGACTTAAATTAAGGTCTTCAGATTTGGGTCTAAACTTCTGTTTAATTGGATCACACCATCTCTATTTTGTTCTATTTTTTTGTTTTTCCCTTTTTAAATTTTTACTTAACTTTCAGAAAGTCAACAAAACCACTTTCTTCAATTATCTACTTGAATAATATATAAAATGCTAGCCTGAAAACACCTAAACACCTTCATCTTTTAGTAAAAATATATTCTTCTTGAAGTCCAAATACAGAAAACAGTATATAGCATTAACGAGCCAGAACTATAGAAAGAATGGAGAGTTTAAAAAATGCAATAAAACTAAAATATGTAATTTAAATATTTGGCATAGTTCTAAGAGATGAATATTATTAGATATGACTCTTTGGTAGGTCAGAGAAATTATATAGTCTGCCACTATTTGTGCTATTAGGTAAGTGGATTCTGGACATGAACATGTCTATAGTATAAGAACAATACTTTGTAGCAGAGATGGAAAGAGAGAAAAAGGAAAGAAAGAGAAAGAATGATAGAAGAAATAAAGGAAGAAAGAAAAAAATAAAAAGGAAAGAAAAAAGAGAAAAGGAAGAAATAAAGATGGACAGGAAGGAAGAAGTAAGGAGGGAAGAAAGGAGAAAAAGGGAAGGAGGGAGGGAGAAAGAGGGAGGAACAGAGAGACATATAGACAGAGGGACAGACACACAGAGAAAGAGAGAGAGAGAGAGAGAGGGGGGAGGAAGGGAAAAAGGGAGGAGGAGCAAGGCGAGAGAGGGGGGAATTGGAATAACACAACCTTTCTAGGAACTTAGGCTGAGTTGATTTGATAATTTGATCTTGTTTTGCTTCAAGAGAATGAAGGTGAGAAAAGGAGAGGTGGGAAAAAAAAAGAGTATGAGATTTGGAGGAGAAGATTATAGTATAAACCCTAATTCTAGTGCCTTCTCTCTGTTTATTATTTTCAAAATATTCCACATAAACCCTGTTTGTACATAGTCATTTTCGTATTGGCTGCCCCATTAGACTGTGAGTCCCTGAGAACGACTGTCTTTTAACTTTCTTTGTTTCCCTAGAACTTAACACAAAGCCTGGCACAAAATATGTGCTTTTAATAAGCATTTATTGACTTACAGTCTGAAGTGCTCAGAGAGGAGGAAGTAAAGTGAAGCATGGTGGGGGCTTTCCTGAAAAGATGCTCCTAGAAGCACAATAATCAAGCAAGAGAGTAGTTCTTCTGGGTAGAAGTACCTAGAGGACATGCTCTCAGGCAGGAAGTTGATGAGGAAACTGGAAGACTTATTAGAAAAGAGAGGGAAATGAAACATGGTTGAGAATAGAAAAATATGAAGAATTCTATGCAAAATACTTTCAGACTCCCTCCATCCCATTTCTGTCTTTCCTTCACTCAGTCTCCCTTCTCTTTGTATTGCCCTTGGGAACATTCTGCACTCTTCATTACGATTTCGTGCCTGTTCCTGAGAATTAGTTATAGATTTGAAATATGATTTAATTTTGCATTAGTCCAAAGCTGTCCTCAAAAGAGAGTCTGTGCTCCCAAGAGAAAGAGTGCTAAGCTAATAAAAAGGACACACTAAGATTCTCACAGGTAACAAAAATGATGGTAGAAGAAAAGAGGAGGCATATATAATTTTTTCTCTATTTTAGAAGGAAGTTAATGGAATTACTGTTGTTGCTTAGTACAGTGTTTTAGCATCATCTAGGAGAAGTAATTATATTCTTTTTTTAAGATAAAAGAGGTTAAGCAGATGTGGGTGAGAGAAGTAATGTAGAATATTAAATATATTGTCAAATGTAGTTGATGTTTTGCTGAACTAGTGTTTTATTTCCTATTTAATTTTTGTCATATGGGATAGCTTGCTGCATTAAAGGAAGTATATATACCAAAGTGAAAATTATGTAAAACAACAGTTATCAATAAAAATTGGATCAAAAACAAACAAATAAAACAGGATTCTCATCCTACTTTGTAGGAGTTTTTAATTGTCCATGTATCTCTATGTATTTGTATATATGTTATGTGTAGTGCTATCAGTCCTTATTTATACTATGCTTCAGTTTTTAAAAGGCAATTTGTTAAAGGGATGTGTTAAAAAGAAAGGTGCTAGAAGAAATACAAATAGGATGAGATACATAGCATCAATGTAAATGTTCTCGCTGAGGAGGACTGTGGATTTAAAAAATAAATTAGTCCTTAAATATATAAAATAATAGGTTTTAGTAAACCTTTATAACAAAGTAATTTTAAAATCATCTGAATTCTATTTGGGCATTGTTATATACTTGCCTTCAAGTCTGATTTTTATTATAACACTCACATTTATTGACTTTTTTTTCTTTTTATCTATTTTGGTGTATTGATTTTTTAAAGCAGCAAAACAGAAACAAACAAGCACAGCAAACTATCTACAATTTAAATAATAATAATAATACTAATAATAATCTCACAAATTCAAGGGAAAAAAGGTAAAATAGCTCTGTTCTTCCTAATCAATAGATCTCTACAAGAAGTAGACGTAGAGGAGCCTGAACCTTTCTCCATCTGCATCCAAAGTCTTCCTCCTCCAATCATAGAGATACAAATGGAAAGAATTCAGTGGCCCTTTATTTTACTAGAGAAGAATCATAGACTTCGAAAAGTTAAAGTAATTAGCCCACACAGGTTAACAAATATTAAAAGTAAAATTTGAAAATAGGTCACTTGACTCCAACATAGTATTCTTTCCATCTTACCACAAGATAAGATAATGAAGTTTACAAATTTTATTCTAGTAACAACCCTATTATTTTAAACATTATGCAGATAAGGAAACAGTTTCAGAAGATAAAGTTATATACTCAGTGTCTGAAGGAGGATTCATACTCGGCCCTTCCAACCTGAAAAATCTAGTCTCTATCTACTATACTATCCATAGAACTACATAGCCTGCTGCCTTGCAAATAATTCCTTGTTGAACAAAAGAATGAATGGATTTATAACTGATGGGGAGATCAGTTGAAGTACAACAGCCATGGAAATCATTGCATATAAGAATAGTAAAGAACTGTAACTTCACAATGTCAAATAGGATTTGATGCAAATATCAACAACAACACCATGGCTGACAAATGATTAGAGATAGGATGGATGAAAACATAAGCTGGACCTAGGGAACAGAAAGGTATCATTGATTTGTTTCATTGAGGTTTGATGAAGTCACTAGTTAAAGCCAATGGGAAGATGAAAGAGGTATAAATGACATGAATTTGAATGGAGAAATTTTAACTTATGGTAAGTGATTTCTCTTTTAAAATTGGTTATTGGGGAAAAGGAGTAAACTAACTCTTACTCTCCTTTTTAAGTAGAAAAAAATGGAAAAGGTTTTTTGTTTGTTTGTTTGTTTGTTTGTTTTTTTAACTTGCAATTTCATATGCCAGGATATTTTCCTCTAGTCATAGAGACCTTCAACAGAGACTCTCATGGCCAAAACTCTCCTTTTGTAGATAAGGAAACTGAGATCCAAAAAAGCAAAATGATTTCTCACATTTATTTCAGGCATTAATTTAGGTGACCCGATGAAATAAGGTGATACAGACAATTTTGAATTTTAAAAGGTTTTCCCCTTTTTCACCAATATGAGAGCTCAGACATAATTTTTGTGATGAGGAAACATCCTGGAAACATTAAAATATAAATGTTTCTTAATCTTTTTTTCCTATTTTCTATTCAACTAATATTCATCAGGAGTTTCAAGTTGGAAGCTGAATTGAAGGTTAGAGTCCACTTTCTTAGTTAGATATGTCTTTTCTCTGACTTGGATATTGACAACTGCATGTCAGAACTCACAAGAGTTCCTTAGAATGGCTCTTAAAAAAGAAGGGAGAATTAATCTCCCTTTTCTGCAGGAGTTGTTTAGTTCTATGTGTGGGTACAATTTTTGCTTTCTCTCAAACAATCAAAGTTAATAATTATGCTACTTTTAGTAATAAAGAAAAATAGACTTTGTGGGAACTTCTATATACCTGTATTATTTCTTTATTGTTTCTTTTATGGAATTTGGCTCCTCCCCCTTCCCCACCCCTTTCTAAAAATGCATACTATAATATGCTCATTTTATTTTCCCATTCTGAGAGCTGCTAAATCCCCCATTGGGAGAATAGTCAGCAAACTAGGTTGGGAATACTACAAATAGTGTGTTAGAGAATATTACAAATTTTCCAGTGATTTAATCTAACAAACACTTTGGTCAAACCCAAGGTGATTTGCTAAACTACCTTTGGGATTAGCAGAGAGAATTCAAATTCTCAGCCTCAACTCTCCCTGAAATCTCTAATATTTATTAGTTTCTGACATCAAAGAGTCTATTCTAAGACTTACATTTTACTAAAAATCATTGCCTTATGCTACATGTATAGACCTGTGATAGGAAATGTAGGATATTTTTTTATTTCAAAGCAATATCTTATCATAATCTAAACAACTGCTGTTGTGTTTGATGATACTATTACAAGGGATTATTGTCATGCAGTGATGTGAAACAATTGAGAAAATTGTGGCTGTAACTCTGAATTTTGGAGACAAATTAAATTGTAGAAGGAGGAGCTAGGAATTTAATTACTCCAAAGGTGATGGGACCAAGTAATCAGAATGAATGGCCTTTGCAGTGAAGTGCAGCATTCACAATGCCCTCAATAAATACCAGGGAGCTTGATGATTGCCAATGATTGTATCTTAAGCTATTCAATGATTTCTAGCAGATGTTAAGCCTATAGGATGCCTGCAGTTTGCAACATGCAAAAATATAGGAGCAGTGTATGTTCTGGACTTGTATGAAAACAGGGTAAAACTCAATTCAGAATTAGAGTAAGAGTGAGGCATTAGGAAAGTAGAAATTTAAGAATATTTTAGAACTTTCATATATAAAAAATACATAACTTATAATGCAACTTGGTACTGAGCATCAAGTTTGGGGACATTGGTTATGTCTTGCTTTTATGAAAACCTTGAGAACTTCTGGTCAAGTAGAATATAGAGCATGAGAGGAGGAAGTCTCTAATGAAAATGAACTAAGGAACAATTCAGGAGAATAGTCACTGAGCCAATTGAAGACATGACGACTCTATCTGCCATTCATTGGTTATAAGTGACTAAAATATAATCCCTATGAATTCTTACTCAAAGATAGGGTCATATAAGCAAGGTAAGTTAACTAGGACCTACTGGTGATAATGTGCTGGACTTTGAATCTAGAAGACCTGAGCCACTTAGGCATTTCTTTAACTACTGAGCAAATCACTTAACTTTTCTCAGCTTTGTTTTTCTCAGCTGTAAAATAGGGCTAATGACATACTCTTCATAGAGTTGTTGCATTGATTAAAATAGGTGATATATGTAAAAATATTGATGTTCTTTAAGGTGCAAGGTAAATTTTAACTATCATTATTAAAAATATTAAGTGTACTAAGGCAAATATAAAACTATTCCTGCCCCTCAAAGAGCTTACAATCTAATAGAGAAGAAAACTTGTACCAGAGGAAAGGGAATAAGCATTCATTAAGTACCTACTAAGTGCCAGTTATCTCATTTAATCCTCACTCAATAGCTAAGGAAACCAGGGGAAATAAAAATAAAGTGATTTGCCTAAGGTCACTCAACTAGAAAATGTCCCAAAAAGGATTTGAATTCAGGCCTTCCAGATTCCAGTTTTCTATCCCCAGAACCACCTATTTATAGCTATATGTTCCATATCTTCCTTCCTTGCTTTCTTTTTCTTCCTTTCCTTCCTTTTTTTTCCTCCTTTCCTTCTTTCTTCCTTCCTTGCTCCCTCCTTCCTTCCATCTTTTCTTTTCCTTTCTTTCCTTCCTCCTTTTTTCTTCTTTCCTTTCTTCCTTTCTCTTTTTCTCTCTCTCTCTCTTCCTTCTGTCCTTCCTTCCTTCCTTCCTTTAACTTTTATCATAAGATAATCAAGATAACTATGCAGTATCATGAGACAAGGACATCTCTATTCAGAGAATCATGGAATTACAGAATCAAAGAATTTTAGAATTTTGGGTTATTTCAGTGGCCCCAACCTATGCCTCAAAAGAATCTCTATTATAGCATATCCATGTTACTGTGAGGATCAAAGGAGATATTTGTAAAAAAAAATCCTCACACATAATAAGATCTCTCTAAATGCTTATTCCCTACTGTCCTTTTAAGTAAAACTTTGTTTACAAGTATTGTGTCCAACTGTAATCAGCTGTTTGGAAATGTAGTAGATTACAAGTGCCTAGAGATCATTAAACCAATGACTGATGATTATTTCTCTGGGATAGTTGGAAGGTGGAGCAAGAAGAGGGGAAGTTTAAATGAAATCAAAACTTAACAACTGTGTACAGAATTGAATTCCTACATTTAGCTATATATAGAACAGGGCCAGAAATCAAATTGCCATCATACCTAATATTGAGATTCCACAAGCTGACAATGACATTTTGTGTAGGTTTTAATTTCCCAGTAATTAATTGATAGTATTAATAATGATGATAATAATAATAGCTAACAATTATATAGCACCTATCTTGTGCTACCTTGGCATTGTAATAAAAGTTTTATGAACATTATCTAGTTTTATCCTTATAGCAATCCTGGGTGGTAGAAGCCATATTATTATTACTGTGATATGAATATGAACTAATGTTCATGTAAAGGTAACTTTTTTTGTTTTGTTTTACTTCACTTGTTCTTCACTCTTCCATATATATATATATATATATATATATATATATATATGTGTGTATATATATATATATATATATATATATATATATATATATATATATATCTCCTCTACAAGAAAAAATGATAATAGAAAGACAGTGAATTTAACAAAGGGAATTCAAACTAAATTTTTTTTTGGAAACTGAAGAGAACAGAGGTTCCAAAAGATGAGTATATGATTAATAATAATTTAGATCTAATTAGAAAAGTTAAAGCTATCTCTGGGTTTCAGTTGGAAAAATCATTTAATATTAGTCATGTTGCTTTCTGGCAACTGTTAACAGATTAATTATATTTGCACAAAGTAAACATTGAAGCAGAAAATTCTTAAAGCTGCCAGTTTCCTAATATGTAAGCCATGCATATTTTCTACAGGGACAATTAACTTAAAGAACAGTAAGAAATGAGTGCCCATAAACTGGGGGACAGCCAAGCAAATTGTGGTACATAAATTTAATGTTGTATTATTGCCTCAGAGGCAATGGTGACTTTGAAGAATTCAGACTTTGAAGGATTTGTATAAAATGATAGAAATGAGCAGAACCAAGAGAGTAATGTATATTATTACTACAACAATGTAATTGAAATTAACACTAAAAGACAGTAAAAGTCTAATTATAAGATTTAATTTTGATCTCAGATGAAGCTTATTTTCTTTCTTCTGGGGCTTAAAACTGTGCTTGGCACATAGTAAGAACTTATTAAATGTTTACTAATTGACTGATTCCTTTTAGAAGGAGGAGAAAATGGCACATGCCCTCATATAATCATTGTGTTTGTCATTTTTACTTTATTGTTCAGGGTCACAACTCCACACAGGTTTATATAAATTAATGTGGGGATGATGGAAAATTTGGCAATTGTAAAAGATATTAAATATTCTTCTAAGATTTAATTTTTTTTAATAAAAATAAACAAGCACATCAATTTCATTTAGCACATAAATTTTCCTTCTTTAAAAATTGGTAAAATAATATGTATACCAAAATGTTTTCAAATAAATTTCTTCATGATTTGTTATCATTAGATATTTAATTTATGTGCTTATTGTACCTATATACTCAGGTTGACATAAAAATTTCTCAGGCAAAAAGAGAGACAGAGACAGAGAGAGAAAGAGTGAGACAAAGAGAGAGAGAGAGAAGGAGAGAGAGAGACATAGATAGAGACAGAGAAAGAGATTGATCATAAAATGATATGAAAAAAAAAATGAAATAGAATAAAACCTTAAAAATAAAAGTAGCAACTCAGAAATATGTAGCATTTGTTCCACTCTGTCATTCTCATCTAATCTTTGGACCTGTGACTCTGCTTTTGTTAAACAATGAACAAAAATTCAAGGTAAAAAGAAATAAAATGCTGATATCATCCAAGCATTCCAACATTTTATCCTTGTCAATTATACATATAGAATAGGCCTGCCTGACTCCATTAATATTTAGTCAGCTGTGTAAGTTCCCTACTTCCAGAAGCAGAAAAATGATTTGAGAACACAGCTGCCATAGTAAGCAAAGGGCACATAAATAATTTGTATACCTTGTTATCTGGAAGATCACTTTGCTGGGTCTCCCTAGAAGCCATAGAATCATTGTAGAACATGCTTGGCTCTAATAATATTCTTTTAGCATGGTCTCTTGTTGTGATTGAAGAGGGATGTTAGCGGTCAAGGGGGCAGAGTTAACATAGTGTTGCAGAGAGGATTTTAAACAAACACAAAAGAATAGAAAATTAAGTCTGAATAAGTGTTCCTTCAGTGTGGGGCCTATTGAATACATATGCCACAGCTGAGTGAGCATGCATTAGAGCCATTTATGATGGATACTGTTCTGTGCCCTTGTTGTTGTAGAGTATGATGATGGGTTAATTGGATGATAGCAGGGCAAGTAATCAGGGTTACCCATGATGACTGGTAGGATGTTGGCTGTAGACAGTACTTCATTATTAGAAGTCTTTTCCACTGCAAACAAAATCAGAAATGGTCTATTTCTTGAGGAAAGGAAAGCAGTAGTGTCAGTTCAAAAACAGCCAGTGTCTTATAGGTGAATCATCCTTTCAGGATAAAATGAAAGAATTTTTATTTGATTGTTTGTTTCCACATCCTTTTTAACAACATCATGTTGTTATAGCATCAAGTCATTCAACCTAGCCTTCCCTCATTAATATGATGTGGAAATTCATTTTTAAAATAGTGTCTTTAAGTCATTCCCTGATTTATTAATTGTTATTCTCTCTTTGTTTCTCTGATAGATTGTTTGTTTCTCTATGATGACCAAAAAAGTGAAGATAAAAGCTAAACAATTCTATATCTTGCATGCCACCTTTTGAATACTTGGAAGTAGCTGGATTTTTGTATAAGTTTCAGTTCAGATGTAGACACTATGATGATAAAGTGACCGTGTCTTTCAATGAATTTTTGAAAAATACTGTTTCAAGGCCACTTTGAAGACAGAAAGAATTATGTTCCACCATCATAAATCCCCCCTTATCTAAATTTTGTCTCTTCCTAGACACTCCATTTAACCTTCATCTTCTTGTATCAAAGGATAAATACATTTAATCTTTGTATCTGTTTCCCCTTGACAGCAATTTAACTACTTTTAGAGTGTTGTTTTTTTGAGTCCAAATCTTTTACCTAACCACTTCCTCTTAAAGGTAGGTCTTTTCTTTCTCTTTCCAGTGAAGAAAATTAGTTCTGCTTAATCTTCCCACATACCATCTGTCCATTGCCTGAAAGCTTTTTTTTTTCTCCCAGCTATTTTGCTTACCCCAAAGAACCAAAGGAAAAATGAAAAGAAGAGAAATAGACTCAAGTTATTATTAAAAAAAAAAGCACATTGCTTACTTGAGTAAATAAACTCTAGGAAGACTGTCCTTTAGTTGCAAATGAGTGCTTGCTGTAAAGATACATTGCCAATGGTCACAGAATTAAAACTGGAAGGGATCTTAGAGATTCCCTAGGTTAGCATAATTAAAACAAGAAAATGCTAACTGCATCAGCTATGTCTATCATATTTGACTTTTATTACGTTTCTGGCTTGGGCCAAAATAAGATTATGCATTCTTACTTGATCAAAAATTGTTAACAGGAGACAGAAAAATGGTTGATATTGATTTTTAATTTTTTTTCCTATCTTTTTTATGCCACATTAATTTCTGAATATGTAGCACTCCTTTTCTCCTCCACAGTTAGAAATCCCTTATTAAGAGGATTGTAAATTGAAAAAAAAGTAATTTAGAAATAATAGCTAAATACATTAATAATATTTGACAATATATGTGATGTTACAGATCCATATCTTTTCCATTGTAAGAAAATAAGAGAGGGAGGGGAATGAATTACATGGTCCTTATTTATTATTCTTTCTATTTCTCTTCTATCCTCACTTCATTTTACATTGCTTTATTTACTCTATGTATTGTGCTTCTAGTTGTAGTTAATTCACTATGCTGCTCTTTCAACTATTTTGTATATTTTTTTCATTTATTCACTTTACATTTTTTGCTGCATATATTTGTATATGAATTTATCTTCTCTATTAGGACTCTTTTCCAGTAAATTTTTTTCACACTTTGTATTTTTGACCTCCAGGACTTACTACACTCTTTATAGGAGCTTAAAAAGTATTTGCTAATTAACTAATTGATAGAAGAATAGTTAGAATCTGTTATTTGGTCATATAATCACTTAGCAAAACTCATCAAGAATTTACAACTATATGTAGACCACTATAAAAGAACAAAGGGAGTTTAGTGAAAGGAACAAACAATTATTAAATGTCTACTACATGTCAAGTGCTATACTAAATATTTTTTCAAATATTATCACATATGATTCTCAAAACAACCAAAAGGTAGGTACTCATATTTTCTCCATTTTTATAGTTGAGGGGAAAAGTAGGCAGACAGGGTTAAATGACTTTTCCAGAATCAAATATCTAGTTAACAGCTGAGGCTAAATGAGCTGAAATCTTCCTGACAGGACCAGCAATCTATCCATTCTGCAGCCTCTGAGTTAAGAAAAGAAAAAAAAATAGATCCTGCTCTCATCAATTAAAAAAAAAAAATTAACCACTTAGTACATATAAGACATTCTGTTGGGCACTACAGATATAAATACAGAGTGAAACCTACTATGAAGGAAGTGAGAGTCTGATACTTTATACATTTTAATAAGGCTATTTAAATAATATGAAACATTTATAATACATATCCTAGTATCTTAATGTAGCAATTTTAATGTTCCATTTTTTTTGATGAATTTTCCTTAAAAGATACACTTCTTGTCATCTAAGAAAGAGCTTCCCTCCATTTCTGTGATATAAGTTGTTTATGATCCAAAGCTTCAAAACAGGAGATTATTTCAGTAACATATCTTCTGCCATTCTCATAAGTTATCACAAAATATTTAAAGAATTCTCAAAATATATCTAATCTCAATTAAAGTCCAAATTGAATATATATATATTTGAAAGTTCCATACCCCAAAACCTCAACTCTTTAGAATATGGCTGAGAATGAGGAAGTAAGCTAAAACAGCTCCTGGAAATTAAAGAAGTACTTATGCACTCATATTTAACTTATTACATTCATAGAATTTTTGGATCTTGAGAGATTCATCTAGACAGTTCTTTAAGAATTCATTTAGCAGTTAATATTTTCAATACTGTTTTATTTTCCCAATATATACAAAGATAATTTTGAACATTCATTTTTGTAAAACATCAATCTGATATAAGTTAAATATGTGCAACTCTTTTAAATATATTTCCATATTTGTCACGTCACATGTCACAAAATCAGATGAAAAAGGGAAAAAAAATGAGAAAGAAGAAAACAGAAACAAGAAACAGTCCCCATAGTTTTCTCTCTCAATGAGAATGTTATTTTCCATCCTAAATCTATAAGATTTGCCTTGGACATAATCTGGTTGTTACTATGTACATTATCCTCTTGGTTAATCTTTATTTTATTTTTATAATATCCCAGCAAACTTCATTAGCATAGCTTTTTATTTTTATTAAATTTATTTATTTTAATACCCATTGCTCTAAGAATTATGTTGGGAGAGGAAAATCAGAGTTAAAAGGAAAAATCATAGGAGAGATTAAAAAAGAGAAAAGAAAAAAAAAAAAAAAAAGAAGTGAACATAGCATGTTTTGATTTATATTCAGTCTCCATAGTTCTTTTTCTACGTGCAAATGGCCTTTTCTGTACAAAGTCTATTGTGATGGATTTGAATCACTGAACAATGAGAAGAACCAAGTCTTTAATAGTTGGTCATCACACATACTGGTTATTATTGTGTACATTGGTTCTGTATCTTTCACTCAGCATAAGTTCATGTAAATCTTTGCAGGCCTTTAAAAAATCAGCTTGCTCATCATTTTTATAGAACAATAATATACCATTACCTTCATACCACAACCATTCCTCAATTGATTGGCAACTATTTATTTTCAAATTATTTTGCTGCCATGAAAAGAGCTGCTATAAACATTTTTGCACATGTGGATCTTTTCCTCTCCTTTATGATTTTTTAGGATACAAACCCAAGAATGGCACTTCTAGGTGGAAGGAGATGCAGAGTTTTATAGTTCTTTGGGCATACCTCCAAATTGCTTTCCAGAATGGTTGGATCAGTTCACAACTCCACTAACAATGCATTAGTGTCCCAATTTTCCCACATCTCTTCTAACATTTATCATTATCTTTTCCTGTCATCATAACTAATCTGAGGAGTGTGAAGTGGTACCTCAGAGTTGTTTTAATTTGCATTTCTCAAATCAATAGTGATTTAGAGTATTTTTTCATATAACCAAAGATGATTTTAATTTCATCATCTGAAAATTGTCTGTTCCTATAATTGGCCATTCATCAATTGGAGAATAACTTGTATTCTTATAAGTTTGACAGAGTTCTTTATATGGTTTAGAAATGAGATATTATTAGAAACTCTTAGCTGTAAAGGTTTTTCCCATTTTTGTACTTGGCTTAATCTTATTTATGTTGGTTTTGTTTGTGTAAAAACCTTTGTACTTTAACGTAATCAAAATTGTCCATTTTGCCTTTCATAATTTTCTTTAATTCTTCTTTAGTCCTTCTCCAAATTCTTCCCTTCTCCAAAGATCTGATAAATAAATAATTCCTTGTTCTTCTAATTCGTTTATTACTTCTCCTAATTTCTTTATAGCACTATGACAACAAATCATGTTCCCATTTTGACCTTATTTTGGTATGGAGTGTGAGATGTAGGTCTATGCTGAGTTTCTGACATATCATTTTCCAGCTTTCCCAGCAGTTTTGGTCAAATAGTGATTTCTTATTCCAGAAGCTGGAGTTTGGGGGGTTATCAAATACTATCTTGTTATAGGCTATGATTATTGTGTTGTATATATCTAATCTATTTCATTGATCTACCACTTTGTTTTTTAATGAGTACCAAGTGGTTTTGATGACTGTTGCTTTATAATATAGTTTTAGGTTTGGTACTACTACTAAGCCACCATCTTTTTTTTTTTTTTTTTTCTTTAATTCCCTTGAAATCCTTGACCTTTTTTTTTTTTCCCTCACAGATGAATGTTGTTATTATTTTTTCTAATTCTAGAAAATTATATTTTTTCAGTTTGATTGGTTTAGAACTGAAATGGGTGCCATGAAGTAGACCTATTTAGGGAGAATTGTCATTTTTATTATATCAGCTTAACCTACCTATGAACAATTGATATTTTCCAATTGTTTAGATCTTACTTTATTTGTGTGAGAAATATTTTACAATTATTTTCATATAATTCTTGGGTGTTTCTTGGCAGGTAGACTCTCAAATATGTTATTGTGTCTACAGTGATTTTAAATAGTATTTCTGTTTCTATCTCTTCCTGATGGGCTTTGTAAGTAATATATAGAAATGCTGATGATTTCTATGAGTTTGTTTTATATTGCAACTTTGCTAAAGTTGTGAATTATTTTCAGTAGGTTTTTAGATGATTTTCAAGGATTCTTTGAGTATATCATCATATAATTTGCAAAGAGTGCTAGTTTTATTTTCTCATCGCCTATTCTAATTCCTTTTGTTTTCTTTTCTTATTGTTCAAGATAACATTTCTAGTACAATGTTGAATAATACTGGTGATAATGAGCATCCTTGTTTCATCTCTGATCTTATTGGAAATGCATTCAGCTTCTCTCCATTAAAAATAAAGCTTCCTATAGGTTTTAGATAGTTATTGTTTATTATTTTAAGGAAACCTGCCCTTATCTCTATGCTCATTAATGTTTTTTAATAGGAATGTGTGTTATATTTTGTCAAAAGCTTTTTATGCATCTATTGAGATAATCATATAATTACTATTGGTTTTGTTATTGATATGGCTGATTATGGTAATAGTTTTCCTGATATTGAACCAGCTCTGCATTTCTGATATAAGACCCACTTGGTCACAGTGTATTATCCAACTGATAAATTGCTGTAATTTTTTGCTAATATTTTATTTAAAATTTTTGCATCAATATTTATTAAGGAGATTGGTCTGTAATTTTCTTTCTCTGTTTTGGCTCTTCCTGATTTAGGTATCAGTGCCATAATTGAGTCATAAAAGGAATTTGACAGGACTACTTCTTTACCTATTTTTCCACTATACTTTATATAGTATTGAAATTAATTGTTCTTTAAATGTTTGGTAGAATTTACTTGTGAATCCATCTGGCCCTGGAGATTTTTCTTAGATAGTTCATTAATGACTTGTTCGATTTTTGTTTTCTAAATTGGGTCTATTTAAGTAATTTATTTCCACTTCTGTTAATCTGGGAAATTTATATTTTTGTAATATTCATCCATTTGAGATAGATTATTAGCCTTGCTGTCATACAGTTGGGCAAAATAACTATTTTCTTTTTATTTTGAATTATTTTTCATTGATGTAAGTTCACCCTTTTCATGTTTGATGCTGCTGATTTTTTTTTTTCTTTTCTTTTCTTTTCCTGATCAAATTAATCAAAGGTTTATCTATTTTATTATTTTTTCATAAAAACAACTCTGTCTTCTTTATTAATACCATAGTTTTCTTAGTTTCAATTTTATTCATCTCTCCTTTGAGAGAATATTTTTAGTCTCAAAATTTCTAATTTTGCATTTAATTGGAGGATTTTAATTTGTTCTATTCTAGCTTTTCTTAGTCACATGGCCAAATCATTGATCTTCTTTTCTCTATTTTATTCATATAGCTATTTAGAGATACAAAATTTCCTCTAAGAAGTGCTTTGGCTGCATCCCATAGGCTTTTGTATGTTGTCTCATTATTGTCATTCTTTTGTATGAAATTATAGTTTTTGTGATTTGTTGTTTAAACCACTTATTTTTTAGAATTAGATTAATTTCCAATTAGTTTTTCATCTATCTTTTTACACCTTTAATAAATATAATTTTTATTACATTATGATCTGAAAAGGAAGCATTTACTGTTTCTGCCGTTATGCATTTCATTGTGACCACTAGATGGTCAGTTTTGGTACATATGCCATGTACTGCCAAGAAAAAAAAAAAAAAAAAAAAAAAAAAAGAAGAAGCATTCTTTTCATCCCTATTCAGTTTTCTTCAGAGGTTGGTCTATCATATCTAGGTTTTCTAGGATCTTATTATCTTCACTAGTTTTTTCTTGTTTATTTTGTGGTTAGATTTGTCTGATTCTGAGAGGTGAAAGTGAGGTTCCCCACTAGTATAATTGTTCTATTTCTTCCTGTAACTGGCTTAAAATATTCTCTAGGAATTTGGTTGTCTACCACTTGGTGTATACACATTTGATATCATTACTACTTCATTGTTTATGGTTACGTTTATCAAGATGTACTTTCCTTCCTTATCTCTTTTAATAAGATCCATTTTTACTTTTGATTTATCTGAGATCAGAATTGTTAACCCTGCCTGGTTTTTTTTTTTTTAACTTCAGCTGAAGTATTTCTGTTTCAGCCTTTTATCTTTACTCTGTATGTATCTCTCTCTGTGTCAAATGTTTTTTTTTTCCTTGTAAACAACATATTATAGAATTCTGCTTTTTAATTCACTCTACTAATTGCTTCCTTTTTTATGGGAGAATTCATCCCATTCACATTAACAATTATGATTACCAACTGTATATTTCCCTCCATCTTATTTTCTCCCCAGTGTATGATTTCATTTTCTCTTTACACCTTTTTCTTAGTAGTGTGATTTTTTTTTAACCCACCCATCACTACCTTATCTCCTAATACCTTCCCCCTTCCTTTAGTAGTGTTTGTTGTACCTACCCACACACCAACTTATCTCATGTCACACCTCCCCTCTTCTCTTAGTATTGCTAATTTTTAACTCATTCCACCCACTATATTATCTTCATCTCTCCTTCACTCCTCTCTTACCTTTGCCCCTAGTGTTTTTGCCTCCCTCCTATTCAGTCATTTCCTTTTCTTTCCTCTTTCTCCTCCTACTTCTGTATAGGGTTAGATAAATTTCTCCACAAATGAATGTTTGTTTTTTTTTTAAAACGTGCACAATTCTTTATTTTTAAAATTTTTATTATAACTAACTTTTTTATTGACAGTACATATGCCTGGGTAATTTTTTACAACATTATCCCTTGCACTCAACTTCTTTTCCGACTTTTCCCTTCCCTCCCTCCACCCCCTCCCCTAGATGGCAGGCAGTCTTTTACATGTTAAATATGTTATAGTATATCCTAGATAAAATATATGTGTGCAGAACCAAACAGTTCTCTTGTTGCACAGGAAGAATTGGATTCAGAAGTTAAAAAATAACCTGGGAAGAAAAATAAAGATGCAAACAGTTTACACTCATTTTCCAGTGTTCCTTCTCTGGGTGTAGCTGATTCTGTTCATCATTGATCAATCAGAACTGAATTAGATCTTCTCTTTGTTGAAGAGATCCACTTCCATCAGAATACATCCTCATACAGTATTGTTGTTGAAGTGTATAATGATTTCCTGGTTCTGCTCATTTCCCTGAGCACACAAATAAATGATTCGAGCCAAAACTGATGAGCCCAAGCTTCAGCAATACTCATTTCCCTCCCTTCTTTCCCTGGATTATAATATGTCTTTTGCCCCCTCTTCATGGGTACTAATTGTTCCATCATACTTCTTCTTTTCACTTTTTCCAGTACAGATCTTTTTCTAGCTCCCAATATATATTTTTTTTGGTTACATCACATCAGAGTACATTCATATCCACACCCTCAGTCTGTGTGACAAATGCAGTTCTCAAGAGTTACAAATATCATTTTCCTATCTCAGGATGTATTTTACCTTTCAGTAAATGAAATGTAACATTTTCACCTTTCAATAATATATATTTCCTCCTGTTTCCCTTTCTTTGTTTCTTTGTGTCCTGTGTTTGTAGATTAAACGTTCTGGTTGGTTCATTTTTTTTTTTTTGTTTGTTTGTTTGTTTGCTTGTTTATTTCCAAAAGAAATGATTGAAACTCCTTAATTCATTGATGATTCATCTCCTCCCCTGAAAGATGATACTGAGTCTTTCTGGGTAGTTAATTCTTGGTTGTAACCCCAAGTACTTTGCCTTCCAGAATATGGTATTCCAGGCCCTACAATCTTTTATTGTAGGAGCTGCCAGATCCTGGGTAATCCTGACTGTTACTACTTAATATTTGAATTATTTTTGCTGGCTGCTTGCAATAATTTTTTTTTTTCTTGAAATTGTAGTTTTTGAGTTTTGTGATAATGTTCCTTAGGATTTTCTTTGTGGAATCTCTTTCCAAAGGTGATCAATGGATTCTTTCAATGAGTATTTCTCCCTCTGTTTCTAGAATACAGGAGTAGTTTTCCTTAATGATCTTTTTGAAGAATGATATCTGGGATCTTTTTATTTTTATTTATTTTTATTTTTTTTGATCATTAACTTTAGGTACACCCATAATTTTTAAACTGTTTTCTTCTGGCTCTATTTTCCAGGTCATCTGTTTTTCCAATGATTTTTTTTTCTCTTTCTTTCATTCTTTTAATTTGATTGATTTTTGCTGTCCCACAGAATCATTGACTTTCATTTGCCCTATTCTTATTTTTAATGTGTGATTTTCTTCAGTTAGATGTTGTATCTCTTTTCCATTTGGTTAATTCTACTTTGTAAGGAGTTGTTTTCTTCAGACATTTTTTTCCCCTTCCTTTTCCAAGCTATTGACTCTCTCATGAATATCTCTCATTTCCTTTCTTATTTATTTTTTTTTTCTGCTTCTCTTATTTGCTTCTTTGAGTCTTTTATGAGCATCTCCAAGAAGCCTCTTTGGGCTTGAGACCAATTCATATTACTCTTTGATATTTCTTCTATGGACATTTTGTTCTCATCTGAGTTTGTATTTTGATCTGCTCTTTAACCATAATAGTTTTTTTCTGATCAAGTTTTTTTTTTTTTTTTTTTTTTTTTTTTTTTTTGTTTGTTTGTTTGTTTTTGTTTTGTTTTGTTTTGTTTTGTTTTGTTTTTTCTGTTTCTGGATCATTTTCTTTCCTTTTCTTTTAGTATTTACTTTAAAAAAAATTTTATGGTTGAGCTTTGCTTCTGGGTTATGGGGGCACTATCTCAAGCTTTCTGTGCAGCTGTGAGCCTTGGCTTTGAGCATAGGGGCCCCTTGTGTTTGCAGAGGGTATCTTTGCTTGCTCTTTTCAGGAAATAACCTGGTTTCCCAGAGTTTGCCTTCTGAGGTGGCTCTGGAAACTGCCCCAATTATTTGCTCTTTTACTGCACCAGGACTGAGGTTCTTATTTGCTAATTTCATGTGATTAAAATCTTCTTGCTGGCTTTCCTAGAGTCAATCTGAGCTGGGATGACCATGCCAGGAAGACTGACCTTTCTTGAAGTTTTAGTTTTTCTAGTCTATCTTGAGCTAGAAAGTGGTTTCATTCCATCAGACTCTATACAGAGGTTTGGTTTCATGTGATTTTCTAGGGAAACTGGGAGAACCTGAGCAGGTTCCTGGCTTTACTCTGCCATTTTATCTCCCCTAGTGGTTAATCCTTAATCATCATTTTAACAAATTTTATTATTTTGAAAGTGTTTAGAAGAATAGCTAACATATCAGATCACCGATTTAAAGGGGAAATAAAAAATGAAAAAAACAAAACAAAACAAAACAAAAAACCCACCTTGAAGATTGGAGTTAAATTTAATTCCTGATCTCACTTCTAATAATTTAGATTTCAATCTATTAGTGCCTTCTCATTCATCCTATATGATACTTCTCCCTCTTTTCCTATAACTCTTCTATTATATTGTTATTTTCTCAGTACTCCAATTAGATTGTCTGGACCCAGGAAAGAAATCAGTTGAGCACTGGATGAAGCTCCTTCTATGTACCAGAACTCATGGGAGCCAATGAGAAATGGAAGTGCTAAGTGTTTAATGAGTAGTGTTGATGTTTGAAACTGAAAAGAAAATGTCAGGTGTTTAACTGGTAAAGGAGGTATGAAATGATCTAGAGATTGCTGGAACTCTGTCTTCCCAGAAGTCAACTGGAGTCAGGATCACTAAATGTCTTTATTTTTGATCTTTTACGGTCAAGGTCAGGGGATTAGATCTAGCAATCTCCACACACACCTTCCTCCCTCAAATGCCAGGACAGAGAGAGAGAGAGAGTGCCTCAATTTCCTCTTCCTCCTCCTACCCCCTGCCCCACACATCACTTCTACCTCTTTGTCCCACCAATCAAGTCAGCACAGAATAGTTGGGGAGGGTCAACCTTCAAACAAGTTAATAGAGAACCGTCCAATTGGCAATTAGTCTCACATGCTCCATTATCCAAGTGCATTTGCTCAGTTCTAGCCCTTTACATCTCCCCCTTTCTTTTGTTTTAGACCACAGGTGGTCATGCCATCCCTGACTTTTCAGGGAGGTGAGAACCCCAAAAAAGGATGTGATCACCTTCCCCCTGACCTCTCAGGAGGGCAGATGAAAGCACTAAAAAGGAGATAATCATGCCCTCCCCTACATCTCAGGAAGGGAGATGAAAAGCACCAAAGGGAAGTGGGGATTGCTGGCGGGTTTCTAGGTTGAAGGGCCTTATTAGAGACAAGTATGCACAAACCCATCAGCATGGGAGTTACTACACAAGCACATAGCAATAATGCAAAGGCTATTAGTGATGACTCTCCCCACAGTCAGTGCAGGCTCGATGTGTGTAAAAAACATGAATTGTACATGCAAGTAGTGATATAACAAACAATATAAATCAACACGGTTTTGTAAAAGATTTCCAGAAGTCCTAGAAGGAGGGTATGGCAACCAAGAGATAGTCCAAAATCAATATATTGTCCATTGTTTCATGTGTTAGGGAATCCAATGATCCCTACAGGTTTTTGAAGTCCCGCATCAGTCGTTTTATATATTAGGGAATCCAATGATCTCTACAGGTTTTTGAAGTCCCACAACAGTCTTTTTATATGTTAGGGAATCCAATGATCCCTACAGGTTTTGCAGTCCTGCAACAGTCTTATGATGCCTCAGAGAATCCGATGACTCCTGAGGACTTTCAAGTCCTACAATAGTCTTATGATGTCTCAGAGAATCCAATGATTCCTGAGGACTTTCAAGTCCAACAATTTTTGATGTCCATGAGTCAAACGCCATAACTGCCGGGTTCTTTCAGTGGTAGGTACAGTCAGCAACAGAACCAACTGATATTTCTTGGGTCTTCTCCTTTGTTTCAAGGGTCTGCTTCATCTCTCTCCAATGGACAAGGTGAATACGACTTGTTGGGACCCATCTGAATCCTTCTCCATCTGTGGAGATACAAGCAAACCCTCTCCCCCAATCAGTTACCTATCTGGTCCCTTCCATTCACCACTTTCTGGGTCTCTCCACATCACCTGGTGATTATCTAAAGAAAGTGGAGCTGCTAGCACTGGACACTGCCCTTCCGGGGGGTTATAAAACCTGTCTGTTGGAGACAGTGCATCTTTGTCAAAAATTTAAAAATTAATGGTATAGAGAACTAAATTTAGTAGTTCTCTAGGGTTACCCATGGCTCCCCCTTTCTTTTGTTTTTGGAGGAGTGCCTTAATATCTCTGTTTCTAGCCCAGCTAGCTCAGTCGGTAGAGCATGAGACTCTTAATCTCAGGGTCATGGGTTCAAGCCCCTCATTGGGCACCAAAATGCTGGAATTCTTTCTTCCCAGAAATCAGCCAGAGTCAGGATCACTAAACGTCTTTATTCTTGATCTTTTACAGTTAAGGTCAGGGGATTAGATCTAGCAATCTTCACACACACCTTCCTCCCTCAAATGCCAGGACAGAGAGAGAGAGAGAGAGAGAGCGCCTCAATTTCCTCTTCCTCCTCCTACCCCCCCCACGTCACTTCCCCCTTTTTGTCCCACCAATCAAGTCAGCACAGAATAACTGGGAAGCTACCCCTTCAAACAAGTTATTAGAGAACCATCCAATTAGCAATTAGTCTCATGTGCTCCATTATCCAAGTGCATTTGCTCAGTTCTAGACCTTTATAAGAGATGAATAGATGACAAGAACAAAAATCTAGATTTAATATGATTAATATTAAAGCTGAAGAGTACTTCTAAAGCTTGACTATTAAAGTTTAAAGAGTGATGGTAGAAATTGTTGTTCAATGGTTTTTCATTTGTGTCTAATACTTCATGACCCCATTTGGTATTTTCTTGGAAAAAATAGTTGAATCCTTTAATATGTCCTTCTCTAGATCACATTACATATGAGGAAACTGAGGTAAGCAGCATTAAATGATTTGCCCAGTGTCACATAGCTAGTAAGCATCTAAGGATAAGTATGAACTGAGGAAGGGAAGCCTTCCAGGTCTGGTAATCTATACACTGTGCTACTCAGATGCCCAAAGGTAGTAAGGAGAATGTTAACTCAGTCTTTGGGATTTGAAAGTTAGGATTACTATGAGTATCAGACTGTAGAAGAAATGTGAGAAGATAATTATATGCTAAGAAAAAGTTTGCTAATCATTTGGAAGAAAGTTCCAGAGGAGACAGTACAATTGGAAGGCAGCAGAGGACAAGGATATGGATTAATATGGGTTGAGAAGGTTAATAATAAGACTATGGGAAAAAAGTAGTAAAGAGAAACTCTTTCAACCAGACAGCAGGTCATGGAAGAAGATGGCCTAAATCACAGAGGTGAAAAGAAGTGGTTGCAAGCAAATTTTCTAGTCATGATGTAAATCCTCTCTGAAACTGCCCTCGGCAAAGTAGAGATCTCAAAGGCTTTATAAATACCAGTGATCTTGCAAGCTCTGACAGAGCAATTCTAATTTGCTAAAAGAGTTTCAGATGTGTTCTTAAAAATGGACTGTGTCTAGTATGCAGATGATCATAACAGACATGAACATTTAATAAATCAAAGATATTTCTCAAAAAAGTCCTGTATGCTCCTCTGTTGGTTCTTCAGAGAGTGGCAGAAGAGAAGAAAAGAAATCAGATGCTGCAAAGGGTTATAGAGTTTTTTGATCACATATTAACATTACTTTAGCTCTTACTATTTTAAATTTAAGATCCCTATCCAATGGTCTTCAAATTCACATGCTGTTAGATGAGGTATGTCATTTCAGTTGCAACATTCTTATTATAAATAAAATCAGAAGAAAATAGTATGTTGCGCATAGTGAGAATACTATGATGTGGTCCACATTCAGTTCCCATAGTCCTCTCAATGAGTGTAGCTAATTCTCTTCATCACTGAACAAGTAGAATTGGTTTTAATCATCTCATTGTTCAAGAGAGCCACGTGCATCAAAATTGATCATCGTATATAGTATTGTTGTTGCCATGTACAATGATCTCCTAGTCCTGCTCATTTCACTCCACATCAGTTCCTGTAAGTCTCTCCAGGCCCCTCTGAAATCATCCTGCTGACTGTTTCTTTTTTTTTTTTTTTTTCCATTTTCTTTTTTCTTTTTTTTTTTTATTATATATATATATATATATATATATATATATATATATATATATATATATATATTATAATATATCCCTTGTATTCATTTTTCCAAATTACCCCTCCTCCCTCTATTCCCTCCCCCCGACGACAGGCAATACCATACATTTTACATGTGTTACAATATAGTCTAAGTACAATACATGTGTGTGAATATCATTTTCTTGTTGCACAATAAACATTAGAATCCGAAGGTACATGTAACCTGGGCAGACAGATATTAGTGCTAACAATTTACATTCACTTCCCAGTGTTTTTTCTCTGGCTGTAGCTACCTCTGTCCATCATTGATCAACTGGAAGTGAGTTGGATCTTCTTTATGTTGAAGATTTCCCCTTCCATCAGAATACATCCTCATACAGTATTGTTGTTGAAGTGTACAGTGATCTTCTGGTTCTGCTCATTTCACTCAGCATCAGTTGATTTAAGTCTCTCCAACCCTCTCTGTATTCCTCCTGCTGGTCATTTCTTACCGAGCAATAATATTCCATAACTTTCATATACCACAATTTACCCAACCATTCTCCAACTGATGGACATCCATTCATCTTCCAGTTTCTAGCTACAACAAAAAGAGCTGCCACAAACATTTTGGCACATATATGACTCTTTCCGCTCTTTAGTATTTCTTTGGGATATAATCCCAGTAGTAGCGCTGCTGGGTCAAAGGGTATGCACAGTTTGATAACTTTTTGGGCATAATTCCAGATTGCTCTCCAGAATGGCTGGATTCTTTCACAACTCCACCAGCAATGTACTAATGTCCCAGTTTCCCCACATCCCCTCCAACATTTGTCATTATTTGTTCCTGTCATCTTAGCCAATCTGACAGGTGTGTAGTGGTATCTCAGAGTGGTCTTAATTTGCATTTCTCTGATCAGTAGTGATTTGGAACACTCTTTCATGAGAGTGGATATAGTTTCAATTTCTTCCTCTGAGAATTGTCTGTTCATATCCTTTGACCATTTATCAATTGGAGAATGGTTCGGTTTCTTATAAATTATGGTCAGTTCTCTATATATTTTGGAAATGAGACCTTTGTCAGAACCTTTGTTTTTAAAAATATTTTCCCAATTTGTTACTTCCCTTCTAATCTTGTTTGCATTAGTATTATTTGTACAGAAACTTTTTAGTTTGATGTAATCAAAATCTTCTATTTTGTGATCAATAATGATCTCTAGTTCTCCTCTGGTCATAAATTCCTTCCTCCTCCACAAGTCTGAGAGGTAGATTATCCTCTGTTCCTCTAATCTATTTATTATCTCCCTCTTTATGCCTAAATCATGGACCCATTTTGATCTTATCTTGGTATATGGTGTTAAGTGTGGATCCATATCTAATTTCTGCCATACTAATTTCCAGTTTTCCCAACAGTTTTTTCCGAATAATGAATTTTTATCCCTAATGTTGGAATCTTTGGGTTTGTCAAAGATTAGATTGCTATAGATGTACCCTTTTTTGTCCTTTGTATCTATATCTGTTCCACTGATCTACCGGTCTATTTCTTAGCCAATACCAAATGGTTTTGGTGACTGCTGCTATATAATATAGCTTTAGATCAGGTACACTTAGACCACCTTCCTCTGAGTTTTTTTTCATTAGTTCCCTTGCAATTCTTGACCTTTTATTCTTCCATATGAATTTTGTTGTTATTTTTTCTAGGTCATTAAAATAGTTTCTTGGGAGTCTGATTGGTATAGCACTAAATAAATAGATTAGTTTGGGGAGTATTGTCATCTTTATTATATTCGCTCGGCCTATCCAAGAGCACTGAATGTCTTTCCAATTATTTAAATCTGATTTTATTTTTGTGGCAAGTGTTTTGTAATTTTTCTCATATAATTCCTGACTTTTCTTTGGTAGATGGATTCCCAAATATTTTATACTCTCAACATTTGTTTGGAATGGAATTTCTCTTTGTATCTCTTGCTGTTGCATTTTGTTAGTGATATATAAAAATGCCGAGGATTTATGTGGATTTATTTTGTATCCTGCC
Source organism: Sminthopsis crassicaudata (assembly GCF_048593235.1). Lineage (NCBI taxonomy): Eukaryota > Metazoa > Chordata > Mammalia > Dasyuromorphia > Dasyuridae > Sminthopsis > Sminthopsis crassicaudata. The sequence continues at coordinate 423,396,286 of NC_133620.1, read as the reverse complement.
ACTTTGCTGAAATTTTGAATTATTTCTAGTAGCTTTTTAGCAGAGTCTTTGGGGTTCTCTAAGTATACCATCATGTCATCTGCAAAAAGTGATAGTTTAATTTCCTCATTTCCTACTCTAATTCCTTGAATCTCTTTCTCGGCTCTTATTGCCGAGGCTAGCGTTTCTACTACTATATTGAATAGTAATGGTGATAGTGGGCAACCTTGTTTCACTCCTGATCTTACTGGGAAAGGTTGCAGTTTATTTCTATTGCATATTATGCTTACTGACGGTCTTAAATATATACTCCTGATTATTCTAAGGAATAATCCATTTATTCCTATACTCTCAAGAGTTTTTAGTAGGAATGGATGTTGGATTTTGTCAAATGCTTTTTCTGCATCTATTGAGATGATCATATGGTTCTTATTAATTTGATTATTAATATGGTCAATTATATTAATAGTTTTCCTAATATTAAACCAGCCCTGCATTCCTGGAATAAATCCTACTTGATCATAGTGTATTATCTTGGAGATGATTTTCTGAAGTCTTTTTGCTAATATCTTATTTAAGATTTTAGCATCAATATTCATTAAGGAGATTGGTCTATAATTTTCTTTCTCAGTTTTCGATCTACCAGGTTTAGGTATCAGTACCATGTCTGTGTCATAAAAGGAATTTGGTAGGACTCCTTCATCCCCTATTTTTTCAAATAATTTATATAACATTGGGGCTAATTGTTCTTTAAATGTTTGGTAGAATTCACATGTGAATCCATCTGGCCCTGGGGATTTTTTCCTGGGGAGTTGATTAATAGCTTGTTCTATTTCTTTTTCTGAAATGGGACTATTTAAGCAATTTATCTCCTCCTCTGTTAATCTAGGGAGCCTATATTTTTGGAGGAAGTCATCCATTTCACTTAAGTTATCAAATTTATTGGCATAAAGTTGGGCAAAGTAATTCCTTATTATTTCTCTAATTTCCTCTTCATTGGTGGAAAGATCCCCCTTTTCATTTGTAAGACTATCAATTTGATTTTCCTCTTTATTTTTTTTGATCAAATTTACCAAAGGTTTATCTATTTTATTGGCTTTTTCATAAAACCAACTCTTGGTTTTATTTATTAATTCAATAGTTTTTTTACTTTCAATTTTATTGATTTCTCCTTTTAATTTTTGTATTTTGAGTTTAATTTTTGTTTGGGGGTTTATAATTTGGTCTTTTTCTAGCCTTTTAAGTTGTAAGCCCAATTCGTTAATCTTCTCTTTCTCAATTTTCTTCAAATAAGCCTCTAAAGATATAAAATTTCCCCTTATTACCGCTTTAGCTGCATCCCAAAGATTTTGATATGATGTCTCATCATTATCATTATCTTGGGTGAAATTGTTAATTGTTTCTATAATTTGCTCTTTCACCCAGTCATTCTTTAAGATGAGATTATTCATTTTCCAATTACTTTTTGGTCTATTTACCCCTAACTTTTTACTGAATGTAGCTTTTATTGCATTGTGATCTGAGAAGAAGGCATTTATTATTTCTGCCTTCCTACATTTAATTTTGAGATCTTTATGTCCTAATATATGGTCAATTTTTGTATAGGATCCATGAACTGCTGAGAAGAAAGTATATTCCTTCCTATTGCCATTCAGTTTTCTCCAAAGGTCTATCATACCTAGTTTTTCTAATGTTCTATTTACTTTTTTAATTTCTTTCTTGTTTGTTTTGTGGTTTGATTTGTCTAAATCTGAGAGTGCAAGGTTGAGATCTCCCACTATTATAGTTTTACTGTCTATTTCTTCTTGCAGTTCTCTTAACTTTTCCTTTAGAAAGTTAGATACTATACCACTTGGTGCATATATGTTTAGTATTGATATGGCTTCATTATTTATGCTACCTTTCAGCAGGATATAGTTTCCTTCCTTATCTTTTTTAACGAGATCTACTTCTGCTTTTGCTTGATCTGAGATAAGGATAGCTACCCCTGCTTTTTTGGCTTTACCTGGAGCATAATAGGCTCTGTTCCAACCTTTTACCTTTACTCTGTATGTATCTCCCTGCTTTAAGTGTGTTTCCTGTAGGAAACATATTGTAGGGTTCTGCTTTTTGATCCAATCTACTATCCGTCTCCGTTTGATGGGATCATTCATCCCATTTACATTTACAGTTAAAATTACTAATTCTGTATTTCCTGCCATCGTATTATCCCCAGATTATGCTTTTTTCCCTTGACCCCCCTGATCCCCCTTCCCGATATTTAATTTACAGACCCCCCTTGTGACGCGCAACCCTCCCTCTTTTTTTTTTTTTTTTTTTTTTTTAGGATCCCTCCCCCCTCCCTCCAAGTCCCTTCACTTATTCTCCTTTTCCTTTTCCCTTTTCCTCTCCCCCCTTTTATTGAGGTGAGAGAAAATTCTCTGAAAAACAAATATGTTAATTATTTACTCTTTGAGCCTCTTCTGATGAGAGTAAGATTCACACAATGATTCTCCCCCTCACTAAGTTCCCTCAGATATGGTGTATTTTCTATGTCTCTTCCTGGGATGTAGTTTCCCTCTTTTTATCACTCCTTCCCCTTTTTCTGAACCGACCTCCTTCCCTTTACTACACCCCCCTTTTTTTTTCTTTTATATCAGTAAAATCAAATTATCCTTGAGTATTTTTTATATACCCACAACAGAGTTACAGTTCTCAAGGGTTCTGTGTACCTTTTTCTGTTTCTCTTCAGTCTTGTGGATGTATGTAAGGGCCCTTTAAATGGGCGGACACAGTGCATCGGGAGATTGAGGCCCGGAAGTAATTTCTGTGGATATTAGGACTGCCCTTGGGCGGGATCCTGGCCATATTGAGATACTTTTGTAATGGGTGACTGTCTCGCTGATTGGCTGTGTGTGTGACCTCACAGGCCCTATGTAAGCCCACTGCAGGCAGCAAACGCCCTCTTTAACCTCCTGCTGTTCACCCTGGCTCCTAGCCTGGGTGGCCAAGCCAAGATGGGTAGCCGAAAGAGGTAAGGATTTTGGTAGTGAACACATGGGTCTTCTGACCAGGTGTTCACCAGGGAACCAACAAGTCAGGGCATCAGTTAGGGCATTATGTGAGTAGGTATAATAAAGGCTTTTAAGATTACACGTGGCTGTTCTTGAGTGCGCTACCGGTTATTAAGCTATAGATTCAAGAGATTGTGGCCAGAGACCTTAGAAGGCCTCAGAGGAGGCGAGCCGGGTAGAGCTCACACTGCAAAGGACAGTGGTCAAAGGTACTCTGGTGGGTCTAGGACAGACTAGTAATTGTAACTACCAGGAGAGCACGTTACAGATGTAGATCAAATTTTTTGTTTAAGTCTGGTTTTTTTCTTAGAAACATATAGAATTCCTCTGTTTCATTGAATGACCATCTTCTTCCATGGAAAAAGATGCTAAACTTAGCTGGGTAGTTCATTCTTGGTTGCAGTCCTTGATCTTTTGCCTTACGGAATATCAGGTTCCAGGCCCTTCTATCTTTTAATGTGGAGGCAGCCAGATCTTGGGTGACCCTTATTGTGGCACCTTGGTATTTAAATTGTTTTTTTCTAGCTGCTTGCAAGATTTTCTCCTTTGTGTGGTAATTCTGCAGCTTAGCCTCAATATTCCATGGTGTTCTTTTTTTAGGGTCTATTTCAGAAGGAGTTCGATGAATTCTTTCCACATCTACTTTCCCTTCTGTTTCTATTATCTCTGGACAGTTCTCTTTGATAATTTCCTGTAAAATAGAATCTAGGCTCTTTTTTTGGTCATAGTTTTCTGGAAGTCCAATAATCCGCAGATTATCTCTCCTAGATCTATTTTCCAGGTCTATAGATTTTCCCAGTAAGTATTTGACGTTGTTCTCCAGCTTCTCATTTTTTTTGTTTTGTTTGACTGATTCTTGGGTTCTCTGTGAATCATTCATTTCTATTTGTTCCATCCTGACTTTTAAGGAGTTATTTTCTTCTTTCACAGTTTTTAGTTCTTTTTGTAAATGCCCAATTTCGTTTTTAAATGAATTATTTTGCTCTATTGAATTTTTTTCCATTTCCCTAATTTTTTTTTTTTGAGAATTATTTTCTTTTTCCAATTCAGAAATTCTATTTTCTTGAGACTTTTTTATCTTTTCCAATTCAGAAATCCTACTTTCCTGTGTTTTTTTAACCTTTTCTAATTCACTAATTTTGTTTCCCTGCATCTCCTGTGAATTCTTTATTTTTTCCAACTCCAATTTCAGGACGTTGTTATTCTCTATCATAACTTCCCTTTCTTTTCCCCATTTTTCTTCGATCTCCCTCAATTTTTTAAGAGCTTCTTCTAGGAGAGAGTTATGTGATGGGGGGCAGGAATCGTTCCCCTTTAGGTTGTTATCTTCTGAATCTTTGCTGTTAACTTCCTCGGGGTTGGATACCCGCTCTTTCTCTGTATAGAAGGAATCTATAGTTTTTCTAGCTTTTTTGCTCATACTTAAAAAATGTTTTGGGGTCTGTCCCTGGGGTAGGAAATTATTTACTTCTTTACCAGCTTCCTCCCAGACCAGATGGATGCAGCGGCCCCTGCGCCGGAGCTAAGATAGAGCTCTGGGAGAGAGTTCCCCACCCCCTCCCTGGAAGTGCCTCAGAGGTGATTAGCACTACTGTGCTTCGAGGGCATAGAATAGTGAAGACTGCAGGAAGCCCAGCCTATGTGTCTGGGTGGGGAGTGGTTGTCTGCAGCAGGTGACGTGAGAAGCCCCTGTGCTCAAACTGGAAGTGTCTGCCAGAAACCGCGGTCCCTAGTTCAAAGGTTCCACTTCTCTGGGACTTCCTGGAGCTGAGTTCCACTCCCTCCAGCTAAGCTAGGCAGTGTGTGTTGCCTTGGGCCGTATCCACCCACTTGTCAGTCTCTTAACTATTCTCAGGAGGTAGCTGAGGCCACACCCCCTGGCGCCCGAGTCTGCTGAGTCACCCCCCAGGATCGGGGAAAATATAATCTGAGTTTTAAAATATTTTGACTTTCTCTTCTGAACTGCTAAATAATTAGCAGAGAAGAGCTAACAGCCTGTGCCAGATTCCTTTACCTCAGTGGCTTCTCTGATCCCAGAGCCCTTCCCAGCGCAATGGGCGCAGTGTGCCCCTACCCCACCTTCTGTGCTGGTCTTTCTTATTCCTCCCCTGAGAACTGACCTTTCCTGTTGAAACTCCAGATTCTCTTCAGCTGGTAAGTCGTGCTTCCAGTCCTTGTGGTATCTATCAGTCCTGAGCTAATTTTGAGACTTAATTTATCTAATTGGTTGTGAGGGAGTGAGGACGTTCACTGAGTCGTGTGTTTCTTCTCCGCCATCTTGGCTCCGCCCCCTGCTGACTGTTTCTTATAGAACAATAATATTCCATAACATTCATATCCCATAACTTATTTAGCCATCTCCCAATTGATGAGCATCCATTTAGTTTCCAGTTTCTATCCACTACAAAAAGGACTGGCACAACCCTTTTTGTATATGTGGGTCTCTTTCCCTCCTTTAAGATCTCTCTGGGATATAATCCCAGTTATCTCAGTTTTTTCCAACTGTAAAATGGGGAGGAAAAAATATGGAAAATAATAGCACCTACTCATCTCTCAGGTCTATCTTGAAGATCAAATGAGATATTTTTAAAACTTAGCCCAGTGATGGGCATATAGGGGCTTGATAAATGCTTCTTTCCTTCCTCTCTTTAAAAGACTTCTTTTTTCAATTATCATGCATTTTTTTCTCCCTCTCATTTTTTCCTTCCATTGGAAAAAAGAAAAGGAAAAGGTAACATTCATGACAAATAAAAGCTGTTGAGTCAGATAAGTGGCACAGAGCACCAGGTCTGAAGTCAGGAGGACCTGATTTCAAATGTGACCTCAGACACTTAACACTTCCTGGCTGTGTGACCCTGAGTAAATCACTTATAAGAATAAAGCTGTTGAACAAAATAATTCCCTCCTCTCTCCAAGCTTTCTATCCTGTCTTTGTCTTTTTTCCTAGCCCCACCTTTGTTTGTGTTTTGGGAAATTTCCAAGTAATAATAACTCAAACGTATTTAGCACTTAAAGGTTTGAAAATTTCTATATGTTATCTCATTTGATTTTTCTCACAACCTTGAGAGATAAGTGTTATAGCCCCATATTGCCAGTGAGGAAAGGGAGGCCCAGAGAGGTTAAGAGCTTTTCCTGGGGTCCCATGCTTGTAAATATCCAAAAAAGGCCTTCCTACCCAAGTCCTGTACTCCCCACTGCATCCTTCACTGCCTCTCCAAACAAATAAACCATTTGTGCCATAGAATCAAAGTGTCTTTTAGACAGAGTTTGCTCTTTGTAAAGAAATAAACTTAAAGTAAAATATTTTGTTACATGTAAAATGACATTTCAATTTATAGAATTGAAGAAATAAAATGGTCCATTTCTTAAAAAAAAAAAAAAAAGAAAATAGTATGTTGCAACTAAAAGGTATGGTGATATGTAATTAATTCGTGCAATGACAAATAAAATGGATTGGTGGAGTTAATTTTATGTGGTGTCAAGATAAAACAAGAAACTTGATTTTTTAAGAATCACTGAGTCATTGTGCATTTCAATACTCTAATCACCATAATCAATCTTAGTTTATACAATAATACCAGTGGCAAAGGATGACACTGTATATTCCCTAGTAAGATGTCATAAATTAAATCAAAATACATTGAGATATTTGGTAATATCAATGCAGAGGAGGATGGTCGAAAAGGCATTAAAAATATGTATGTTAAAGAAAAATCTAACACCTATAATATATATTTTCTTTGAGCAAATATTTGACGGTTCTATGAAGGGGAATTGAAATAACATTTCTCCAAATTAAATTGATTTTATTCTAATTGACAAATGACTTGTTAATGATGTAGTAGTCATTTCTGATATCAAAATATCAAATTGCTAGAGAAAAATCAAAATTAACACAAACTACAAGAAAACTTGATTATAAAAAAATACATGATGTGCAACTAAACAACTCCAACTTGACCCTTTTGTATCAGGTATTAATGCTGATTTAAAAAATGCAAAAGAAAAAAAATAAACACCAACAGTAATTATAAAAATTTTTCTTCAAAATTTGATCAAGGACATAATGAGATGAGTCAAAGCAAGTTTGGGATTACTATCAAGATATATATCGATGCCAAAGTTGGAGTAGAGAAGAGGCAACAACTTATTATTTTGATTTCTTGTAAATTGTGACACAGATCAATTTTGGAAGAACTGCCATGTGGCTTATTTTATTTTGTTTCAGGTGGTAGAAAAATGGTCAAGTGATGAGTATTAGAAATAAAAAGAGTTAGGTGTTTTATAGGGGAAAAATATCTAGAACTTCCTAATAAAAATTGTCCAGAAATGTAATAGCCTGACTCTGGGAATAGAGAGGTTTCTCCCATTAGAGAAATTCAAGGGAAGATGGTTACTATTACATGGTTACTTAATTGAGGTCCATAGAACTTACTCAAGGAAAAGAATTCTCATCAAATACTGAGATTTTGCAATCGTCTGGTCTAGAATACTCCATTTCTAGTTGATTCTTGGTTTACTTCAGTATCCATCTGGAGTTCTTGATCAAGATCTAGTCACAAGAATTTTGATTCAGTAAACTACCTAGCTTTTTCTTCTTTTGTTTATATATCTTTTCTTTAAAGTGGCCACGGATTTTTTTTTTTTATATTTTCATCTCTTTTTTATTTTTTATTAATTTTTATAATTATAACTTTTTTTTGACAGTACATATGCATAGGTAATATTTTTTTTACATTATCCCTTGTACTCCCTTCTGTTCCAAATTTTTTCCCTCCTTCTCTCCACCCCCTCCCCTAGATGGCAGGCATTCCCATACATATTAAATATCTTATAGTATATCCTAGGTACATATATGCAGAACCGAATTTTGTTGTTGTTGTTACAAAGGAAGAATTGTATTCGGAAGGTAAAAATAATCTGGGAAGAAAAACAAAAAAACAAACAAAAAAATGCTCACAGTTTACACTAATTCCCCAGTGTTCCTTTTCTGGGTGTAGCTGATTCTGTCCATCATTGATCAATCGGAATTGGATTAGCTCTTCTCTATGTTGAAGATATCCACTTCCATCAGAATACATCCTCATACAGTATCACTGTTGAAGTGTATAATGATCTCCTAGTTCTGCTCGTTTCACTCAGCATCAGTTGATATCTCTCCAAGCCTCTCTGTATTCCTCCTGTTGGTCATTTCTTACAGAGCAATAATATTCCATAACATTCATATACCATAATTTACCCAACTATTCTCCAATTGATGGACATCCATTCATTTTCCAGTTTCTAGCTACAACAAAAAGGGCTGAGTGGCCATGGATTTTAAAGAAACTCTTAATGCAATCTCACCTAAAATGGGAACTGTTAGAGGGCTTTGCTGTCTGTATCAGGGATTCTTAAGCTTTTTGGTGTCAGAGACCTCATTTACCTTCTGATAAATAGAAGTAGAAGAAATGGAACCAATATCAGATTTTATGTTCTTGAATTTAAAGATCCTAGTAGACAGAAACTAGAACCATAAATTTAAAAATGTTTGCTTTTGGAAGGAAAGCTATGCCAGATTTGGGGTGGAATACTAAAAAGCATAAACGAGTTAGTCCTTGTTTGAACTAATGAAATTATTGTTCTACATGATAGTCTTTCATATATTTTAAGATACCTATCATAGTCTCTCCCCAAGTCTTGCTTGTTATAAAATAAACTTTCAGACTTCTTCAACTGACTCTTATGTGGAAGGATTTCAAGTCTCATTAAACTAGCTGCTTTTCCTTAGGACACTTCATGGCCTCTCAGTCCCCTTCCTAAAATCTATTAAACCAGAGTGGAATTTAAAATGTTAGCTATAGTTTAAATAGGATAGAGCTGAGAAAGACTATATTGTGTGTTCTTTTGTTTTTCTATTAATGCAATATGAGATAGTATATATTTCCTTTTGGAGTTGGCATATTACACTTTTGATATATTAAGTTTAAAATAGCCCAATAGGTTCCTTACATGTGAATTCTTCTTTAATATTACATCCATTCTTGAATCTGAGAACTTGATTTCTTGAAATGTAATATAGAACATTACATTTATCTTTACTAAAGATGATAATCCACCCTGACCCACAAATTATGACAAAATAAGGGAAAATTAGTCTGTAGAAAGCTTATTAAAATATATAATTTAAAAATAAGAATTCTTTACACAGCATTAAAAAGTTTGTAAAACACTTTATATATGTTATCTTATTTGAGCTTACAACAAACTCAGAAGCTAATGACTCTCATTAGTTTCATTTTACAAATGAGAAAAACAAAACTGAGATAGCTTAAGAGGCTTGTCCAGGATTTTGAAGAGTTACATGTTTGAGGCAAGATTGGGATTCAGTCTTCCTGACTACAAGACCAAAACTCTATCACAATTCTCTCAAAGAAACCCTCAAACACTTAGAGTTAAAACCAGGAGTATACTTAATGCTACATTTGAAGTGTAATACCTGAAATAGCAAAAAGAAACCATTCAGATTAAAGACGGGACCAAAACCAAGGTTATTATAGAGAAATAAAATCAGTAATTGTGAAAGCATTAAAGAATGAATTTTCAAGATATTTCAAATATGAAAAGAAAACCAAATAAATGGAAAAAGTAGTAGTTATACTATTACAAGAGAGACACAGAGAGACAGAGAAAAAGGGAAAATGAGAAGAGAGAGATTTAAGTGGGCATAGCTTCCAACTCATATGCCTATTTCTCATCCTTATATATTTTATGACAAATAACTATATATACTTCAAGGATTTTTTGATAAAGATATTAGAAGGTAACTTGTTCTGATAGATTAATAACAAAAAAGTACACAGAATATAAGAATCTTCTTTATTCTTTTTTTGATTCCACCAAAACACTTGACTTAATAGAACCTTTAAAAATTCTTGCTCCATCAATGTGTTTTCCCTAGACATCTATTAGATCTTTTAAAACACAAACTATAGGGAATAAAAGACAGTCAACATAACTTGTCTAAGCTTAAAAAATCAAAATTCCCAATTCATTACTTTTAGACCAGAATCAACTGAGTAGTCACCCTATAGTCTCTCTCTCTCTCTCTCTCTCTCTCTTTCTCTCTCTCTCTCTCTCTCTCTCTCTCTCTCTCTCTCTCTCTCTCTCTCTCTCTCTCTCTCTCTCTCTCTCTCTCTCTGTCTCACTTTCTCTTTTTCTCTCACTCTTGCTCCCTCAACCTCTCATTCTTACTTGCTCTTGATCTCTCACTCTCTCTGACACAAACACATACACACATATACATATCATCAAAATTATCAAATTATTATTTGGATATCAATATTAAGTGAAGCATAAAATGGGATACTATATTGACTACAAGTTTCTACTACATTATTATAAAAGAAGTCTCGCTCATGTTCTAAATAGGAGATATTCCTTACATGCTTGTTGTTGTTACTTGGTTATACTGCATGTATTACAGCATGAGAGGATCTTCTATTCTCTATTCTAGAAGATTCATGTTTGTTGCTTTCATGACATTATCTATTCATTTTATCTGTCTTCTCCACCCAATTTATTTATTTATTTATTTATTTTTGTTTGGTCTTTGATCTTTCCCAATATCTAAGACTTTTTCAATGAATCCTGTTTTCTCATTTTGTGGCCAAAGTGTTTAAGCTCAGTTTCAGTATTTGACTTTAAGTATCTCATAATCCCCTTATCATTAGAATGAAAAAGCTGTATTAGACCAGAGTTTAAGTTGTTATTTTAAGTCCTGAATCCCTTTGGCAGTCTGATGAAACCTGGAATATCTCAAAAAGAATGTTTTTAAATGCATAAAATATATAGGATAATTATATTTCTGGATATCTATACACATATTTTCAGTTAGAAAAATATATTTATATACATATATATGCAAAAAATGTTCATGGATCCCCATATTAATAACACTTTTTAAAAAAAATCTCAAAAATTGCATCAAACTTTTATATTTTCTGATTCTTTAAAATCCCAGAGAGACACATTTGCACTTCATATATATAAAGTATTTAAATACTTGAAAATATAATATACTGACATTGGTGTTTAGATTGGGGACTTATTTTTACTATCTATATGAACTTGAATAAGTAATTTAAGCTCTCCGATGCAACAAGAAATTCGTTTCTGGACACATATATTATATTTAGGATATACTATAATATATTTAACATGTATGGGACTGCCTGCCATCTAGAGGAGGGGGTGGAGGGAAGGAGGGGAAAATTTAGAACAGAAGTGAGTGCAAGGGATAATGTTGTAAAAAATTACCCATGCATATGTACTTTCAAAAAAAAAAGTTACAATTATAAAATTAATAAAAAATAAAGTAATTTAAGCTCTCTGAATTTCAGTTTTCTCACCTTTAAAATGAGGGCACTGAGTCAAATGGCTTCTGAGTATACATATATAAGATTATGATCTATTATTTGAAAAATTCAGATGTCCTTTTCAATGATACATATCATGGTTCACCTCTGCCTATATTAAACCTTACTTTTGTCCTTACCTTAGTTAACTATCGTAGATCTCATTAATTTACTACGGTCTTTTCTGGTCTTCTTCTGACATTGAGAGAATACTATTGTAGCATCCAATCTATCCATTAATTTAACCTAGATCTCACCACATAACCATCATCTTTTTTGATTATGGATTTCTATGATGACATTCCTTACTCCTCTTCAAAGTTCCTTATTTATATAGGTATGTATGTATGTATGTATGTATGTATGGGGATTTGTGACATGCCCAGATTGACTATCATGGAGATACTTTATGTTCCCACTTTGCATGTTATGTAGGAATTGGCATGGGTTAGAGGTGTTTAGCCTCCTTTAATTAACTTTATGCCTAGCATAGGCTGAATCTTTTAAAATGGCTATATTAAGAAAGGCACTTTTTTCTTTCCTGTGCAATCTTTCTTGTGTAGTCTTTCTTGCTGCTTTCAGAGAGTGGAGAGTTCAGTCTACCCAGACCATGGGGACCATGAAATGAATAGGTGTGAGAAGAAGGATTTCTTCCCCTTGACCTCTCTTATATACTCCATCTTTGGGAAATAGTTCTGGGGGTATTTCTTTCTATTGTGTGTTGTTTATTTTTATTATTTTCTGCACATAGGTAGTAGTTTTCATTAAATCCAATGGTATTCAGAGTTTGAGACATAGCAATTTGGGGGTAAGACTGTAATGTGGTTCCTGTAGCCAGGCAGCCCTGTATGGAAGCCCCAAAGAATCAGAATGACTGGAACTTGCACCTGAGTGGGATTTGGACTTGGAACTTTGAGACTTTGTTCTATAGGAATTAAGCTAAACTGTGAACTTAATCCTTTCCCCTTCCCAGATTAGGTGGTATAGGGAGAAAGATTAAGATTTATTTGTTGGGGGAGTAAGTTTGTATGTATGTGATTATGTTTTTAAAAATAGTCTTTTGAAAAAGCAAGTCTAACTATTAGTGATTAAATGGAACTGGAGTTCAGAGAAACATTTACTAAAATCAAGGGAACCATTGGTGGGAACTAAAGTTAACTGGATAATTTAGAAACCCCAAACCTCTTCAGAGTACCAGAGAATACTGGAAGATGGGTGAGAAATGTTACACATCTGACCTTCCAGGTGGTGACCAGAGTAATGTTACATTTATTACATATCCCAACTAGCTCAATTTGTCAACTATGTGTTCTCAGAAAAATGATATATCCAGCCTCTATGCTAAATAACAGTATACAGACTATATACAAAATGAAATAATAAAATTTGGGAATGGGGGATTTCTAAAAGGTGAGGAAGGAAAAAAGAAAAAGAATGTTTTCATGTAAAAAAGAAGAATTTGAGCAGAATCTGAATGGAAATCAAGAATTCTAAGGGAGAGAATATTCCAGGCATTGGGAGCAGTTAGTGCAAAATCAATGTGATAGGAGATTAAGTAAGATGTAAGAGGTAAGTATTCCTATTCTAAATAGGAAATATTCCATTATAACTGAATCATTGAGTGGATGGAAGAGCAAATATGTAAGAAGTTTGTAAATGTACCAATTAGATCTATTCAAAAATACAATTGGGAGCCTTATTCATCACTAAATTTTCCATTCTGCAGGTTCTTCAAGTAGGGACTAGATGAGAAACTTTGAAGGGCAGAATCTCTTTTTCCAATTCTGTGATCCAATGATTTCTGATTCTTTCTGTAAAATAAAGATTTAGACAGGAATGGCAGACATTATGTAGGGTATAAAATAAAGGTTAGTTATTAGTTATTTATCAGCTTGGATATTTATTAGAGAGCTGCTATTTGAAGTAGATAACTCCATTAAATCCTTGTTGAATTGCTCCAAAATACAGCCTTCACCCTAAGCCAAATATAACTCAAAGTTGTTCCTTTACTGTGGAGCCAATAGTTGGATTTTTGTGGCTATGACATAAAATAGCAAAGCCCCCACTAAAAATGGAGCTTTGCTTTAAGCCACCAAAATTTTTAAGATGCTAAGTATAAGCTCTTCCACAGCATAGAAACAAACATACTTAGCAACTAGTGAGCAAACAGTATTTAGACAAAATTAGCAAAAAGCTACCTGATTTCTTTTCCAAACCAAACCTTCCTCATTCCAGGTAAGTAGCTCTCCATTCTGGTTGCACTGTTCTCTGCCCATATATTCTACCCCAGGCAGCAACCTACTCTAGAAGAGGGGTTTTTAAACCTCTTTTGTGTCACAGTGTAAGATTTCAAAAAAAGCTTTAACTTTTTAAATTGAATCTAAATTATTATGAATCATATAGTCATTTTGTAGAAGCTGTGTTTCCTTTATTTGAAAAAAAAAGTTTGAATTACATTCACTGTTCTTAGTCTGTTTGTAATCATTACTCTCTTGCACGGAAGATATATAAGGAAGAGTGAAGAAAATGTTAAGTAAAACAAAATAAAAAGTTAACTTTACATAAATATTAGTTCATATTCATAACACAATAATAATAATATGGTTTCTACCACCCAGGATTTCTATGAGAATAAAATTAGATAATGGTATTCATGAATAACTCTCTTTTCCCTTTATCTTCCATTTTGTGAAAAAAAAAAAAGTTCCAACTTCTTGTAATCAAAATACATAATAGCAAATAATTTAAAAAGATAATATAAATGTAATAAAATTATAGAAAAATCACAAAACTATTCCTTTTTCACCTCAATGTCCTTTGATTTGCTTTACCAATAAGAAATAATGTGGCTCAATTCTTAAGTCCTGTAATTTACTCCTTTAACTATATGTTCATTGTGTAAAAACCAGGGTTCTTGATCCTTCAGTGGACCAGGAATCTTGGACCCAATTTGTTTCTGCAACCACATGAATTACTAAATAAATCATTTTGTAGATGTAATTACCCCATAGCTTTACCATAACAGTAGATGCTTTTGGCAATTTAATGAAGCTTAAAAAATAATATTTTCAAATGCATTAAAAACTATGCTTACCAAAAAATTATAATGCAATACAATCATCAAAGTATTATCATTATTATTTTTGGTTTCATAAAACTCAAGTTAAAAGCTCTTGTCCAAGAATCTTGATATCTTCCCAAATATTTGCCTCTGGTAACTGAAGATACAATTTGTAATGCATGGCCCAGAAGCAAAAATAAAAAAAAAAAATGACAGGTATAAACAGGATGTACTATTAGATGTAGTTCACTGGCTTACGAGCCAATTTGTTAAAATTTTAATGTGATAATTTACACCTGGGAAATCAGCTACAAATAAAATCTTAACATTGTTTTATTAAATGTCTAGACTTAAGAAAGTAAAGAAGAAAATGATAATGATGAAGATTAAATCTGAAAAGTATGTAATTTATTACCACTCCCCAAGAGCTGATTGTTAAATATTTACTAACAAACTCTTGGTTGTAACTATAGTGCATTGACTAATATCATGTTTAAACCTACAAGTAACCATTATCCTTATAACCTGGATGTTTTCCGATTTATAGACCTTAGATTATAGTGAAGCATTTCCCTATCCTCAGAGAATTGATATTTCACTATATTTGTAACCTTGTAAGAAAACTCTCAGTAGGAAGAAAGGATGCTGACCATATAAAATAGATTTTTTTTACTACTAGCAACTAGGATTTATCTTTATGATTTTTTTGCCCCTCAATCCATTCAAATTCTCCACTTAGATGATTGGGAGCTCTTCATTTGATTTGCATATTAAATCAGAAGCTTTGCTGGCAAAACTTATAATTAGCTCAGAATGTCTCAGTGAGGAAAAGGACCTTAGAGACCAAGCAAATGGGGGTGCATACCAAAGGTCAATAAACAAATGCTATTAGAATACTGCCTGTTGTTTAGTAAAGAACCCTCATCTTCTTGGGTGGAGATATTTCCTCCTTGTAATATCAGCTGTTGCAACCGCCATCAGCCCAACCTTATGGACCCACATGCATCACATGGAGACAATGTTAATTTCCTTATATTTGCTTTTCCTTGGCTCTACCCTTTCTTTAGATTCCTTGCCTCCCAGTTGCACAATCTAAAGTGATACAGTTGCACTATCAAAGGAGGTTTAATGAACAGCAAGCCTATTGAATTTAATTAATTCCTGTGCATGGTAAGCTCTTTGCTGCCATCATGCCCTCCCCCTTCCAAGAACATATTATAGAACTGAAGAATGAGTAGCATACACACTATTTTTAATAAGGCCCTTGGTGAGTAATTTGAAAATAATAAACTTTGCATATATAAAGGTGATTGTAATTAAAACTAAAGCCAGGAGAGAGCCTCACTTGTTTCCCATTTACAGAACCTTAAGAACGCTCCTGTGTCAGTTTTAATTCATTTGGTTTCATTGAATTTGGCTTACCAATTTGGTTTTCTAAAACCTGCAAGGCAGGAGCCTGTGTGAATTGGCTATAATGACCAAATGCCTTGAAAGGAATTTTGATCTATTTTAATATGCTTCTTCCTGTTTCATTCCAAACCTCAGTAGGATCAGGGGCCCATCCTAATTGTAGGATAAAATGATGCAGCTCTTTCTCTACAGCTGGGATTAATGTGAGCCAGAAACTCTGATGTATTTCCAGCCCCCTGATGACATGTTACTGTGAGCCTGCAATGTAGTGACAGGTGGGAAAATCTGGCTTCTAATATTTCAGGAAGGTGCTCATGAGAAAGAAAAGATGCTTCCAAGCAAATGTGTTCAAGTCCTCAGGGATGCTATCTCTGCTTTGTGTATGCCAGGGGGAGACAGGAGATTGGGGCTCAAATGGTCCCCAAAGTGACTTAAGCATGCATCCCCTATACTCAGGTCTTTAGTATACTGCAAATAGACTATGACTGTACATCATCATCTACTGAGCATCTATTGCAATTACGTGCAGCTTATTGAGGTTGAACTATTTGGGGAGGGGAGGAGGAAGACCAGAACAATGGATTCATTTGGTCCAATGAAATCAGCAGTACCTGTAGGTCATCTTTAAAAATTTTGAAATATGAGAGGGCACTGAAATGCTATGTTTTTATCATAGGCTCAAAGCCAATATGTGTCAGAGGTAGTGTCTGAATCTAGGGCTCCCTACTCTGAAGCAGACACTCTATCCATTATGCCATAATTCTTTTCATGGCAATTGTTTGTGTAAGCTCTAATATTGTAACTACAAATATAAGACAATCACAAGATATTTTGATGGCATCTTAAGATCTCTAAAATTATCAGCCTTGAATTCAGGAGGACCTGAGTTCAAATCTGGTCTCAGACACTTAACACTTCCTAGCTGTGTGACCCTGGGCAAGTCACTTAACCCCAGCCTCAAAATAATAATAATAATAATAATAATAATAATAATAATAATAATAATAATAATAAAGGAAAAACATCCAGAATAGCTGGACCTGCTGTTGATGTTTAGTCTTGTCCTTCATTTTTGAAGAAAACAAATGACATCACAGGGTAAAGAAAGCCTCGACTTGCAGGTAAATTGGATTTAAATGAGACTGAGTTGTACAAAATCATCAATTTCACTCTCTTCCAGAATCATCCCAGTGCAGTGGTAAAACAAAAGTCAGGATGACTGGTCATGACCCAGAATTAAGTAGATGACCTCGGCATTCTTGATGCTTGACCAAGCTCTATGCACTCCTCAACACCTGCTTCAGCTATATTCATGGCCATTGGAACAAATTATACTCATCCAACCATTCTGCCAGAGGAAGCCTTCACATATTTGGGGTAGACCACCCCCAGTCACTAATGGGTTGGAAGTTCTAACTGGTCTAACCCATCTGCCAAGGTGGTTTGCTATAGAGCATGCCCAAAGTACATTCAAAAGTTTCTTGGAGGCACAGGTGCAAGTTGGATGAAAGGTAGACAACAAAGGTAGATGAGTAGCCTTGAAGAAGGCTTGCCATCTCTTTTAGCAGAGGTAATATTCCTCCTTGAATAATACCTCATGCATTCCTGGACTAGACTGAATATGAAGAGAAGATATTATTGATGGTAGCAAAACAATTTTTAGGGATTGAAAGATTGATTCTCAAGATATATGAAAGAGAGGAAGACACTAAATGTTCACAAAGATTATATATATATATATGTATATATATATATATATATGTATATATACATATGTATATGTACTATTATTACAAAAAAAGACAATAAAGGAAATATTAATAACTCCTGACTGTTCCCATCTCTATAAAACATGTATGAAGATAGAATACTTATACATCAAGCGCATACTTGTTGAGACATGAGAGAGAAATTAAGTAGTCATATTTTATCTTTTCAATCACACAATTCATGGAGAAGTATAGAGAATGCAAATCATATTGGCTCTATTGGCTATTTGTTGTTGATTTTTAATAGCATTTCAATTTGATAGTGTATTTTATAATTCAAAACATGGCATTCTTAAATTTATCTACCATCACACTTATGTCCAACTATGCAGTTTTCAACCTATCCATACCTTCTTCTCTCATAGGACTTCAATCCAAATCTTCTAATAAGTCTTCCACAGGGATCTTATGCTTGGATTTTGCCATCTATTTTCCTCATAGTCATGTGTTTGGAATGATAGGAACATATATTTAGAGCCAGAAGAGACCTTGGAATACATCTAGTAGTTCAATCGCTTCTTTTTATAGAAAAGGAAACTGAAGCCAAATTAGATTAAAATAACAAGTAAAGTAACTAACAAGCATTTATTAATGGTTTAATGACTTCTCCAAGCCCAAATAACTTACAAATAAAAAAATCAGGATGTAAATTCAGGTCCTATAACTCTTTCTGAATATATCTTTTGTTCAGTTCTTCTTTTACAATGTGCCACTGCTCTTTCATTGTTCTCTGGGTGTCCCTTAACTTGAATTCTTTGGACATTGTAATGATTCATGACTAGGAGTCATAGAATATCACATAGAATATCATCACAAGGATGGATCTAGAAAAAGTTTTACTAAGGCAATCCAGTCCTCTTTTCTTCTCTTGTTTATTTCTGGCTCATTCTCCATTTTAAATGCCTAGACAATATTTTCATACTAATGAACCCATTCTATAGATACCTCATCAAAATGGCTATCATAGAAAAGAAGCAGTATTCATCCACTGCATTTTTCACTGGTTGAACAAAATATTTTGAGTCTGTGAATTTTACTTAGGAAATTCTGATGTGGCATTTGTATTAATTAACAAATGAATTAGAACAGCTGGACAACTTTATCTCCTTGAATTGGACTATTTTTCAGGCATTTATCATAACAAAAGCAAAGTTTCTAAGAATCATGAATTTTCCTATTGTCAGAATTGATATTTATAAATAAATATTTATCACATAAATTTAGGTTTTAATATAATTCAGGAAAATTTGTATGAATTTGACATAGGCAAAAGGCAGCCTGTTGCAGAAGAGCCTTCAATGTGGCAAGTTTGTTCACTATCAAATAAAACACACACTCACAAGAAGATGAATTTAAATTAAGAAGCATTCATTAGATAACACACACACACACACACACACACACACACACACAAGAAGATGAATTTAAATTAACAAGCACTCATTATATACCTACTTTGTGCAGGGCATAATATTAAGTGCTGGAGATTTGAATTAAAAATAATAATAATAATAATAATCCCTACTCTCAGAAACCTTATATCTACTAAAGGAGATAAGAAAATATAAATATGCATGCAACATACATATAAAATGAATACATAAATATGTGCAAAGTAGTTAGACAAGATATTTTGGGAATGAAGGTGCTAGCAGTTGGTAAGATTTAAAAGGGCTTCATGGAGAAGGTGGTGCTTGAGCTGTGTACCAAAGGAAGGAAGATTTTATGAGGAGGAGGAAAGGAGGAAGTGCATTTTACATATGGATTATACAGAGAGACTGACACAGAATATAGAATGCCCTATATGAGTAATAGAGAAAAGCCTTGCTTGCTATAACACAGAGGAAAGCAAAGAGAATGATGTCCAATGAGAATGGAAAATAGAATGAGGCTGGGTTTTGTAGAGTTTTTAAAAGAGGATAAGGGAAGTATATGTTAATGGTATGGAAAACTGCTGGAGTAAGTTGAGGATGGGAATGATATGGTGAGATCTGCACTTGAGAAAAAAAATTACTTTGGAAACAGTGTGCAAGATGGATTGAATTGGGGACTTAAATTAAAACAGGAAGATCAATTAAGAGTCTATTGTAATAATCTAGGTGAGAGGAGAAGACTGATTAAAATTCTGTGTGAGTGGAGAGAAATGGTCAGATGGGAAAGATGCTATAGAGGTAGCAAATGATTAGATATGTACAATGAGAGAGAGTGAGGAATCCAGGATAATACAAATCTGGGGAACTGGAAAGATGTTAGTGTTTTTGAAAGAAAGAGTGAATTTTATAAGAGAGAATGGTTAATGGGAAAAGATAATAAGTTTAGTTTGAGATATCTTAAATTCAGTGTCTACATACAGAAATCAATTAGTAACACAGGACTGAGACTTGGGAGATTAAGGCTGGATATAAAAATCAGAAAAGCATTTACATAGAGATAGTAAGTTTAACAGAGCAGATGAGGTTACCAAAAAAAGTATAGAAGTCCAAGGACAAAACCATGTAGAATATGGTTAAAGTGTGTATCATGGATGATAAGTAAGCAGATGAGACTGGGAAGATAGTGAAGCAGATAGAATGTGAATGAAGCTAGAGAAGTTGTCTAGGAAGAAAAGATTGATTAACAGTGTTGGATGTAACAGATTGGTCAAAAAAGCTCAGTACTGAGAGAAGACTGATTTAGTAGTCAAGAGACTATGGATAATTTATTTACTCTAGGTTAAAAAAAATCTACACTTAGCTTTTAAGGTCCACAGAGTCTGGCTTTGATCCAGTTTCACTGAATACTAGTACTTACCTTCCCATACTCTATGATTTGGTCAAATGTCCTTTTCTCAACTTCTTCCTCATGACATTCCGTCTCACAAATCAGAGTCTATTTACTGCGTATGCATGGGATGCAATTCCTTTTTCCCTCTTTTTCAGAGATTTTTTTTTATCTAATTCAAAGGTGGAACTCAGGCACCATCTTCTCCATGAATCCTTTCCTAATACCTCTAATAGCTAATTCCCTCTCTCTAAGATTGTCTTGTATTTAACTATTTTGAAGAACTTTTTAATTTACTCATTTTTATTTATTATAAATTTATACATATATGTACCTTTGCATATGTATTTTATACAACCTGTCCTAAAAGTCTTTTGTATTTGTCTTCTTTAGAATGTAAGTTTTTTTGTTTGTTTATTTGTTTGTTTGGTTTGATGAGAAGGAACTTTTTTTCTTTTGAATGATGAGGTAGGAAACCAGATTGCAAATTACTGAGGAGAGTGAATGGGATAGACAAGTTTAATCAAGGAGTTTAACTAAGAAAAGGAAAAGCATATATAAAACCATTGCTTGAGGGAGATTATAGGATATAGAGAATGACTTTTTGTTTGTTTTATTTTGTTTTTAAGGATAGAGGAAAATTGCACATATTTGAAAATAGTACAGAAGCAACCAGTTCATATGAAAAAAGGTGAAAACTCAAGAGAAGAGTGTCGACACATGGGAAACAATGTTTTAGAAGATGAAAGAGGATGATAGCAAGTGCACATAGAGAGTTTCTAAGACCTCTTTTACTCTTTTTTTTCTTTCCAGAGACTAGAGGCTACAGACCAGAGAAGGCTGAATTAAAGGTTCTCTATTTTTTTTCTTGTTTGTGAAGAAAGAGTTAAGAAACATAAGAGGCTTGGAGAGGGAAGAAAAGTTTGGAGTAGCTCCTTTAGGAAGTGAGTTTGGGAATCACAGAGGAATAAAATCACTGCCTAGCTGCAGTGATAATATAATTGAGGTTAGGTAACATGAATTTTTAATGTACCTCCACAGTTTGGTTGTGAGATTTCTTGCAGCTTCATTCAATGCCTGAAAAACAAAAGCAGGGTCAGCAGATACTAGGAGTAAACCAAGTCTTAGGTTTGAAAAGAGAACTTTAATAGAACAAAATTATAGAAGGTTCAAGGCCAAATATTTGATATTCTCTATAACTCACCATCAATTCACAATAGACTTCCAAACTTCTTCATCCTTCCTCACACCCATGGTTCCTATTCCTCCCAGTTTTTTAACTGAGAACCTTGACTCACATTTTATTGGAAAAAATTGAGACTATTATCAGTAGTAATATTGGAGATTTTTCTGCCATTATCTCCTTCCTCTCTCATATAAAGGATTACTCTTTTCCTTGCCAAGGCAAACCCTACTCGCTACACAAGTGATCCCATTCTACCTATCTCTTCCAGCAACTTGCCACTTCTATAATCACCATTCTTTCTCTTATCTTAAATCTTTCCATGTCTATTGGTTATTTCTCTACTCCATATAAACATGATTTTATCTCCCTCATCTTTAAAATGTCCTCATTTAATCATTTGATTCCAGATACTTATTGTTTTATTTCTCTCCCATGTCCAATAGAAGTTAATCTGCTAAATGCCTCACTTCCTCTTTTTACCTCACAATTCAACCAAAATTGCTCTCTCCAAAGTTACCAATGATCTCCTAGTTGTTAAATTCAATGTCCTTTTCACAATTCTCATCCTTTTTTACTGTCCTGCTGCCTTGATTTTATTAGTCACTTTCTTCTCGTGATAGTCTTTTCTCTTTAGTTTGTAGGAAAGCTACTTTTGCCTCATTCTCCTCCTATCTCTTTGACTATTCTCGTGTTTTTTTTTTGTTTGTTTGTTTGTTTGTTTGTTTGTTTTTTTGCTAGATCTATATCCAGGTCATTTTTGCATATTGCAAACATTCCAAAGAATTCTATCTTGGGCCCTCTTTTTTTTTTTCTCCATAGTATTTCACTCAATAATCTCATGTGCTTTGGAACTATATATGTTCTCAAATCTACTTATCCAGCACTAACCTTTTTGTACACCTCCAATTGCCTATTAGATATCTCAAAGTGGATTTTTTTGTAAATTATTGCACCAGCTTGCTGGATTTTCTGCTTGTCACAAGTCTCTTTCCATTCCAGGCTGTTCTCCATTCAGCTATCATGTCACAGATGGGCATACATATCCCTCATTTAACTCCAAAATCAAATGAAATCCTATTCAGAGTTCAAAGATCTTCTTTACCTAAAGTCTCCCCAATCTTTCCAGTGTTCTTATACCTTACCTAAGCTCTCACTCTTTATTCCAGGGAGAGGAGACTTCTGGCTGTTCCTGGAACAATACTCTTATTCTCATAGCTCCAGGCATTTTCTCTGTCTTTTTCCTCCTATCTATAATGTGTTTCCTCTTCATGTCTATCTTCTGACTTCCCTAGCTTCATTCTGTTATCATTTAAAAACTCACATTCTAGAGGAAACTTTTTCCCAATCCTTCTATATTCTCAGTACTTCCCATTTTGTTTGTATAAAGTTGTTTGCAAATTTTCTTCCATAAGCCTGCAAGTTCCTTGAGAGTAAGAACCATCTTTGCACACTGCTTGGCATATAATAGATGCTTAAAAATATTTTTTGACTGACTCACTCAATATTCTGTCTCCCATAAATACTGTTTTAAAGTATTTCTCATGACTTTTCAAACCTTCACTAATGTTTATTTTTTAAGAGGACATTGATAAATGGATGGATGAATAGATAGATAAAAAAAGGGATAGTGGACTTATAGGTATATACTTATCCACATTCATTACCCCCCTTTTTTAAGATTTTTTTTTCCTGTGGTTCTTTAATATCTGCTAGTTTTTTATGTAACTTGAGAACTGAGCCATCAGTGCCTTCAAAATTCTGTCACTTCTACCATTGACACCTATTTATGTAATATGCATAAGCCCAGCTTCAGTTGTCATATTTGTGTTTGTACTGTCATTCATACTTTTTACCTCCTTTCTTCCCTTCCTCCATTCCTCCTTACCTTCCTTAGTTACTTGTTATAGGAGTCACCTGCTAGTAGCTATTGCGATTCTAATTCTGACCATCATACAAGAGGATGATGATGCCACAAGAAGACTGAGAGGAATGGGATAGGAAAGAATGGGAAGGAAGGGATATGAAGGGTGATAAAAGAGAGGGCATATTGGGGAAGGGATTCGTCAATAGCAAAACACTTTTGAAGAAGGACAGGATAAAAGGAGAGAGAAAATAAATGGGAAGAAATATAATTAGAAAAAGCAATTGTAAAAAAAAAATTGAAACAAGTTTCTCTGATGGAATATTATTATTATCTGGGAAATGATGAACAGGATGCTCTCAGGAAAAAACAAACAAACAAACAAACAAACAAAAACAAACAAACAAACAAACAAAAACAAAACCCTGCAATGTCCTCCATGAACAAAATGAAATGTGTTGTTTACAAAGTAATAGCAATGCTCTGGTTAAATGATTGTTAATCTCAGTAGTACAATTATCCCCAACTATGTTGAAGGATTTTTGATGAAAAATCTAATCCATACCCAGAGAAGGAACTCATCATGTCTGAATACAGATCAAAGCATGCTCTATTTCTCACTTTATTTTAAACTTAATTTTTCTTGAGGGTTTTTATTTTTATTTTTTGGGGGTAGGAGATTGTTTTGTTTTGTTTTGTTTTGTTTTCCACAACTTGACTTTTATGAAATGTTTTGCAAAACTTCACATGTGGTTTCTTTTTTTTCATGGGGGAATAAAAGAGAGAGAACCTAGAACTCAAAAAAAATTAAATTGTTTTGATACATTCAACATGAAGAAAATATTTGATTAATTAATTACTTGATTTTAAAAAACAATCTAGATGAAAGGATGCCCTAAAGATGATATAATCTTGCTGTTAATATTCCTCTTTGTGAATGACATTTTGCTGATTAAATCCAGCCCAGAAATATTCCAGATCCTGTATAGAAGCCATAAAAATTTAAGAGTCTGCTCTTACTATTTATATTTGAAAAATCAAGTTAAGAAAATTAATTGTCTAGACATTAATATTCATATGGACAGAAAATCTTTTTAAAATTCTGCAGTATTTTTAGTGAGTCCAAATTTCTGGATGGTTGCATAAGGAAGTAAGGAAGTAGTTATCTGACTAAGATTAAGAGTCAAAGAATATCATAGCACATAAAGATTCAAATCTTTAAATACCTAAATATTGGTGTAAATAGTGTGCCACAAATTTACCAACCAAGAACTGTCCAGAAGAAATGCTATTAAAAGATAACATCAGGAAACTATATGATCAGTAAAAGATCCTGTCATAAAACAAGAGATAATTGAGAGGAAACGTACATGCTTCACTGGGATTGTTGACAGATTCTTAAAAAGGTCTAGAAAAATACTTTTTCAGAACATTAGAGGACTAGCTAGCTGCATAAGATTTACAGCAGACATGTAAGGACTTTCTTCTGCACCATTGAAATATAAGCAGTGAGATAATTTTCAGAAATAAAAATAAACATTTTAATTGCTTAGAAAGACAGATAGGAATTGTTGTGTGTTAAGGGTGGACTAGCACCTGTTATGAGGGGTTGCTAAGCTTTATTCAAGGCTCTTCCACCATTAATGTTAACTTGTCACTCAACTCTCACTGTGGCTCCTAGAAACTGTAGTATGCACAGTGGTCCTACCCAAAAAAAACCTGTTTTAACAGACAGATTAAGGCAGGTTGAAGGTCACTGATAGACCTTAAATCTATTAGTAAGCAAAGCAGATATCTACTCCAACAATTTGTTTCAAAGGTCATGAATGTAGGTGAAGCAGGCACTGTGGAGCCTTAATGCTTAGTCAGACATCAGATACCAAAGTCATCTATCACCTCAGGCTTTCACCAGTGTTCTTGATTTTTCTTTTGCCACTGAACTTCATTGACTGGAAAAAAGAGTGAAACTGATAGTTTTATGCAACTTCACTTACATCAAATTCATGTGGAAATTAAAACATGACTACATCATATCATTGATCCCCTTTGAAAATGAAGGGCAAACAACAATAGATAATAAATAGATAGTTATACAAAAAGAGAGAGGGAGCGGAGAGAGGAGGGAAGGAGGGAGGGAGGGAGAGATGCATGGATAGATGGATGGATAGATGCAAGGATATATAAATAGATGGATGGATGGATAATTTATTAAGTGCATTTTATGTCCCAGTTGATGAGGAGTAAATTTTGAGTTTCTAAGCCAAGATGGATCAACTCTTCTCCTCCTGGTCTGATTTATCTCTCTCCTTCCCCAAAGTAACCCAAGGGCAAGTTCGGTAGTGAATGAATTCACTACTCAATGCTGTATCAAAACAAAGTCTTTATTGATAGTAAAGGGATAGACAGGCATTTAGCCTCCAGAAAGGCCAAATTGCCTGGCAAGGGGACGCCAGTTGGCCGGCACAAGGCAGGTATAAACCAAGTGTGAGGATTCCATTTTTAGAACTTCCTTTTATACATAACTAGGATCATAAAAACAACATTTGCACAGAGATGTTATCCAAGAGGTTCTGGAGGTATTTGTAAATAAGACAGGAATTTCTCTTAATCATTTGTGTCTCAAGTTATCTGCTTTTAACCTCTCCTCAGACAAGAATTTTCCTGTTAATTATTTTTATCTTGGACTATCACTTTCTTTGACCTTATCACCAGTCATAATGTTATTCATTAATAATACAAATAACAGCAAAAAGAAAAACAACCCTTGCCCTCAGAAAACTTTTATTCTAATAGTGGATTATAACACAAAAAAGGAAACTGAAAAACAAAGAAAGGAACAATGGAAGGGCAAGGAAAAGAAAGAGAAATAAGTATATGCTTACTAGGGGTAAGCTATGTGCTTTGCTAAGTGCTAGAGATACAAAGCAAAACAAAATAAACAAACACAAAAACTTACATTCTAAATGTGGAGATAAGTTAATGAAAAAATAGCTATTTATGTGTTACAGATAGATGATAACCTGAAAGGAGAAGGTTCTAGCAACTTGGAAGTAAGAGGAAGAAAAGGTTTTCTATCAAAGTTGCTATTTGAGCTAAGGAGATTCTAAAAAGTAAGGAAGCAGAGGCATCAAATATTTTTTAAGGATCAAAACAATCAATTAAACTGACTCCACTATTATTTACAGTTAATTCAAGGTGTTTCAGCA
The DNA here is from genome assembly GCF_048593235.1 of Sminthopsis crassicaudata. Classification (NCBI taxonomy): domain Eukaryota; kingdom Metazoa; phylum Chordata; class Mammalia; order Dasyuromorphia; family Dasyuridae; genus Sminthopsis; species Sminthopsis crassicaudata. Next base: position 423,369,605 of record NC_133620.1, on the reverse strand, counting down.
TCAAAAAATAAGAGTATCATCAGAAATATACACATATGCGTATTGCATGAGTCTGTTAGAGGTAGGTTGAATTCTGTGAGAGAGTGAGAGAGTTTGTGTGTGGAAAGTGCTTGTCACCTTTTTAATCACCTACATTCCACATCGAGTTGGCAGGTTATCAGGGAGGAAAGACAGGGCTAAGTGAATATAAAACTGCACTTCCCAGAATCACTATAACCTGAGAACAGCAGGAACAATGTCTATGTAATCTTAAATATTCCAGTGGGTTAGAAAGCAAAAATAAATAAACAAATTACACCACCAATTCTAGGATCACAATTTTAAAAGAAGACATATAAAAAAGAGAAGAAAATGCATATATCCATAGAAAAATTTAGAAGAATATAACTGAAAAATAACTTGCACATAGATCTCCACATCTCTAAAATCAGTTCACTACCAGTTACTCAAGACTTGGATTTGATAGCAGACAGATTAAAGCCTAGAATGAGAAGACACTCATGAAAATCCTATGATAAATATATAGTCGACTACTAAATTTCACTAAGAATAAAGACAAGCTCATAAGCCGAGAAGAAGAAATATAGAAGAATATTTTATTGTTTACGATTTTTTGAAAGAATTGAGAACTTTTATTTCCTTTTTCTTGTTTTAAGTTTTATTCTTCTTCTGTTTTTTATTCCCCAATTCTTTTGAGTCAGTGAGCCAATTAGCATTTCTTATGTACCAACTGCACTAACTTTTGTGCTAAGCCTAGGGATACAAAAAGAGGTAAAAGATGGTCTGTGTTTTAAGGCAGTTTCCAACCTTTACAAAAAAATGCTGAAAAGAGTGGAGGAAAAGACTAGTTGGAGCTGGGGCAAGATGAAGATCCTACAGTGAGGGAGATAAATAATGTGAAGAGATGAGAATTCCAGAGTTAAATATTATATTGCAGAAAATATGATTTTCCAGACATCATGATGTCCAGAAAAGAGTAGAGTAAGAAGGAATGATGAACAGGGACATTTTGTGGGCCATAAAAAACTAAATTGTGAAAGACAATTAATGCAAATCAAAAGTACCTGAAATTTACTGAATTGGCAATGGGAAGAATCTGAAATTAAAGGAGTGATGTGATTAGACCTACATTAAAGATAACTTTACCATCACAAGTTATTGCTTATTCTCTTTTTAGTTTGGATGTGAACCTCATTTTTTTTAATCTTTTATCTGAGGAGTGTTTTGTCCCTTATAAATTATTGTTCTCATGCACTTTAATAAACAAAGTGACACAGTTCAGTATTCCTAATGGGACTCTCCCCTATTTCTTGTCCTTTCTTCCTCCACCAACACACATTTGTTGACTTGTGATTTCATCTCCCACTGAAGAAGTTCCTTATGCCAATGCAGATCAAAAAAATGATGTGCAATTTATAGACACTTAGGAACATCAAGATATTGATTTACAAGCCATACAGCCAAAATGTTTCAGAAGATGGGCTTAAATCCAGATCTTTTAAAATATCTACTATGCCCTATTTCCCCCCATAACATAGTCATTGATAAAGTCAATCATAATGTTGAGAAAAAGATCTTTATCTCCTTCTCAAACACACTTTTTAAAATTGTAAAAAACCCTGTTATTCTTTCCCCTCTCAAATGTATTTATATTTAGTCAGGATATGAACACATACATTGTGTTTTGAAATCCCTGATATGGTATTTATGTTTTTAAAAATTACAAAAACAATTAAAAAAACACGGTCCCCTAACTTAGTAGTTCTATATAGAGAAAAGAACATGTGTTTTGATACCAAAGCATCAATGCATATTTGGATAGTTCTTTTGATGACCTCTAAGATCTCTTCTGGTTAAATAATCGTATAATATGAAGATCATTTTTTTCTCTTTTTTTTGGCTATTGAAAATAATAAATACAGTATAGAATTGTACTGTGTATTGCTGTTTGTAGTACAGTGAGTGTGCTAATCTGGTTATGCAAAAACAAAACAAAACAAATAAACCGAAACCTGTTATCCTTTATATTCTTTTTTTTTAAATTTCTTTTAACAGATTGAAAATATCTCTGGTTTTCTTTCAATCTAATTGATCTCTGACAATTTATCTTAAAAACTGAGATTATCTACAATTCTGAATCCACATTCAAGTAAGATTTAGCCATTTTGAATACTGTGAGCAGTAGATCCAAACCAGGTGTGTTTTGAATGTTTTTTTTTTTTTTTTTCGTTGTTGTTGTTGTTTGTTTCCCAGGGAAAGACCCACACAGTTTAAATTAAATGTGTGCTGCATTTTCCACAGTTCAATCCTCAGGATGATGAGCATACTATGTACTCAGCATAACCTTGAGAATCAATCTGAACAGTTAAATGTCAAATTGTTGAATTACTTGGTCTCATTATCCTCCAACCATCACACATTCTCTTAATTGATTTGAAGTTGTGGAGATAAACGCCTTGGGTTACATAGAACACAGAACCCAGCCCTACATAATGCAATTTCACAAAGGATATTCCATAATTGCTTATCACACACGGCTGTGCATGATAGATAGAAACAATAAAGGAATAAATGAAAAATATTTAAACCAAACTACATTATTGAAATGGTACAGCAGACGATCCTGAAATACTTTTTCTTGCATTATGTTCAGATGTGAACAGGAAGCAACTGGGAAGCTCTTAGATCTCCCTGGGAGTGCATTAGAAGCCATGGGAAGTAACTGATAAAGAGCTTTACCTTCCAAATAATTAAGATGGATGTGGGAGTTTGAGGAAGACAAACAGCTGATTCAAAGAAAGATCTGGTACATATGGAGTAAGAGCTCATTAGAGAGCTTGTAACCAGGCCACCACTTGATAAAAGTAAAATATCAAATATGACCCTATCATTAGTATGAAGTCAGTGTAAAAGCTCTAATATGAGAAAAATGTCAGTCTTTTGTAATGGAAATTAGTACATAGGTGACTCAGTTTTCACTCATGCAGAGCCAAGATTGAAAAAAAAAATGATTAAAGTATTTATTTAGGTGGATTTGAAAAGTCAACTGTCTGTGTATGTATTAAAAGACACATCAGAAAGGGATGGCTCAGTGGATAGAATATGGGGCCTAGCATCATGAAGACATGAATTCCAATCCAGTCTCAGATATTTGACATGAAGTTTTTCCTATATATATATATATATATATATATATATATATATATATTTTTTTTTTTTTTAATTCATTTTTCCAAATTATCCCCTCCCTCCCTCCACTCCCTCCCCCAGATGACAGGTAATCTCATACATTTTACATATGTTACAATATAACCTAGATACAATATATGTGTGTAAATACTATTTTCTTGTTGCACATTAATTATTAGCTTCCGAAGGTATAAGTAACCTGGGTAGATAGACAGTAGTGCTAACAATTTACATTAACTTCCCAGTGTTCCTTCTCTGGGTGTAGTTATTTCTGTCCATTGATCAACTGGAAGTGAGTTGGATCTTCTTTATGTTGAAGATTTCCACTTCCATCAGAATACATCCTCATACAGTATTGTTGTTGAAGTATATAGTAATCTTCTGGTTCTGCTCATTTCACTCAGCAACAACAACTATACAATATTTATAGTAATAGCATCTACTTCACAAAGTGCTGTGATGATCAAATAAATAATAATATATGTAAAATTGCTTAGCATAACATAATAGATGCTTTATTTCCCTTCCTGTTCCTTCCCTTCTCCCCTAACCATCTCTCTCCTACAGCTACACTATAAGTACCAAGAAAGGGGCTATATTTTAGCTATATTCTATATCCATCTCAGTGTATAGAGCATCATCCTCTGCACATAATACACATTTAATGAATATTATTAAATGAAACTTCAAATTGATGGCAAAATGATATTTCTAAATCACTTATGAACTGTAGGTTTTTTTCTCTTCAAAATTTATCAATTCAGGGGGCAGCAAGGTGGCACAGTGATAGAGCATCAGCCCTGAATTCAGGAGGACCCAAGTTCAAGTGTGGTCTCAGACACTTAACACTTCCTAGCTGTGCGACCCTGGGAAAGTCACTTAACTCCAACCTCAGGGAAAAAAAATCAGTTCAGCAAAAAGAACAGATATGTACAGAGCATCCATCATCATTCTGCTCATCATGCTGCATTGTTTGGTTGCTCTACAAGGCTCGAGACTCATTTAAAGAGAATACAAGGGATAATGTTGTAAAAAAAAGATACTCATTCATATGTACTGTCAAAAATATAATTATAAAATTAATAAAAACTTAAATAAATAAATAAAGAGAATGCATTGTAGATAGCTAAATGCAAGATTAGTAAAGAATGGGGATAGAGAACTGGCCCCTTTAGTCAGGAAGAATAAGGTGTAAATCCTTTCTCTGGAAGTCCAATTGTCTGTCAGATTTGGTCAAATAACTCACTCCACCTCTTAATAGTTCAGATCACTCTAGGACTGCACTTTAAAGAAATATTATGTATTTGCTTTGGTAGAAGAATTTTTTCATTGGGAGCTGCCTGAACCAATGAAATTCTACGTCTGATTAAAAAAGAAGTAAACAAGAAGTTTGAAGTAGTTTAAATATCAACCTCATCTTTTGATGAATAAGCATCAAATCAAAAACAAAACAAACAACAACAACAACAACAACAACAAAAAAAACTATCTTCCTTTTTGCAGGGCAAAGTAGATGGAAGGAGACGTCCAATCATAGAATTGCTATAAAAATTGATTAGAAGATAAGATCTATGAAAAAGCATGGATATTATGTATGATATTGACAATGATGGTTGTAATATCTTGGCATCCATAGATGGTCCATGTTCTGATTACCTCTTCACTAGATTCAAGAGTAAAAGAAATTCATTGTTGGGGCAAACTCCCTCAGTTTCAAGATTTTGGTATTTCTAGCAGCTTCTCTGAAAAAGAAACAAAAAAACCCTCCTATCTTGTTATTTCCAAATACACATAGTAAAAGACATAAAGGCTAACATAATGGTGTAAAATGGAAGCACCCTTAAACAATGTCAGTGTAGATGTGGGCTATTTTATGTGCTTTTCATTGCTTTGATCTTATTTTAAACAAGGGAGCTTTTTTTTTTTTTTTTTTTTTTTTTGCAGTCTTTTTTGCTCCATTGGTTGCTTGGTAAAAACATTTTTTCCTTCATAGATGGAGACAATGATAAATCAAATATTATTGCTTATTTTATTTGATGATATTACCTGCTACAAATGATTCAAATGGTCTTGTTAGTATCCCTTTTTCTTTGATACCTATTATACTCCCATAATCCTTTCAGTATGTGATTAGGGAATTAAGAGGAACCTAGCATTCTGAGAACTTGAAGTCCTTCCAAAAAGCCTACTGTGTTCTATAAAATATATCATGTGTCATCTTTTCTGAATTCCAACTGCATAGTTTTCTGTAATATGAAAATTCTGAGAGGCACTTGGCTTAACAAATTGAAAAAGAAAAAAGAAAAATATTCAGTTTGATGATATGTCTATATAACATCATTTTTTTTCTTATTTTATTTAAAGTTTTGAGTTCCAAATTTTAACCCTCCTTCATCTTCCCTGCCTCTGAGATGGTAACGAATAAGATATAAGTTATATATGTGCGATTATGTAAAAATTTCCATATTAGTCATTTTTTTGTACAAGAAGACTCAAAAAAAAGAAACAAGAAAGTTAAAAATGCCATTCTTCAATTCGTATTCAATCAATATTATTTATTTCTCTAAAGGCAAATCATCAGCAGTTCTTTAGAATTATCTTGGATCTCATTGTATATTCATTTTTCTTGATCAAATAATATTGCTATTATAGTGTACAATGCTCTAGTTCTTACCATTTTACTATGTATTAGTTAATGTGAATCAGAGATAATTATTTCAAAATATTCCCCCAGTTTTCTGTTTTCCTTATAATTTGATTTTTTTTGTACAAAACTTTTAAATTTTATTTAATTATAATTATTTATTTTACATTTCGTAATGCTCCATTTCTTCTCTGGTTCTAAATTGTTTTCTTAATTATAGATCTGACAGATGCACTATTCAATGCACTCAAATTGCTTATGACATCGTCTTTTAAATTATGTACTCATTTTGACCTTACCTTGGTATATGGTATGATCTTACCTTGGTATAAGGTTCTTATTTGTATAAAAATATATATATAGTAGTTCTTTTTGGGGTGGCTAAGAATTGGAAATCCTTATGATATATATTCATCTACCATAGTGTCTTCCAGTTTTTCCAATGGTCTTTGTTAAATAATGACATTTTGTTGCAATAACTTGGATCTTTTGGTTTATCATATACTAGCTTACTATGATCATTTACTATAATGTAATTTGAAAGTAATCTATTCTACTGATCTAATACTTTATTTCTTATCCAGTACTAGATTGTTATGATAATAATTACTTTATAATGCTGTTTGATATGTGCTATGGCTGGACCACTTTCTTTGCATTTTTTTAAATTGATTTACTTGATATCCTTGAGATTTTGTTTTTCCAGATAAATTTTGCCATTATTTTCTTCTAGCTCTATAATTTTGGGGAGTTTGATTGGTATGGCACTCAATAAATGGATTAAGTAGATTTGTCGCTTTTATTATATTGGCTCTACCTACTCATGAACAATTACTCTTTTTAAAACTGTTTGGATCTTATTTAATTTGTGTACAAAGTGATTTATGGTTGTATTCATAATTCCTGAGTTTATCTTGGCAGATAGAATGCCAGGTATTTTATATTGCCTAAAATTATATTAAATGGAATTTCTCTTTTCATCTTTTACTCCTGATCTTTGTTGGTAATATATAGAGATGCTAAAGATTCATCTGGGTTTATTTTGTAATCTACAGTTTTGCTAAAGTTGTTAATATTTTCAAGAAGTTATTTAGTTTTTTTCTAGGACATTCTAAATATGTTATCATATCTATCTGCAAAGAGTTTTGTTTCCTCATTGCCCATCCTAATTTCTTTAATTTCTTTTTATTTTCTTGTTGTTATAGCTAGCATTTCTACTACATTAAACAATATAGTTGATAGTGTATATTCTTGCTTCACCCTTGATTGTACTGGGAAAGTTTCTAGCTTTTCCCTGCTATAGATAATGCTTGCTGATGGTTTTAGATAAATATTCCATGTCATTTTAAGGTAAGCTAAATTTATTTCTATAATCTCCATTGTTATTAATAAGAAAGGGTATTGTATTTTGTCAAAGGCTTTGTTTTTAGGTTAACATTTTACTAATGTTGAACGAGTTGTGTATTCCTAGCATAAATCCTACCTGGTCATAGTGAATTACCCTAATGATAAATTGCTATAATTTCTTTGCTCATATTTTATTTAAAATTGTTGCATTAGGGAAATAAGTGTATAATTTTCTTTCTCAATTTTGGTTCTTCCTGATTCAAATGTCAGTTGTTTCATAAAAATAATTTGTAGGGCTTATGCTTCATCAGTTTCCCCAAATATTTTATGTAGTAATGGGTTGATTGTTCTTTAAATGTTTTTGTCTTTTTTTTTGGGGGGGGGAGGAGGTCACTTCGTGTTTTAATGGGAAACTTGGGCTCTAGTCCTGAACTATCCCAAGTGTTTCTGTGCTGAGCTTCAGGATGTTAAAGAGACTGTCACTGAAATTCAGGGTTTAGCTGATTGCTATCTCTGGAGAGTAGCTTTCCCTTCTGGTTTAGACTGGGGTTGGGGGTGGGGATGAGGATTTCTAATTGGCCCCTCTAAATTTGGGGATTTAGCCACTGGCCTGTGGGGGAGGATCTTTTTGTTGGACTATAACAAGAGTCTTTCTGGTGGCTAACCCTGAAGAGGGGATCTTGTAGATGATGTATCCCAGGGGTAGGGTACTGCAGTTATAGAAACAAAGTCTCCACACTCCAGGAGGCAGAGGTCTCACTGTTGTATAGCCTCCAGACTGGGTTTCTCAATTGATCAACCAGGGTCTAAGCTGATAGCTTGTTCTGGGTGGATGGAGTATTGTACAGACTCATTTGCCTAGGGAGATATTTTCTTGCAGGGGGATGGGGTTTTGCTAGAATATTGCCCCAGATTAGGAGCCTTGCTGCAGGTCCCCTGCTGTGAGACTGGCTTCAGTTATTTTTCTTGTACCTTGCTTCCCTTTCACCCTAGACTTTTCCTTCTATGCTGACAAACTGCTTCCCTGCGCCTAATTCAATTTTGAGAAAATTTTCTAGTTATTTGGAGGGGATTGGGAAGGACTTCAGAAGTTTCCTTCCTGAGTCTGCCATTTTATCACCTGATTCAACATACAATTTTTTTATACTTTTTCACAAAATTATCATTAACATTAAACATCAAGAGAAATAGAAATGCATAGTTGTGATCTATAATTACTGGAAAGTTCATTCACATGGATAGAAATTCTATAAACTAGACCTCAGTCTCAGAATTATGAAAGAGATATAAATGTGTCTCTTATTTAGGACTCATTGACATACTTTGGGTCAGAGAAGTTTTATAAAAATGGCTAACATGAATGAAGGACAGAAACAGATAGTGCTCAATAGCCTGTTAGCTCTCTCTCCTCTAAAATTCTCTTACTGTATAAAGATGACTTACTCCAATTTATAGGAATCTCATCAAATCATGGTGTTTTGAAGAGAATATCTGCACCCTTCATCCCTCTTAATTTACTCTTTCTCCAATGAATCACAAATGATACTTTTAAAAAGTATTTATTTTTAATAATATAAGCATTCTATTTGTCTGGCTGGCTCTAGTCCTGGCTGCCAAGTACAAAGTGCCTGCTGATTTTCTAGGCTAACACTTTCTCCAAATCTATTCTCAGTTGTTGAAAAAGAAACTGTCAAGAAAACAGCTGTCATCATTATGGCAAGAAACCAAATTCATATTATTATTGCGAAAGTGTAATTTAAAGTGCCAATAGTTTTACCGAAACAGAAAAGCAGGTGCAGACTCACCATTTTGACATGGGATCCAAACCATTAAAGAATTGAACAATGAAGATTAAGGTGAACAAGAAAATATTTCAAAATAGAGGTGGATTATTAAATATTCCTCCATTATGAGAAGTGAAATATCCAACTCATTCAAGTCTGCTTTTATAAACATTAATAAGTTAATCTTCATAATATTTTATCATATAGTAGTCCTTTCTATTCCATTATTATTGCTAAGATCTCAATTCAACTCTGTATCACTTCTTACCTGAACTAATGTAGCTGCTTTTTAAGGAGTCCCCTATCTATACCTGTACTCCTTTGGTGCTTCTGATTAATTCAGCAGGACTCAAAAATTTGGGCCTCAAGAATTCCCTACAGTATTAAAAATTGTTGAAGATTCCAAAAAGCTTTCATTTATGTGGTTTATGCCTATCAATATTTTCTGTATTTAAAATTAAACTTAGTATTATTATAAAAATAGTTTTGATCTATTGGACCTTCTGAAATCTCCTGTTTTGAAATCCCATGTACTATTCTCCATTTTTGACATCATGTTCTAATTAAAAGTCAGCAAAAAATCTCCATTACACAAAGAATATCATAACTCTTCTTCCTACCATCTGAGGGCCTCAGATTCAATTTCACATAATTTAATCAGTCTCAGGACTAAGAAGATCCATAGATATTATCTATTCCAATGTGTATCTGAATTCAAATCCTTCATCTGTAACATCACTTATTATTCATCAGCCAGTCTCCAATACAAAGATCACCATACAAGGAAAACATCAAATTTTTAAAAGAAACTATTTTTACTTTTGGTTACATCTAATTATTAAGAAGTTTTTATTTTTGTTTTTCCTTGTAAGTAACCAAAAAATATCCCTGTGTAATTTCGACCTATCACTCAATCTCTGATTCCTAGGGGCAAAAAAGAAAAAAAAATAGTTCTACTTTCATAAAATAGTCCTGAAAATATTTAAAATAACAATCCTATACTCCTTGTGTTTTTTCTGCGATAGGCTAAAATAGATATTCATAAAGTGAAGTTAAGAAACTCTTGGAGATCTGTTAAACATTCTTAGAAGGTCTATGAGATCAAAACAAAAAAAAATTTAAAAAATCTTAATTTCTAACATAGTAAATATCCATAGATATAATACACATAAACATAAGCTCTTTTGGGTCTTCAAAGATTTAAAGTCTTAAAGGTCTCCTGAAACTAAAATGTTGAAAACCTCTGAGCTAAAACATGAAGTTCCTCCAACCAAGGATGGTTTTCGGTCTTTTACATCATTTTCCATTTCCAATATTGTGTGGTTCTGTTTATCAATGTGAATGCTAAATTGTGCATCCAGAACTGTAAACAATGTTCTATCTGTGATTTGATGTGAGAAACTACAAAAGAAACCCTTATTTCCTTTTTACATAAGACATGTTTCTATTACTTCTCTCTAAGATCATATTAGCTTTATTGCCAAATCCTGCTTCCTCATTTTTTATCTCTATCATCTTCCCTCCTCCTATGATCATTGTTCTAGACAAAGCTCTCATGATTTCAACGCTCAGATGAACTATTTAAATATTCCTCTAATTTTAAAGAAGGGAAAGGGACCTGTATGTGCAAGAATGTTTGTGGAAGCCCTCTTTGTAGAGGCGAGAAATTGGAAACTGAGTGGATGCCCATCAATTGGAGAATAGTTGAATAAATTGTGGTATATGAATTTTATGGAATATTATTGTTCTATAAGAAATAACCAGCAGAATGATTTCAGAAAGGCCTGGGGAGACTTACTTGAACTGATGCTGAGTGAAATGAGCAGGAGCAGGAGATCGTTGTATATTTCAACAACAATACTATATGATGATCAATTCTGATGGACATGGCCCTTTTCAACAATGAGGTGAACCAAATCGGTTCCAATAGAGCAGTAATGAACTGAACCAGCTACACCCAGTGAAAGAACTCTGGAAGATGACTATGAGGCACTACATAGAATTCCCAATCCTTCTATTTTTGTCCACCTGCATCTTTGATTTCCTTCACAGTCTAATTTTACACTATTTCAAAGTCCGATTCTTATTGTACAGCAAAATAACTGTATGGACAAGTATTCATATATTGTATTTAACTTATACTTTAACATATTTAACATGTATTGGTCAACCTGTCATCTGGGGGAAGGGGTGGGGGGAAGGAGGGGAAAAGTTGGAACAAAGGTTTTGCAATTGTCAATGCTGAAAAATTACCCATGCATATATCTTGTAAATAAAAATTACGCATGCATATATCTTGTAAATAAAAAGCTATAATAAAAATTTAAAAATAAATATTCCTTTAAATTGTTCCTGCTCACACCATTCTTTTCCTTCTACAATCAATTCTCCATATACATGTCCAAATAGTCTTCCTTAGCCACAAGGCTATCCATATGGCTTGCTCAAAAACATCAGTAGTTCTCTATTATTTCCAAGACTAAGTAAAAAATCAATGGCATATCAGATGTCTTTACAATTTAGCTCCAAACTATATCTCTAAACTTATTTTACATTTCCTGTAATTTGTTCATTCATTGAAGCAACTAAATTGAGTTACTGGCTATTTCCTAAATTCCTCATTATATCTCCTATTTCTGTACTTCCATAGCAACTACTGCCCAAGCCCTCTTTGTAATAGCAAGAAACTGGAAACTGAGTGTATGCCCATCAATTGGAGGATGGATGAATAAATTATGGTATATGAATGTTATGGAATATTATTGTTCTGTAAGAAATGACCAGGAGGATGATTTCAGAGAGTCCTGGAGTAACTTACATGAACTGATGCTAAATGAAATGAACAGAACCAGGAGATCATTATACATGGCAACAATAACACTTTGCAAAGATCAACAGTGATCTTCAGTACTGAGATGATTCAAACCGGTTCCACGTGTCCACACAACATTGCATTTTCACTCTCTCTGTTGTTATATGCATGCAATTTTTTTTCTTTCTCAGTTTTTCTATTTCTTTTTTCTTGATTTGATTTTTCTCATGCAACAAGATAATTGTATAAATATGTGTGTATATATATATATATATATATATATATATATATATATATATATATATATGATCTAAAATGCATTTCAACATAAAAAAGAAACTACTACAGATATCTCATTGACCTTCTCAACCTACCCATGTCTCAATAGAACCCCATTCTCCGAATGGAATCTCATCCTCCATTAACCCAATACCTTCAACAATTTCCAACTTGAAGACCACTAGTGAGGGAGTCCCATTCTCATTCCCAACAGAAACCACTAAATTTTAGCAATTTTCCCCTTTAAACTATTGTGTCTTTTTTCCTCTTCAATCTATAGTTCTTTCATTTTGCCTTCTATTTTGATATAGAACAAATCAAATGAAAACAATGATTAGATATGGCAATGATACAATGTTTGAAATATGAAAATGAAAGTCACAATACTTGTAAATACTAGTGTAATAGATACTGGAGGACTTTGTGCCATTTCCCTGTTATGTTCATATTCAAAGGAGGAAACTGAGGCAAACAGGGTTAAGTGATATGCCCAGTATTATATAGCAGTAAGAATGTAAGCTAAGATTTGAACTCAGGAAGAGAAGACTGACTTTAGGCCTGGTGCCCTATCTACTGAGACACCTGACTACCCAGTCTAAATATCACTAATTTCTTTAAACTGATTCTCTTGAATTCCTCCATAGACTAATTATTCTCTTCTGAAAGAGCTACACTAAAAGGTTAGTGTCTTTCCTCAAATATAGTAATCACAATACTTCCAATGAGATTTAATCACAGAAGAAAGAAAACAGTGGTGTTATTCCCCTTCCTTATTATGAATGCTTTAACCTTATAATAATGCTTATGCTTTTTATTTTCATTTTCCTTTCTGTTTTATTTCCTTTCTTCCTTCCTTCCTCCCTTACTTCTTTCTTTCTCTCTCTTCCTTCCTTCTTCCTTTCTCCCTCCCTCCTTTCCTTCCTCCCTCCCTCTCTCCCTCCCTCACTTTTTTTTCTTTCCTTCCTTCCTTCCTTCCTTCCTTCCTTCCTTCCTTCCTTCCTTCCTTCCTTCCTTCCTTCCTTCCTTCCTTCCTTCCTTCCTTCCTTCCTTCCTTCCTTCCTTCCTTCCTTCCTTCCTTCCTTCCTTCCTTCCTTCCTTCTTTCTTTCTTTCTTTCTTTCTTTCTTTCTTTCTTTCTTTCTTTCTTTCTTTCTTTCTTTCTTTCTTTCTTCCTTCTTCTTTCTTCCCTTCTCCTTTCTTCCTTTTTTTGGCCATGTGGATGTATTATAATGATTCTTTTCACATTGGATAACTATGATCCTATGATTTTCTAACCAGAAATCCAACACTTTTCATTGCATACTAAACTAAACATGGTGCCCTGATATGTTCCGATAATAGTTTATTGTTCAAAGTGAAGACATTAAAATATTAGACCAGAAATGAATAAACTTTTAAAAAGACAAAATGAGATACTTTTATAGTATTGATTCCATAGTCAAATAGTGACTTTGTAAGAAACCAAGATTTTTAACATAATTTTTACATTAATTAGACCATTATGCCAAAGAATTAAAGTTTCTACCTGCCTTGCCCTCTCATTTTTGTTTTGTTTATATTTATTTTTCCTTGCTAAATGAGCTTTCTGAACTCTTCTAATTTATTTATTTTAAGCTTTTCTGCCCTAGAAATACTTTTACTGTGATGTTCTGTTAGGTTCTTACTAGGTGGTAAGTTGATACTTGGCAATTATCTAGTTCAGAATTTTCAACATAAACGGAAATAATTTTAGTAAGAACCTAACAAGGTTCATTCTCACTGGTGAATCCTAAGTTTGGATCACCATTTCACAAGATCGCTTATATGTACATGCTTATCTTCCAGGTTAACTGACAGTTTGGATTTCTCCATCTTTGAGTCAATAGCTATGCTCTTGACTGGCTCCCTTTCTTCCTCACACACTTACTTTACATAATGCCTTTTATGTAAGTTTTCTTCTATTTGAATATTAGTTCTTTGAGGATACAGACTGACTTGTCTGCTTCCATTTGTATCACTAGTATTAAGTCAATTCTCTTCCTTTCTCTCCCCTCTGTCTCTGTTTCTGTCTGTCTCTGTGCCTCTCATATTAATGAAGGAATGTAGATGTTCTGCAAATTTACTTCCACCATTTGTTAGATGATGTAAGTGATTATGTCTTGTTCTATGTGCAAGCAATTGAGTGATCAATTAAACACCTTTAGATCAATGGCAAGTGGCATTTCATGGCATGTGAAATATAACAAACAAGTTTGTTAAACTGAGAGTGAAAGAGGTAGAGCCCCAGAGCTGGAATGAAAGCAGAAAATGTGTCACACATTGCTAAGTGTTGCTTGGTGATATCCAACAGTGCAGGGAATTGAGGGGGTGGGGGTGGAGGTGGGGGTTAGAGAAGAAGTGGAGGTTAAGCTGAGAGCAATTTTTTATTACTATTGTTATTATAATAGCTTTATTCATTGAGGAGGCTGAAAAATATAGAAATGAAAGGAGATAAGAAGATAATAGTCTTAGGGAGAATGGATTTAGAAGAAGACATTTAATTCTTGAATAAAATACCACAAAATAACCTTTTTTTTTTTTTCATGAGGGAAGAGAAATACTTGGTTTAAAAGGAACCCAAACCACTATTTCCAACTTAACAAAGCTGAGGACATTAAAAAAAATATATATGATCCTAGATTAGGATCTAATAGTCTGAGAACTCTAGAAATCATTCTAGAGTGATAACAATTTGAATTTTGTTTCCTTGTTCCTTAATTTTTTTCTTCATAAGATGAGCTTTAAGCTATATCCTCCCTTCACAAGATGTAAGGTCACACCAAAGATTACAGATTTAGAACTAGAAGAAGCTTTCAAGGTCATATAGTCATACCTTGTACAAATAAGGAAACTGAAGCTTGTCTAACATTGTATAAGTAGAAGAGTCAGCATTTGAACTCAGTGCCT